>NC_136429.1:231000956-231458456 GCF_052849685.1 Lactuca virosa
CTTCCTCTAGGAGTGAGGTTGAGCGACCACCAGGTGTATGTAGAGTGTTAGGGTGTTGTGGTGATACTTGAGACAAATATGGGTAGGTGTGGAAGGTAGTAAGGGCCCATACTACTGGAAGCACGGGACCCATACGCGTAGCAAGGAAGTCACAACCCCTAGGGTTAGTCGGGAGTTGGCTCCCAGTTATTTATGTGGATTATCTGATATCTTGTGGTATGTTTGAAAATGGTGATGATGAGACGCTTTGTGGTTGGATCCGGTTCGGGATCAGGATCAGGAGGAGGAGGCCAGGAGGAGCCAACAGCACCTGAGCCGGTGGTGAAGATGGGTACAGAGGAGTTGGATGCTAGGATTCAAGAGATCATGCATGATGAGGTTGCTGCTGCGTTCCGAGCACAGCTGCCGGAGATGTTCGGGTCGATTAAGACCACCATGGTTGAGTACTTTGATGAGCGTTACGCAGCCCTTGCAGAGACAGTTGTCGCAGCAGCTGCATCAGTTGTATCCGCGGAAGGGGGTGGAGCTAGTAGGGGATTCCATTATAGGGACTTCGATAACACGAATCCCCCTACTTTTGATGGGACGCAGGATCCCATCAAGGCTATGAGGTGGATCTCAGATGTGGGGGGGTGTTGATTTACATGCTCGTGTCCTACTGACCAGAAGGTCAGGTGTGCTTTGAACCTACTAAGGTCCGGAGCCAAGGACTGGTGGAGACTTGCGATGGGGTCGTACACCGATGATCAGAGAGCTGCTGTTACTTGGGAGCAGTTCAGGGACATGTTCCACGCCCGATACATTCCACGGGTCGAGCGGGAACGGTTGTCACAGGAGTTTCTGAGTTTGAGACAGGATAGGGAGTTGGTGATGGAGATCACCCGTATGTTCACTGAGAGGGCGATGTTTTGCCCGGAGTTTGCTTCCGAGCAGGCCCAGATGACCCGTTATCTGAGCATGCTCAAAACGGATATCCGCCAGTTTGTGTCTACCCAGCGATGTGATACTCTTCTGGAGTTACAGGAGGCCGCTAGACGGCGAGAGTTGGAGATTGAGTTGCAGTTGAGAGAGCAGCGGCAGGCCCCGACACAGTCTCAGCCGGCGCCAAAGCCGTCTAAGACCGCTGATACTAGGACCAGGGGTCAGCAGAGTCGCACTTGTGGGAAGTGTGGCAAGGGTCATTCTGGTGTGTGTCGAGCTGGTAGTGGGTGCCACACGTGTGGCAAGGAAGGGCATTACGTGAAGGACTTTCGTCAGGCAGTCCCAATTCAGGGTATGAGGTTATGTTATCACTGCGTTCAGGTTGTCCACGTAAAGTCCAAATGTCCGTTACTTTCCGCTAAGCCGGCGCAGGCTCCCGCGCCAGCTACATTGAGGATTGCTGATGGGAGGCCAGTAAAGGCAGAGCCTCCGAAGGCTCAGGGGCGTGCCTTCCAGCTTACGGCCGAGGAGGCCAAGGCAACGCCGGATGTGGTTGCCGGTATGTTTCTATCCCTTATCTCATTTACTATATTTTTTGTATACTTATCTGTGGTACTGGTGATTAGGTACGTTTCTAGTGAACTCCTTACATGCATTGGTTTTATTTTACTCGGGGGCGAGTCGGTCTTTTCTATCTCAGACATTTAGTAGGGGGTTCAGAGTGCCAGTAGGCGAGCTAGAGTGTCCGTTGCGAGTCTCTATCGCCAACGAACACGGGGTTTCTGCTTCTTCGGTTTACCGAGGATGTGAGATGGAGATCTTCGGGATACCTTTTCTGATAGACTAGATTCCGATTCCCATGAGGGATGTATGTGTGATTGTGGGGATCGACTGGATCAGTCGATACGGTGCCATGATTGATTGTGAGGGCCAGCGGGTGGTGGTTCGAACCCCAAGTGGGGGAGAACTGATCGTATATGGGGAGGGCACCAGAGGGGAATCAGGGTTCTGTTCAGCCGCCAGAGCTCGACAGTACATTCAGCACGGTTGTGCGGGTTACCTAGCGTATGTAGTGGATACGCGGGTTAGAGATCAGATTTCGGTTTCAGAGGTTCCAGTGATTAGGGAGTTTGCCGACGTGTTTCCGGAGGAGTTGCCAGGGATACCTCCGGAGAGCCAGGTCTAGTTCCGGATCGACCTGGTGCCACGTGCAGCTCCTATTGCTAAGGCGTCGTACCGTTTGGCACCACCCGAGATGCAGGAGCTGTCTTCACAGCTGTAGGAACTGTTGGGTAAACAGTTCATTCGACCTAGCAGTTCTCCATGGGGAGCACTGATCCTCTTCGTCAGGAAGAAGGATGGATCGCACCGGATGTGCATTGACTATAGGGAGTTGAACAAGTTGACGGTAAAGAACCGTTATCCACTCCCGAGGATAGACGATCTCTTTGATCAGTTACATGGTGCATATTGGTTCTCCAAGATTGACTTGAGATCGGGATATCACCAGGTCCGGGTTAGAGAGGAGGACGTGGAGAAGACCGCGTTTCAGACTCGTTATGGTCACTACGAGTTCGTGGTGATGTCGTTCAGGCTCACCAATGCCCCAGCAGTATTCATGGACCTGATGAATCGGGTCTGCAGACCGATGCTTGATTGCTCAGTCATCGTGTTCATAGATGATATCTTGGTGTATTCCAAGACCCAAGAGCAGCATGAGGAGCATCTACGGGAGTTATTGGGAGTTCTGAGACGAGAACGGTTGTACGCCAAGTTCTCAAAGTGTGAGTTTTGGCTACGAGAGGTCCAGTTCCTCGGACACCTCGTTAATCAGGAGGGGATTTTGGTCGATCCGGCCAAAATCGAGGCGGTTATGCAGTGGGAGGTTCCGAAATCTCCCTCGGACATCAGGAGCTTTTTGGGATTAGCGGGATACTACCGAAGATTCATTCAGGATTTTTCCAAGATTGCAGTACCCCTCACTCGTCTGACAAGGAAGGGGGTGGACTTCCGGTGGGGCCCTGAGCAGCAGAGGGCGTTTGAGACCCTCGACAGCGGTTGTGCGAGGCCCTAGTCTTGACACTCCTGGAGGGAGTTGAGGATTTTGTGGTGTTCTGTGATGCATCCATCACAGGTTTAGGGGCGGTCCTCATGCAGAGAAGGCGAGTGATAGCTTATGCATCGCGGCAGTTAAAGTCGCATGAGACGAAGTACCCTATGCATGACTTGCAGCTGGGGGCGGTAGTGTTCGCCCTCAAGATATGGAGACATTACCTTTATAGGGTCCGCTGTACCATTTACATGGATCACAAGAGCTTGAGACATATCATGGATCAGCCGAACCTGAACATGAGGTAGCGCAGGTGGCTGGATGTAGTCAAGGACTACGACTGCGAGATCCTTTACCACCCTGGTAAAGCGAATGTGGTTGCGGATGCTTTGAGCCGCAAGTCAGTTGGGTCTTCCACCCCAATGGTACGTATGAGGATAGCAGTGGATTCTCCGCTTGTGAGTTTGATCAGAGATGCCCAGGTTGAGGGCATGCGACCGAAGAATTGGAAGCTAGAGAGGATCAAGGGTAAGAATAACCGGTTTATGCAGGATAGTCGGGGATTATTGACCCGATGCGGTCGGGTCTGGGTTCCGATGTCTGGTGGGGTCAGGCAGACGGTCATGGAAGAGGCTTATAAGTCTCATTTTTCTATTCACCCGGGGGCCACCAAGATGTATAGAGACCTGAGTTAGAATTACTGGTGGCCATGTATGAAGCGAGAAATCGCTTGGTATGTCGAGAGGTGCTTGACCTTCAGGATGGTCAAGGCCGAACGTCAGAGGTCGCATGGTAAGCTGCAGCCTCTAGAGATTCCCATGTGGAAATGGGAATAGATCACGATGGATTTCATCACCAAGTTTCCGAGGACGAAAAAGGGATTTGATGCTATATGGGTCATCGTGGATCGATTGACCAAGAGTGCCCATTTCTTGGCGATACGGGAGAGTTCGTCCGCCGAGAAGTTAGCCGACACGTACGTTCGCGAGATCGTGTCTCGCCATGGGGTTCCCGTTTCCATTGTCTCTGGTCGGAATGTCAGGTTCACCTCCCGCTTCTGGCAGAAGTCCACGAGGAGTTGGGCACGCGGTTGCACTTCAGTACAGCATTCCATCCGCAGACTGACGGTCAGAGCGAGCGGACCATTCAGACCCTCGAGGATATGTTGAGGGCGTGTGTCATCGATTTCGGTGGGAGCTGGGATTACCACCTACCGCTTGCAGAGTTCGCCTACAACAACAGCTATCATTCCAGCATTGGCGCCCCGCCTTTCGAGCTGTTGTATGGACGGAGATGTCGCACCCCAGTTTGTTGGGGTGAAGTCGGACACAGGGTGATGGGACGAACGGAGGTAGTATTGCAGACTACCGAGAAGATTCAGCAGATTAGGCAGCGATTGCAGACCGCACAGAGTCGGCAGAAGAATTACGCCGACAGGAGTAGATCTGAGTTAGAATTTCAGGTGGGTGATATGGTTCTTCTGAAGGTCTCACCCTGGAAGGGTGTGATCCGCTTCAGGAAGAGGGGGGAAATTGGATCCCCGTTACATTGGACCGTTCAGGATCATTGCCAGTGTTGGCAAGGTGGCTTACAGGCTAGAACTACCGGAGGAGCTTAGTCGGATCCACAACACTTTCCACGTTTCGCAGTTGCGAAAGTGCATTATGGATCAGGAGGCAGTGGTATCACTGGATGATATTCAGGTTGATGAACGCCTGAATTATGTAGAGAGGCCTGTGGCCATACTTGAAAGGAAGACGAAAGTTTGGAGGAATAAGGAGATACCCTTGGTGAAGGTACATTGGGAGCATCGTAGGGGGTCCGAGTGGACGTGGGAGCCAGAGGCAGAGATGCGGGAGCACTATCCGGAACTGTTCGCCACGCCAGACTTCGAGGACGAAGTCTAGTTCAAGTAGGGGAGAATTGTAACGGCCCGACTCTTAGGTATTGATTTAAATAAGAATTTCTATGATTTCAAGACCTACTCGACGATTTGGTCGCCCTACTCGTCGAGTAGCAGCGGGTTGGTCCACGTAGTTTAGTAACCTACTCATCGAGTCCAAGAAGGGACTCGACGAGTAGGATCTGGCAAATGAAACCCTAAATCCTGGGGTTTTGCACCCTATTTAAAGAATCATAAGCCTCCTTCAGCCTCTTTACAGTCCCTTGAGAGTCCAGAAAACCCTAATTCGTGTAGTGCTTCATTCTTGTGTGTTTTAAGCTTTGGAAAGTGAATCTTTGAAAGAAGAACTTGGAGAGCAAGAGGCTAGAAGCAAGGAAAGTGTGGGGGATCATAAATCAACCTCAGTTAGCATCATTTGAAGGTATCAAGTCGTTACCTCTACCTCATTTCTTTCTAGATCTGATTTGGGTGAGGTTTAGGGTTGTTTTGGCTTGGTTATGATGATATTGTGATGTATGAGCTAGATCTGAAGTTGCAACCTCAGATTTGGACCCTCCTTGGGTTCTAGGTTCATAAAGTTTCGAGCTTGGTCATGTTTGAAGCCTTCCTTGACTGTAAAACTCCATTGTAAGCTTGGATTTGTCATTAAGAGCCTTTAGAGCCATGCATGCACGTAAAGTTTGCAACTTTATGTGATAAACATGCCTTGGGAAGCTGGATCTACAATTTGGAGCCTTTGCATGGCTTAGGATCGTCTGTATGAATAAAGGACTGAAGAGACTCGGCGAGTTGTATGAACGACTCGGCGAGTCCAATGAAGATTGTCGTAGACTCGGCGAGTTGTATGAACGACTCGGCGAGTCCGATAAAGGTTGTTGTGGGCTCGACGAGTCAGTCGAGTGACTCGGCGAGTCGACGAGGGTTTTCCCAACCTTTGGACACGCATGAACTCGGCGAGATATAGGGAAGCTCGACTAGTCAACCAAGGATTTCACGACTACTCGAGTTCAAGAAGGACTCGACGAGTCGAGTCAACATGGACTGTTGACTTTGACTGTGTACTTTGACTTTGACCAAGCGTTGACCATCTGACCTTTAGGGGCATTTTGGTAATTTGGAAATTTATGGAAAAAGGGTTTTATGGTAACTATAGGTGGTAGAGTTCGTGTTGGTGATTCGAGAGTTTGAGGCTATCATTTTCGGCGCGACATTGTGAGGTGATTTATCCTCACTATACTATGGTGTCTAAGGCACCAAGGCCGGCCCATTGGATATGTTATCTTAGCAGCGGTTATGTTGATTATGATTTAGTTTTGTATGCTAGTGGTTATGCTAGTTAGGTAGATCTGTAGGACTACTGGTGATGTTATATGGTTATTGCATGCTTTATGAGTTAGTGTTGCATGCTAGTGGTTATGCCAGTTAGGTAGATCTGTAGGACTACCGGTGATGTTATATGGTTATTACATGCTCAATAGTTATGTTATATGATTTATATGCTATGTGGGATGGGTTGAGGTTGTACTGCTCCGTGCGGTAACCAACATACCCTAAGAGCATTCCAGATACGGGCTAAGGGAGACTCGTAATGTGGGCTCGATGGCAATGCAAATGTGAGATGTGGGCCCGGAAGGCAATCCAGACTCACACTGTGGGACCAGGGGTAATCCAGTCTGTAAAGTTGTGGACCCGTTACATGCTGTTCAGTTTGTTATGTTGTGATGTTGCTGACATGGTTATGTGGACTGTATGTGTATCGGTATTTTGGGGGAACTCACTAAGCTCTCGGGCTTACAGTTTCAGTTTATTGTTTCAGGTACATCAGGGGATCGCGGCAAGGCGAAGGCGTGATCATACAGCTCCTCACTTTTTATGACTTTGTTTCTAGGAAAACTTTGATATTATACATTTTGAAAACAAAGTTGTAATGATTTTTAATGGTTTGGAATGTTTTTAAAAGTTTAAATTGGCTTGAATTTTTGGGTGTGACAAAGTCTCTCTCACTCTCTCACTCTCACGCTCTCTCTCTCTCTCTCTCTCTCTCTCTCTCTCTCTCTCTCTCATGTCACAAGGCTCCAATCCTACATGCAAGTGGTTCTTCTGAAGTCGATCCATTACAAAGTCAATCCATATATAACTTTACACCCTAACATCTTTCTTTTTTCCTTTTTAGTTTAGCTCATCCCGAGCTCGTTTTAGTCTTGTTTTAACTTGAGGACAAGTTAGGTTTAAGCTTGGGTTGATTTGATAGTTTATTTTATTTCCTTTATTTTTATAGTTGATTTTAGATTTTTTAGCCCTTTTTTGTATCGCATTATATGTTATTTATTTTTTTTATCACGGATCGTGTCGGGTACTTTTTATTTTGCATGAGGTATTTTGTAGGGTTTTGTAGCTCGTTGCGGTTGTGGATTAGCTTGGAGACGGGATTTATGGGCTTTAGAGGCATCATTGGGCTCAACAGATCCATCAAAGAAGATTTAGGCTGAAAATGTTGAAGACTTGGAGGAAGTGGGCTTATGAAGATGGGTCTTGGATTCTTATTTTGGGCTTAGACTATCCACATTTGAAGCTTGAAGATGATTGGCCAAATTCGAATCATGTGAGGTGTGGACAGGACCAAGGGAATCTTGAGTAGTGAGGTGGTGTAGTGGAGAAAAAGATCCAATATCATTCCAACATCATTTGCGAGGGTGGAGTCTCAGTCGTGTAAATCTGCGAGGGTACCCGCACAACTGTACACTTTTGGGCATTTTGGTCCTTTTGCTCACCATTTACCTTGGGGGGTTAGGTTTGGTAGCTACACTTCGATTTTCCACCATTAGAGCACCTTGGAGGCGATTTTTGAGAGCTTGATCTACATTCTTCCCATCCTTCTAGTAATTGTTAATTTCTTGATGCAAAAACACTTTTGTGATTGTTATCTTGTTGCCATGAGTGGCTAATCTCTTTATTTTTGTTGACTTGGGCTAAAACCCTTGGATATTTATAGGTTTTGAAGGATTCATGATTGATTGTCATTTATCTTATGTTTATGATTTAGGTGATATATTTCTTATGTTTGTTTAATACTTTGATCATGAGCTTGGTACTTGAATGAGCAATTGTTGGTTTATTTCTTTGGTTTAGCATTAAATCATTGAATTTACTTAGAACAATGGCTTAATGATGGTAGAAATAATCTCTAACTTATCGATCATGACTCCTTTATGGATGTTTAAGCATTGACATCCTCTAGGAATTGAGGATTCCTTCATTCTTAAGGGTAATCAACTTTCTTGGGTTCAATTGCTTCAATTGAATCCTTGATTTTGATAAAGAAGGTGTGTTGTGGGCTTTCCCAACCTCCATAGTACCTATGAGGAATCTTGGCATTTCATGCTTCATGATTGCTATAACGAATTTGGGATGAATGATAAGAATCATATTGAAACCTAATGATAAACACATAAATGTTCATTGCGTTGAATTGTGTTGGTTGGCCACTTATCTCCAATATTTGAGCATCTCACCATCTTGTTTAATTCCAAGCTTTTTAGTTATTCAAGTCTTTTAGTTTTCAAGCAATCACAAAACCCTCCTTTTTAGTTTAATTGTAGTTAGTTAGTTTTATTACACTAGTTCTATTGGATTACATTGGTGATTGAATACAACCATTTCCCGGATCGATACCCTTTTTTACCATTATATTACGTTTTATTTGTAAAGAAATGGTGTAATTTGCTTGGTGGACTTGACATCCCCACCACCCTCCATCAATTTCAATTCACAACTTCAGGTCAACAACATGGTGAATTTTTTTTCTCTTTGAGGCATCAACCTCCAATATTATCTTCGTTGTTGTACATCGTCATCAACCGACCACCAAGGCTCTAAGGTATGTGTGTCTAATACTCTGTTTTAGCAATTTTGAATCATAAAATTTCTTAAAGTTATATGTCTGAAACTCTGATTTCTTAAGTTAGGGTTTCAACTAATAACTTTTAATTGATTAATGTTCATTTAGATCGGTCCTTATGAAACGTTGGGTGCAAAAAATGTCAAGGCCATAATTAATGTGCAGCTTAACATCCTGAAGTTGTGGAAATAGAATCTTCATTAGTAAGTGTTATTTTTTTGCCTAATTTTCTCAAATGTTGTTGAAAATATCATGATATCGTTTTCTTTTGTGTTTGTTGCCATAGTTTTTAGAAGTTATGATGAGAGTGGCTAACAAATTTACAAAGAATAATGTTGATGATCATACACCTGTTGGTTCTAGCCTGTTAATTGCAAATCATGTAAGTTCAATGTTTTAATTTTTTTTTAGTTTTTTGGTGAAACTTTATATATGTACAAGTTGAATAACTCATGGCAAACCATTGTTTCACCATTCAGGCTATAGAAGCATGAAGGGGCTGAACTAAGAAACAGAAGTTTGAATTTTCTGAGAATTATGATATCCTCACAGTGATAGATAAGCTATGTAAAGCTCAAAAGAGAACACCGAATGTTTAAAGAAGAATATATAAATGTGAAGAAAACTAAATAAAAAAGAAACACCTTTTTTAGGTGTGGTTCTTTTTTTATGATTTAATGATGTTGTTCTAGCATTTAATGGGGGTTGTTGAGAAATTTTTTTTTAATGAAAAAATCATATGTTTTTTGGTGTAACTGTGGTCATTTTTTGATGTGATTTTATAAACACACCATTAAATAATGATGTTTTTTGACGCAATATTTGTTGGTATGGTTCAATACCCGCATCAATAAATCATTTTAACCGCATCAACAAAAGTTTTTTGTACTATTGTGAGGTAATTTTGAGCCCAAAGATAAAAACATTGAGGTGAAAAATGATTAATTTTGTGCTTGTCTTAGAAGCATACTTTTGGACCAAATCTAACTTGAAAAATGGTAATTTTGAGCCCAAAGATAAAAACATTGAGGTGAAAAATGATTGATTTTGTGCTTGTCTTAGAAGCATACGTTTGGACTAAATCTAACTTGGAAAATGGAAAAAATGATAAAAAGAGCAATATGTGCACCTCTTTTTTGATCTTGTGATTTGGAGACCGAAATCAAGTTTAGAGGGAGGAATTGTAACACATGTAATATTTTAACGATTATGGAGATATAAATATCGTTTAACTAAATCGTTGATTGGCTGACTATGATATCATTATATTGTGTAAATGATTAAAATGGTGGCATTCAAGGTATGATAAATTTCAAAGTGCATTAGTATTCTAAGCTTTAGCCTTTAAATGAGAAATGGTAGCTGTGGTGATTAACTGATTACTGAAATTATGGAGTATTAATGGGATTTAGTGGTGGGCTTATTGTAATTTAGTTGAAAAGGTTTAATAATGAAATGATTTTTAAGCAAGATGGTCGTAATAAAACCATTTCCAAGTCGTGATCACGCTAGGTCTGGTTTGGGGTTCAAAGCCATGGACATGCCTTGATGCTCACCATTAACTGTATTTACATTTGGAGCATTAAGTATGACTATTAATCAAAATCATGCCGACCAGTTGTTTTGGAAAATCAGAAAATGATGGGTTTGGAATTCAAATTAACCTCAAATCAAATTAATTATACTGAAGATATATATGAATATATGCATGGATAGGTTTAATTTATGTACATGAGGTTGAGACGCCTTCTTCGTGAACCCAGATGAAAGAATCAAAAGCAAACTAGACTTGAAGTGACTGCTGTCCACAGATACTTAGAAGCGAAGATATGGAGTCACGAGTACCTCGATCGGTTTTATGGACCACACAGTTTCTTGCATTAATAAACCCTAACTTTGCCGCATGCACGAAAGCTTTTTGGTTCCAAACCTTTTTTAGCTCTTGATTTCATGATCTCTGTGACTCACAGAGGTTCAATTTCCACGTGAAACGAAAGTTACAGAAGGTTCTTTAGATGTCTGGTGAGGCTGGTGGTGTAAAATGGGGGTTAGGTTTTATATGGTTGCAGTATATCAACATGTGAACTCCCTCTGCAGTTTGATGGACCCTCATAACCGTTCGTCCATCAACTCGAATTCTAGTTAGTATTTTTTTTTTTTTTAAAGATTATGCTATTTTATTTTATATTGTGAATTATAATAGCAATATTTACACCACATAAACACTACGACTTTAATTTTAATTAATGCTAGGAAAACAGAGGCCCTAAGGGATATAAAATCAAATTCAAACAAATAACATTATAATCATATTTTACGGATCGGCCTCCAAAGTTAAGCTATATATGCAATTTATTACTTTAACGAATATTGAGATTATTGATTTTCACATCAATTAAGTAGTAGGACCCATATATGTGTTATTTTGAAATTTTACATCTTGTAATGTTTGGGGCAAAGTCTTGCGGGTCTTTTTGGTAGTATTAAGTCATGCATTGACCTAACCAGAACGTACATAGCTGTTGGATCAGTCTAAAAGATCGATAGTTTGGATTATTTTGAAACGAAACACACACATAGAGTGCGGGGCAAAGTCTTGGGGGAAGACTAAGCAATAGCGGTGATACCAAGCGCGTTGAGCTTGGTGTCTCCACTATTGCCGGCGACCAGGCTGTAAAAAAACCAAATTAATAGGAACAAAGGCTTATTTGTATTTGTTCACTTAACTTTAAATGATAAATGAACGAACACGAATAATTTTTATGTTTTTTGTTTGTTTGCTAAGAAATTTAGTATATTTGGATTCATTCATTTAACTGATAAACGAATATAAATAAATATAATTTAAAACAAACGAACACAAACATAAACAAACTTAAACCCAATTAAAAATTAAATAACATTAATAAATGAATACAAACGACTAAAATGAACATAAACAAACAAATTGATTTGAATTTAAATTAATACAAATTAACTTAAACGAATAAATATATACAAACTGTATCTATTTTTAATAAAAGAAATGAACAAATGTAAACAAAGATAAACGAAGGAACTTAAACAAATATAAATAAATAAATGAAGCCATTGTTCGTGTTCCTTCATTTAACTAAACGAAACCGAAATAACTTCTCGTCGAACAGTTCATGAATATTTCGTTAAATGTTCAGTTAATTTACTACTTACTACGTTGTTGTTGCTCTTTTTTTTATTTGTTATGTAAGGCCTTATATATAGGATATGTTGTTGGTTCAAAGATAATTATCTTATAAAATTAAACAATTCTTAATTTTCTATATTTTCTCAACATTTAAGTGTATAGAATATAAATTTTATCGCTGATTACAATGATGAATACGAAATAAACTTTAAGATATTATTATTATTATTACTACTACTACTACTACTACTACGTTGTTTTTGTTGTTGTTGACGTTTTAATTTTGCCATCTTTGATAATGTTATTTCCATGCATACTACTCTTCCTATATATATATATATATATATATATATATATATATATATATATATATATATATATATATATATATATATATATATATATATATATATATATATATAAAAGTGGACATGAGTGGATTTAAAGTGTTAGTTTATAAGTTGGTTAGATTTTTAGTTTAAAAAAAATAAAATAAAATAAAAAACAAACTAAAAGACGATAAAAATTCATAATTTAGAATACCCATGCATCCTTAATTATCTCTAAAAACAATTGAACATATTAATTATGTCGACACTAACTAAGAAGTTGACATCTTTATCAAACCCCTCGAAAGATCCCGCACATTCATGATTAATAATGTCCAACATTTATTTGACAACGACATGTGAATCGCCATGGTTCACAACACCCTACTTTCTGCTCATTATAAATAACCCCCCCTACGTTGCTTCCCTTCTACACTAAGCTAACATTCATCATCAAAACATTGCACATACAATCCCCTGTTAAGTTCATCATCTTCTCAGTTGTTAATTTGTCGTAAATTATCATGGCACCTCATGGCGACGCCATTGTTACCTCTTACAATCACCCACATGCATTCAACAAGCCACGAAGACTTGCATCTGAAGGACTCAAACGCACCATGTCAGACATGTCATTTGAGTTGAGCAAAGAAGCCATTGATATCAAGTCCTTGACCACAATCTCCGAGGTGGTGGATGCCAAGTGTGAATGTTGTGGCATGATTGAAGAGTGCACGCCAGAGTACATGGAAAAGGTGCACAACAGGTATTATGGTAAGTGGATATGCGGGCTGTGTTCAGAAGCAGTGAAGGAAGAGATGGAGAAAAATGGAGGGAACAAAGAAGAGGCCTTGAGTAGTCATATGAACACATGTGTTCGCTTCAATAAACGCGATAGGGCTTACCCGGTTCTATGTCAAGCTGAGGCCATGAGAGACCTGTTGAAGAAGACTAGACTTAGGGGTAAATCTTTAAGTCCGAGAGACCATGTGAAAAATGGTGGAATTGCAAGGAGTTCAAGCTGCATTCCTGCCATTACTAAGGAGATCAATGGCGTCAACAATCAATAAGCTTTAGGGTTTCATTTGCTTTGTATCAAGCAAGTCCAAATATTTATAGGATTTGTTATAGTATTAGTATTAATTCGTACTACTATAACTTAACTAGGCACGAGTCATGCAGGCACGGGGCTGAACACAACACAAAAATGTCCCAAAAGGGTTTCTAATTTGTAGTTGTAAGTTTTGTTTTGAACCCAACACATCCAACCAACATATCTTGACCTGGCTCTAGGGTTTTTTCGGGTGTTGGTTGTTTTTCGAAGGGTTTTGGTGTTTGGTCGTCCATTATTTCCAAATTGTAACTATAATTTTATTGTATTGAAAGTCATTGTATTATGAGTGTTGATTAATCCTTGTTAAGTGTATTTTGTAAAGAATTTGTTTTTTTTTTTAATGGTGGATTTTATTTGAGCAAAAATGCTAGTAAGAAACTACACAAACACAAACAACATCAAGAGCTAATTTTGAGTTTTAAAGCCACAAAACACAATTTATGCATTTTCTAGCTATGACATTACACCAAAGAAATGACCGAGAAACAATGTTATAAAAAACGATTGCCGCCATCAACTGGGAAGACGCGAACAATTGAGATTTCCTTAACCTCCAAATAAACCACCATAAAAAATAGAAAACCGCTTCTAGATACTTCTTGATTCCTGATTGAAGGCATAGATCTTTAAACCCAACCAAAATCAACATAAGAACCAAAACCAGTGGTAACCAAATCTCACCATCTAATAACTTGAAAAGTCAAATTATTAGCCTTTGGGCAAGAAAAAAACAAATGTGAAGTCGTTTCCAGCATCAAATCACAAATACGGCATAAGAGAAAGGAAACCGCGCCTATCCAGATTTACTCTAGTTGGGAGTCTATCCAAACTCAACCGTCACACAAAAACGTTGACCTTTATAGGCAGCAACCAAACCCAACGAATAGGAGAAACCGAAGACGGAAGCAACTGAGCATATCAATAAAATAGTGAACTGAAGCTACCGAAAAATCACTCCAACCCATAAGCAACAAAAACCATATATATGAAATAAGAGAAAGCACAACAGAACCAAGAGATGCCTAAAGAGATCACAGTTGCGTGCTTTCACCCCCTCTCCCTAGAGATCTCCTAAATGAATTCACTAAAGAGAGTTGGCCCAACTTCTATTTGACCTTAGCCCGGTTATCAAGATCAAGGGAAGAAAATCTATGAAAATGTTTTTTTAGAGTCATATCCCCTAATTAACCAAATGTCATCCCAAAACTAAATCAACTCATCATCACCAAGTTTCCTTTTACACAAAGATAAACGACTAATATCCTTGAATCTAAGATTCTCCAAAGACTTCAAAATATCCAACCAAACAGAGTTCTTGTCAGACGGTATGGAACACCTAATTAGACCTTTAGGACCATAAATTTCCTTGATTATTCTAATCTGAAAACCATCATGATTATAGAAAACTCATCACACCCACTTGAAATGTATAGCTCTATTCATAGTAAAACGACTACTCCACCCCAAATCACCAACTTTCTTATGAGCCTACATTTTACTCCAGCTTATCCTAGTTAATTTTCTTTCATCCAAATAAACCCCTACAAAAATGTTATTACGAAGAGCTTCTATTTTCTTAAAAATACATATAGGAGCCTTATAAATAGACATAAAATAATTCGGTAAAGCTCCTAAGATAGAATATAAACGATTCAATCTTCCTCCAACTGACATAGTCTTAACTTTTCAATAGGAAAGTTTAACCATCACTTTATCCACAACAACATGCAAAGAATCAAGTTTTCATGTATATTTCCTGGTATGTTATTTCTTTATTTTAATGAAAAAAGAATAAGGGTTTTGGTTGGGCTTCAGGACGTGACCAAGTGTTAGGACGTGACCAAGTGTTGGTCGCGGTGCGTGCAAAATTATTAGTCGCAGTGCATCCTTTAAGTAGGTCGTGATGTGTGGCCATAACAGCTCAAAACCCTAGGTCTCAGATTTTGGACCATATGTAAAGGCTCCAACTCCTAGGGTTTCTCTACAGAGTTTTTTTGTAAAACTAGGCTTTTTTGAAAAGTGTTTGTAGAAGTAGGCTAGTTTGAAAAAGAATCGTAGAAATAGGTTGATTTTGAGAGATGACTTTGAAAAAGAATAGTAGAAATAGGTTGATTTTGAGAGATGGCCCACATTTTTTTTTTATCTTTTTACATCTAATTCTATTTTTCTATTTAGAATGTTACACATTTAGCCCCTAGATATTACATAATTAGCCCTTCATCTTTTGTCTTTATTTTTATTTAAATCTTCTACTATTAAACTATTTAAGTTTTACCTTTGCAATATATTATACATAAATTAATTTTGTCCAAAAAATATGATTATAGCTTATGTATTATTTTTAACAACTTACGCCATTAAATAGATCTTACAAATATCTTCAAATAGATACCGATATTGAATATATTACAACGTTACAACGTTACAAAATTACAAAACCAATTAAAAACGATATTACAATACAACTTAAATATATTATAATGTATTTGTAAGGGACATTTTTGTGTATATAATATTGTAAGCATAATGTTTGTCACTTTCATGATTCTACTGCAAAGGTTGGTCATGATTCCATTGCAAATGCTAGCTTATCATAGAGACAATTGTCACTATTTAAGAAAACCCAATCAAAGTAAGTGAGTGAATTGTCAAATCAATTCATTTTTTTGGTATTATAAATTTCAACTCTTATACTCGGTTTTATTCACCTCATTCCATCCTGAAGAAATTATCTCAAAAATTCAAACTTATGTTCTTTTTTTCTTTATCTTGCTCATCATCCATTCATCTATAAATAAGTACGTATTATTTATCATTATGACTTTAGATCGTCTATTTATGATTGTTTTATATTGGGGTGGTAATATTTAATATGAGAATGGTATCGTAAAGGGTGACCATTCAACTTTTAGTTCTTTAAATATCACTAGGCATAAAATGGGGTATGAAAAATTTAAATATTTATGTTATGCTCATGTTGGAGTTGAAAAAACATTATATAAGTTGAATTTTTCACTATGCTATCAGTTTGCTGGTCAATCTAATATTACACGGGTCGTAAGTGATTCAAGTCTAGATGTAATGTATTGTTTGGCTGAGAATGTTGAAAATTATTGGGGTCAAGTTTATTTGAAGTTGAACAAATAATGCCGCCTACAAATACTAGTTTGGTAAATCTCCTTCGTAATTTTGAGCCCATTCCGTCACATGTACCATTTCCTTTGCCTGATTGTGATACATTTGATGGAGATAATGATGAAGCCAACTCGCTATATAGTGAAGATACTAGTAGTGAGTCTAATGTTGGGGGTGATTATGATGATGATGGTGTGTGTGAAACTCCAATTGTAACTTTATGAGTGATGTTGTAGATATAGGAGAAGATGATAGTGTCGATTTGGAAGACCGCATTTATGTAGATGTTTGGAAGGGGTCAGAAAGCAAAATAAGGTTAGGAATATACTTTGAAAGTAAGCTACAAGTACAAAAGGCAGTAAACTTTGGTCTATCAAACAAAATAGAGAGTTCAAAGTGTATGATAGTAAGCCTAACTTATGAGTAGAAAAGTGTAGGACTCTTGCAAATAAAGGAGAAACCTCTAGTAGTATGCATTATACATCACGTTGTGCATGGTAAATTCGTGAAATTAAGAAGACAAATCATCACATGTGAAAGATCACGCGTTGGGTGGATACACACAATTGTTTTGGTTCATGTATTGGCAATAATAATAGAAGTCTAAACTCTGCAACTATTGTCTTATATATCCTCCATTCAATTAAACAAGATGTTGCTTATCCTGTGAAACATATACACTCAGAAATTAAAAATACCCTGAATGTTGATATTACTTATGATAAGGCATGGCATGGTAGGAGAAAAGCCATAGAGGCTATTTATGCAACTTGGGAGAGTAACTTTGATGAGTTTCCCAAGTATATTGCAGCTTTGTAGACTTCAAATCCTAACACGGTTGTGAAGTGGTTTCATTGTCCAAATAGCTCATAAGATGTAGCCACAATCAAATATGTTTTTTGGGCTTTTGGACCCGCTTATGATGCAGTTCGTTTATGCCGACCAGTTATTTCAGTCGATGCCTGTCATTTGAGGGGTTAATATAAAAGGAAAATGCTTGTTCCTGTCACAAAAGATGCTAAAAATAGTATATTACCTTTTGCATATGCTATCATTGATGAAGAGACTTCACATAGTTGGGGTTGGTTCTTTTACCAACTCAGACACTTTGTTGTTCAAGACAAACAATTATGTGTTATTTCAGATAGACACAAAGGAATAATTAATGCAATGGAAAATCTACAGGATTGGAAAGAGCCATTTGCATACCATCACTTCTGCCTTCAACACGTTAGAAGTAATTTCATGCAAAAATACAAGAATGTGAGTCTTAAAAAACTTTGTTGGTCTATTGACAGTTCCACACAAAAAAGAAAGTATTTTACATATATGAAAGAAATAAAAAAATTGATCTTGAATCTTGGAAGTATTTAAAGGAAATTAGAAGAAGTCAATGGTGTTTTTTATGTGATGAAAATCGTCGATAGGGTATGTTGACAACAAATATCTCTGAGAGTATGAACAATTCACTTCTAGGAGCAAGACAGCTACCGATTAGGGCGTGTATTTGTTGGGTTTTTGGTACTATAACACTCCTATGGTCCACATACAACCCTAATAGTTTTGGATCTAAGTTTTCTCGAGTTATACATGCAACAAAATTATCCAAAGCATGAAGCCTACAACTAGAATACAATTTGACATATGAATCACAAAAGTAAGTTAGAAGATTACCTCTTTGTTGCATCTTGTAGGTATTTTACCTTTAAGAGCTTAGCACCCCAAGTATTGTGCCTCAAACAAGTCACAAACATCATGAACAATTGGAGAACAAATGAGAGAGAGAGAGAGAGAGTTAGACAGCAAAATCGTCCATATTCATGTAATGTCACCCATAGGCACAATTTTGGCTAAAGGGGTTACACATATATAGTTTGGAATTCCTAAGGTTTAACTTGTAAACCTTAGTCCATTTACTTAAGCCTTTAAGCAATCCAATAATCCATATGATGGGCCTTATGGACTAACTCTTCATGGACTTCCACGTAGAATTAGTCCACCCTAATCAATATGAATCATTGGTCCAAACTATAAATATTACTGATTGACTTGACCAGTCCCCGTTAATTTAATTAGTCTCTTTTGATCACTAAATTAATTCCAAATTAATTCTTGATCAGTAATAATTAAATAATATGATTTATCAAATATATTATACTTATAATATATTAATTTATCACAAATAACCTCTTACTCAAATATCCATCCTATCAAATTGTCCTGATGAAGGCAACCCGAAATGGACCATGCTACTATCGGGTCAACTACATACCAATTATAGTTATGGGCTTAGACACCTAATCCAACAGTCTCCCACTTGGATAAGTCTAATAACTATTATTGCAAGTACGACTCCAAAATCGGATTACCAATCGTAGCTCTTAAAAGCCGTTGTCGAACTCTAAACAAATCAAATGACTCGTCCATTAGATAAGGGATCATATATTCCTCCATTCTAGATATCGTATGAACTGAGACATGAATTATAATCATTCTCTTTGTTCATGTGTTGTTTCTCGGTTTTCGATTTATGACGACCGACTAATTGTACAAATCAAATCAGTCCAGGCTTGGCCAAGCGCTTAGGGTTGTCATCACTAAATCATCGAGGGGCCCACAGATATCGCTTTTATCCCTCTTAGGATAAAAGGAACAGATAAACTTCGACTCATGTGTTTACTCTATTTACTCATCAAATCACACACAACAATATGTTTTATAACACCAAGTTACTAGTGCGTTTACATATGTCAATGTGCAACCAACTTGTAAACTACAACTCACATGTCTTGGTTTCAAGAATATAAGATATTATCGTCTCATGATCACTCGTGATAACATCTATGAAGTGATTTAAATGAGCGTGGGTTTAGTCCTATACTCAAATCTTATTACAGGAGTACTCATGAATACTACAGCAAACTTGTGCTACGTCGAAACACCTTTAGACAATCTACAGACTCATTCATAACAATCTAGCTTCATTACCTACTTCCAAAGTATGACCGATTGTGGATAGTTTGAATAATCTAGTTATTTGGGAAGTCAAAACATGCAAAGTGAAACACAAGAATAATCAAATCCAATATGGTCTCAACCTTTTGAATATAAATATAACACCTTTTATTTAATCACCATATTGACTACACATTATTCATTGTATAATGTTTCAATTTATCAACTTAATACTTGAATTAAAACAATAGTTATCCCATGCTCCAAGCATGCACACTATGTTTATCTATGGTCCTTTCTTTGTGAAATAGATCAATTTAATACATCTTCAAGGAAACTCATTTCACAATCCCAAATCCTTACCGTAAGTGTAAGAATACCAAGTCCTTTCCACTTACTGTTATTTGTTAGATTCTAAGCTTATATGCAGTGATCCTTTTGTAACGCCTATGTACACAAGTCACAGAGACTTTGTAAATTACAAAACTTTCCATTGGAGATTGTTGCAAAACAATTCAATATATATGAAGTCTCATATTCAAAGTACATTCCTTTGAACATCTTTCTTGCATAAAAGTTTCTAACTTACTCATAGATTCTTTATATCCAACTCCCATTATGGAAACCTTTCCATAATTGCCATATGACAACTCATTATTAATAGAATCTTGTCTATTCATAATAATGTCAATATGGTCCATCCATTACTATACTTCCAATTGTCCATAAGCAACCAATCTTTGGCGAACCTTGGATTGTTCTTTACAGTTGTTTAACCACTTTAGTCATATCCGGTTCTAGTCCTTTTCCCTCTTAATGCCCTAGGCATTTGGAAAAATCAGAACACATAAATATTATAGCATATGCAATCGGTCCTATACCCGAAGCATATGGGATATGATTCATAATGTCTTACATAAAGACATGATACTTTACCATTCTCTTGCTATAATATTTCCATATATAGTATTTCCTTATGTTGAACATAACATTCATATATATCCTTGACTAAATTTGATTAAAATCCCACAATCTAAGCTTTTAGATTTGAAATGAAGTATGAGTTCCTCTCCCTTAATTATAGCAAAACAACTTTTCAAACTCCGCAACTTTGCAAATTGAAACTTTTGTTTTCTATAATTAACATTGCTAACTCGCAACACTTACCATAATGATTATGCTCCCACTAGCATAACAATTATTTCTTTAATAGCATAACACTTATGCTCCCACTAGCTTTGACATGTACGCAGAAATAAGTTGGACTTCTAGAAATCAATAATTGTTGACTTTCTTACCAAAGTTCATATTTTTGATACAAGACGCTTCGATAAATCTTTATCTAGGCTTCTCAAACTCATACACCTTTCCTTAGATAGCGCACATGTGTGTCTAAACAATTTCAGAACTTACAGGATTAAGTCTCAAATGTTTAGACTTTTTGCCATTTCTCACAATTCGAACTATGAAGAGGGATGTCGTAATCATAATCGAATTTGAGAATGCAAATAACACAACTGCTAACTCTTTAAAATCTACTTAGTGAAAATGTTTCCTCACAATCCTTTTCATGAAGCGGATAGAAACCTTTGTCACTTAGATTTTATGGTGTATGTGTTCCTATCCGTGTGTATTTGTCTTAACCATAATCACAAGACAAGGCTTGTGACAAAACCAAACTCATATGGACTGAACTTGTTCAATCTTAATTTCTTGTCACCTGGAAGCACAAGGGCCTACCATTGCTTCCAAGTTGTTATGCAAACGATTTGAGCACTCATAGAACTCACATGCATAGTCAACCTTAACTGGAATGGGCACAGAAACAAGAATATTTCAACACGATAGGTTATAAACCTCAAGTCGTGTGCTAGTGATTAACAATAGGTTTACTCTTGATTAGTTCTTGAAACTTTTCAAGATCTTTAAGACTCCTAATGACCTCTTGACATATAAGATTCTCTTTGTCAAGAAACATTACTTGACAAACAAATATTCAAGAGTTAGTGCGGTCTCTTATCAAGAATGACACTTCACACAATTGGTCTTAGTTGGTCTCTGTCGTATCCAAGACATCACAACTTACCAATTTCAAATGTGATATAAACCTACTTAAGATATGTCACTCAAGTCATAATCTTGGAGTACAACTCTAAGACTTGATTTTGGAACGAAGTATGATTTACCTTTTGATTTAACCATTTCAACAATTCACGATTCCTCTTCTTAGCCATATAAATGCACTAAGGTGTCCTTTAGAGGATCAATTGTGATATGGTTTCATAATCACTAAGATAATCATAAAACGTGATACTCAAGTACTCTCCTTCCTTTCAGATTGGAGAAACTTTTATCTTTCTTCCTAATTTGATTCTTCTTATTCGTTATGCCACACATTGAAACTTTTTCAATGATTCAGAATTACACTTAATCTTGTAAGTATAACCATGTTTTACTAAACTTTTAGTAAAACATAACGAATAGACTTATCGTTCTTTGTGGTGGACTTGACCAGTGCACAATAAAGTGTACTAGATCCCCTAGTCCTTCACTTGACTCAAGGAATTAGTCTTAATTTCCCGAAGACGAAGGTTCTCATTCATCATACAATACAAGTTGTATGATTCCAAGTTTCTATCCAAATGAAACTTGGTTAATGAGAATCTTTCCTTATTTGGTAAATTTAGACACTACCACAAACGAAAGAATCAAATCCATATTGCTAAAAATAGTAACATACAAATATCAATTTTCACAAATGCCATTGAAAGGAAATATAAAAAACAAAAAATTTCTTTATTTATAAAATTTGCAGAAAAACTTTTCCTTACAATGCAATTACAAATGAAAACTATGTTACTACATATTTATATGCAATCTATCATAACTCCTAAGTAGCAGCTCAAAAATCCGATCATTGAACCACGCGATCGAAATCCATTTCTTCGCGGCCAGAATTAGCTTACTTTTCTTTCAAGCTTCCTTTCTCTTCTTTGATCCTACAAAACATCAAAATGTAATCTTATCACATCATGTATTAAGAATCTCCAAATAGAAACTTAATAGAGTTAGATAGCGGACTTATCTGAAGCAGATTCATACATTTTAACTTTACCATCCTTGTGGTCCTTCAGGTAGATAAAGCAGCTTCGCAACCAATGTCCCTTTTCTTGGCAATAGAAAAAAACAGACTCTTTTGGAATGGTACACGGGACAATCTCAGACTTGGACTTTCCCTTTCCCTTGGAAAGAGAAATATTTTCTAGACTTCCAATGTTTCCATTGTCAATGTCCATGGAAGTTTGGGAGGTAGATCTTCCAATCAAATTTGCATTACCAGTGCGCCAAATCATTGCTGATTCAGCAGCAATTAGCAAATAGGTAAGATCGATAAGGGACATATCGCAGTCTGTCATATAGTAATCTTTAATGAACTCACTATATGACTCTCGAAGTGACTGAAGAACCCACTCAACAGCCAGTTTCCTTGGGAAGACGACACCCAACATTCCCAACCTGTCAATATGTAGCTTCATGTCCAAGACGTGAGCACATACAGACTTTCCATCTTCATGTTTGCTTGCCAATAGGGCTTGAGTGATCTTGAACTTTTCAAGTCTTCGAACATGTGGGTTAGGGAGAACTATTGGAGGAGGTGGAGGAAGTGAAGTATGATTTCTGGGAACATCATCTTCATGAGGAAAGCTTTTTCCATAAGATTCGGGAAGACCATAGTTGTCTGAACTAGACATCTACGAGAAAGAAATTCAAGTTAGTTGATTTAAGTCCTTAACATAGCACCCAAATGAAATATTAAGGCTAGGACTCAACACAATATTTTACAATTCGGAAGAGGGATGCTGTTATCCAATTGCAAAATACTTGAAGGTAGGTAAATGACGATTTACCAATTTCCACCATGAAAAACGAAATTGAACATTAGGTTTTAAATGAATTGAAACTCCTAGATCTTTTGAGATTCATTGATCTTTTTCAATGGCATGTTTAATCTCGATTATGCCCTCTCAAGTTTGTGACTGGGATATCGAGGATCACTAACAAGGTGTGAATAATCATGCAAATTAGCTTGGTAATCTCAATGTTCCAAATCACCTAATCAATGTGTCGGTTAACCACACACGCTCCATTGATCCATGATTAACATCAAGCTACCCTTTGCCACACATTGTTAGTCCCAAATTAGTGTGTGCCGGTTAACCACAAACATGTCACACCCCCAAACCGGAACGGCGGAAACGTTCGGGGGTGGTTGACGTCATGTGTAGTATCACAAAAATTGTATCATAGCAAGCATAGTAAACACAACCAAACATTGAATAAATATATGAAAAAGGTTTACATTTGTCTTAATACATAATTTCGTTCATATCAAAATTAAATAAAAAGGCGTGACTCTAACGCTCCGATTTCGCCAACTCCTGGAAGTGGCTGAGTCCATCTGGAGTACTGATGTCTTACTGGTGGGTTGGTTACGTTCCTTCGGAGGCATGATCTGCTACATGTCAAGAGAAGAAGTTTATGAGCAACAATGGTTGCCTCTGGATGTATCCTAAATGTTTATCTATGCATTGGGATTTCCCGTTTTGCTATCTGACTCTCATTGATTCGACCCACATCCCCATGATGTGGTCTTAGCAAGAATAGAAAAGATCTGAACACAATAGAATTCACATACAATAAGTTTACGAACTCCTGGTTGCTCAGCTCATTGAACTGGTTGGATAACTTCCCCCATTTTCTCCGGCTCTAGATGATATGAAGGGTTAGCTATAAGGGTAGCTCCGGGGATCAAGTCGACACAGGATTCAACTTGACGCTCGGGAGGAATTCCTGGAATGTCTTTGGGAAAGACATCAGGAAATTTGCAGACTTCGTAGATGCTCCCGATGTCTTTAACTTTTTGCGTCTCATCGACAACATGAGCCAGGAATGCATGGCATCCCTTTCGCAGATACTTCTGTGCTTTGGCGCGGGAAATGATACGAAGGTTCGAACAAATTATATCACTATAACCAGTGAGGACTTCGTCAGATGGAAGGATTGAGACGAATCGTCCTCTCGAAGCAAAGGACATCGGCACGATAGGAGGCTCAATCGTCCCATGCCGATTAGGACATCGAAGCTTTTCATGGAGACTGATATGAAATTGATGGGGAAAAGGAATGATCGTCTAAGTACATCCTATGATACATGTTTTGAAGACAAAACAGTGATAGGACCTTGATAAAGTTGCTTAATTTGCATGCTACCGATCTAAGGTATACTTTTGACAATGAAAATCTTTAACTGAAATATGATTGTTGCCATCATAACTAAAACTGAGATTACACATATTTCGGAAACCTTGACCTAAAAGTAGGTCTAAGTCATACTAATATAGAGAAAATCTTGGCAACATGATAGATAGAGATGTTTACGGAAAGAGCTACTCAGAACATGGATATAAAAGTTATTCCTTAGACCAAAAAGGAAGGATGAGTATAGTATCCCCCTATCGGCGACGGGTACTCCTCAAGTGAAACCTTAGTTCGGCCAGTTGACGCTCCACACCAAGCAGGCGTCTCTCGTACTCAGTCTGGCATACGCGGGGCTCTATGACTTCGGCTCAGTCCATTCATCATCTCCTTGGTTGGGACAGTATGGGTCGCCAGGAAGATGGAATCCAGCCATATTATCTACGCAAGGTAGGGTAAAGGGATAGTTAATAGGCATCGAATCTAATAATACTTCCAATGTATTATAGTTACATGATTGATTCTTGAGGGATGGATCCTTGGGTAAGTTTTCGGTTCGGTTGTTATAGCATCCTAAAATACTCCTATAGTATTTTACTCCTTATGTTCGGTTCTATAACTCTTTTGGAATCTAGGTAAGTTTTAGGCTTGCTGCAACACCACAGTCACTCCCAAGCACATGTTGGTCATGTCTCGAATGAATATAGTTGATCAGGCTATATTGATCCTAGACATGATTACATAACTGCCCAGGTTTAACCGCGATGTCCAACATCCAAATACTTTTGTTTTGTTCTACTTATGACACTGATTCCGGTACCTAGGTATACTTGTATACTTTTTATAAAAATACTTATATTTTTGAAAGTATACTTTTAGTTTAGAGCACTTAGGCCCCTTAGTGTTTATAGTTGTATACCATGTAAGGTTCGGGTATACTTAGTTCGCTATAAACAAGGGATCTGATACCAATCTGTCACACCCCCAAACCGGAACGGCGGAAACGTTCGGGGGTGGTTGACATCATGTGTAGTATCATAACAATTGTATCATAGCAAGCATAGTAAACACAACCAAACATTGAATACATATATGAAAAAGGTTTACATTTGTCTTAATACATAATTTTCTTTCATATCAAAAGTAAATAAAAAGGCGTGACTCTAACGCTCCGATTTCGCCAACTCCTGGAAGTACCTGTCTACTAATTCCCTGAGAATACAAGCAGTTTTGAAAGAATATCAACATAAAGCGGGTGAGTTCATAAGCATTTAGTTTTGGAGGAAAAATGTTCTTTGATTCTTTTGAAGAGTGTTTCTCAAGAAAATCCTATATTTTCTTATGAAAGCATGTTTGAAAAACCCATTCCTTCCATGACTTCCCGGTTCGTACTAAATACGCACAATCCAAGGAGTCATGGAATGAATACGAACGTCCATTAGTAGAAAATAAACCATCAGTTTTAGAAATGCCAGTGTTATCCTGGGAAAATCCTATATTTTCCCTAAAAGCAGGTTATCTGTCCTAGAGGTAGAGATGCCAGTTTAGAAATCCCCGATTATTATTAACATATATAAAAGTAGTTTTATTACTCAAAATAAAACAAATGAAGATTAGAGTCCGTAAACCAAAGTTAGTTTATACTTATTTGCGAGCCGTATAACCATACTTGATATGACCTAAAGACCTTTATAACGTTCTTCATGCGTTTAAGCTAAATGACATTTGTCCACCACATGCATGCCTGCCTAACTGTAGCTAGCAGTTCTGGTGTGGGATTGTCAGTACCGAATAGATCTATTCACAAATCTCACGCTCTCCCTCCAGGAGACTCTGGTTATACTATGATATGATTTAGTTCCGTACTCTAAAGGGTACAGTATTGAAGTAGAGCCTCACAATTCTGTATAATCTAGTTTACTAGCGAGAAACAGTATAAAACAATAATTAACCTTGAATAATAGTACTTTATTCTCCTGAGAAAATATATAACATAAACTAAATTTGCCATAGTTTATACATATTTATTCATGAAATCTGATTTGGTGAAAACTGCCTAGCGGGTTATCCCAAACTATACCCATTATAGTTTAATAGAATTGATATGAAAATGCTTTGTAAAAACCTTTCTGAAAGCTATGAAATTAGATTTCCAATATAAAAGTTTCCCTTATGCTCAACATATTAAAAAGGGATAAAATATCCGAATATGTTATTAAACGTAGAAATCGTTGGATTGTATTCATAAGTTTAAAACTTAATAAAATACTTTGAGTTTGGCTTGTATTCCCCCCCTAAAAACATTAAAAACACGGAAAATGTAGGGGTATGAACTCACCTGTATTGAGTGGTTCTGACGTGTGGTTGGAAGAGGAGTGCAGAGTGTCAGGTGTAACATTGAGCACACAATGATCCTAATAGACACATATAGACACGTATGTGTATGAATTTAGTGTATAGACGATTAAATAAGAAGGGTAACACCCTTATTGGCTAGGAAACTCTAAGATTTATGGGATACAATCACATATGATTGCATAACTAGGGTATATGGCCACCCTATAGAGTTTACGGTCAAAGAGATATGACCATTGGAGTTCACGGTCCAAGTGTTCACGGTCTTAGTGTTTACAGTTTTAGTGTTTACGGTCCAATGACCTTACGGTCATGGAGTTCGCGGTCTAATGAACTTACGGTCAGAAGGTTTACGGTCCATGGGTTTACGGTTCCATGGGTTTACGGCCCATGAATATACGGTCATTGAAGGGTGTACGTTCTAAGGAGATACACTAGACCGTGAACTCATCAATCTTGCAAAAATGATGGTTTTCAAGGGCTTCATTCGAAGGCATCGGATTCTAGGGACCATGCTTAGCCTTAGGAAGGGTAAAGGCTATAAGAACACCCTTTATAAGGGTTTACGGTCTATGAAGATTCCTAGGACCGTAAACTCTTTTGTTCATGCAAAGAGTGATGATCTTCAGTCCAAAATGAAGGATTGTAACTAGATATATGTAAAGGAGGATGGTACTTACGATTTGGAGGCAAATGGGGGTGTTTTCGGCCCAAAAATACTTAAGTGTTCTTGATGTTCTTGAGGATCTTGAAGATCTAGACTCAAAAGATGAGATTTGTGGATGAATTCAAGAGTGAATCAAGAAGAAGAGATGTGTTAACTCAAAAAGGGAAGGAAACACTTACATTTTCGGGGATTTGCAAGAAGATCCTATGATACTTGAGAGAGTTTTCGAGATTCTAGGCTTGAAATGGAAGAAATGATCAAAAATGATCATGAAATATATATATTTATATATATATATATATATATATATATATATATATATATATATATATATATATATATATATATATATAGGAGGGAGTTTACGGTCACCCTGACCGTAAACTCAAGGGTCCTGACCGTAAACAGGCTTACGGTCTACACGAGTTTACGGTCATAAACTCGTCCTGACCGTGAACTCGGTGATTTTCGAGGAAGTTT
This sequence comes from Lactuca virosa, assembly GCF_052849685.1. Classification (NCBI taxonomy): domain Eukaryota; kingdom Viridiplantae; phylum Streptophyta; class Magnoliopsida; order Asterales; family Asteraceae; genus Lactuca; species Lactuca virosa. The sequence goes on from NC_136429.1 coordinate 231,029,182, forward strand.
CAAGTTTTTCGCGTGATTCCCGGTTTATTCTGAATCGTATAAAATACATATTATTTATTTAAAACTTAAGGTCCTTCCCAAATTAAGAAATTTAACGGAATTAAATAAAAAACCAAATTTTATTAACGGAAACTGGGTAAGGATAACGGAAAAAGTTTCGGGTTGTCACATCATCCCCCCGTTAGAGGGAATTTCGTCCCGAAATTCAAGAATAAAGTACAATTGTGAACTTAGAAAAGAAGATGGTACTTCTGTTTTATTGAATCCTTGCGCTTCCAAGTGAATTCAGGTTCCCTCTTGGCATTCCAGCGAACCTTCACTATCGGGATGCGACTTTGTTTCGTTCGTTTGATCTCTCTATCCATGATTTCGACCGGTTCTTCCACAAAGTTTAGGTTCTCGTTGATTTCAATCTCCTCGAGGGGGATCACCAGGGTCTCGTCAGATAAACACTTTTTAAGGTTCGAGACGTGGAAGACGGGATGAATGTTACTAAGTTCTTCAGGTAAACGAAGTCAGTAGGCTATGGGACCGATCCTAGCGAGGATCTCGGACGGTCCAGCGTGTCGCCCACCTAAGCCCAGCACAGAGGGGATCTATACTTACGGCCATGGAGGGCTTCGAACGGCGTAGCCTTGATGCTGGAAAGGTCGCCGTTGTTCCACTAAGGTAGATTAGTGTCCCACGACGTATCTACAATTGTCCGGATTGTTCCCTTACTTTTCCATTTCCTTGTGGGTGATACTCTTCGCATGCATACTTTCGGGTTTCGAAGAGAGATGAATTTTCGAAGTTCACATCTAGCTCGTCGATACGAGCGACGAGAGTTTTGTGATTGAACGATTTAAGGCCAAAGGGTTTGGTATATCGTAGACTTAGTTGGACTAAACAGGATGACGTCGTAGAATCGTGCGTTATGTTAATCCAGGAGGATCGTTTTATTAGCACATTGGTATCCCTAGATGAAAGTATCTGGTGTTTCCTGCGTTTGATTCGAAGTTAATGGGTACTACTAACACGAGGGTTCTGATGTTTTGAAACTATGAACTTTTATGAAATGGTTCTTACTAGATCTCTCTATGATCGTTTGGTGTACACAAGTCGTGTATAACTACAACTGACCCTAGCGTATTCACTAAGCTATCATAATTTGCTCATTAGGGCTTTAAACCTTATAAGGATTTCGTGATTTAATTTGGACGAGGAAGTAATCACAGTTATGAACAATTATTGAGGTTTTCGAAAACGTACCAAAACATGGCAGGTTCCTTCGACACTTCCTCATCCTTTGGGGTCAGACTCCTCCTGTTTCCTCATTGTTCTTCTCTGTTGGGCAGTCTCTTTTGAAATGTCCCATTTCGCCACATGTACAGCACACTCGAACCATGCTAGCGTCGGTAGTGGAAGTGATGTGTTGAGTCGGGGTCTTTGCGAAGCGAGCTTCCTGGCCGTCCTTAACCCTTGGACAATTTCTTTTGAAATGTCCGGGTTCGCCACAATTATAGCAAACCTGACCCATTTTTACACCAGTAATCGAGGTGTTTGGCTGTGCCGGTGCCCTGCAGTAACGAGTGGCGTGTCCTTGCCTGTTGCAGTTCTTACATCGTGATTCGCAGCATTTTCCTACGTGGTGGAAGTTGCATTCCTCACAATTTGGAAGTTTTCCAGCATATCGCCGCACTGGCGTTGGCACTGGTCTGGCGGATGTTGTGGTTGTAGGAGTTATCACGGGTTGTTGTCTCTTGGCACATTTCTGAGACAACTTGCTCTCCCTCTTGTTCCAGAATTTTCGTTTGGCGTTCTTAGGTTTGGGAGTTGGAGTGCCCTCCTGAATAAGCCTTTGTTGGTTTCCTAGTGTGCTGCTACAGTTCGAGGTGTGGAAACTGTCCCCATTCCCATTTGGCTTGTTAGCGTTAAGAACAGCTATGGTGGCTGCTACGGCTGCTGTGACAATAGCTTGGAACGTGGCTGAGTCCATCTGGAGTACTGGTGTCTTACTGGTGGGTTGGTTACGTTCCTTCGGAGGCATGATCTGCTACATTTCAAGAGAAGAAGTTTGTGAGCAACAATGGTTGCCTCTGGATGTATCCTAAATGTTTATCTATGCATTGGGATTTCCCGTTTTGCTATTTGACTCTCATTGATTCGACCCACATCCCCATGATGTGGTCTTAGCAAGAATAGAAAAGATCTGAACACAATAGAATTCACATACAATACGTTTACGAACTCCTGGTTGCTCAGCTCATTGAACTGGCTGGATAACTTCCCCCATTTTCTCCGGCTCTAGATGATATGAAGGGTTAGCTATAAGGGTAGCTCCGGGGATCAAGTCGACACAGGATTCAACTTGACGCTCGGGAGGAATTCCTGGAATGTCTTTGGGGAAGACATCAGGAAATTTGCAGACTTCATAGATTCTCTCGATGTCTTTAACTTTTTGCGTCTCATCGACAACATGAGGCAGGAATGCATGGCATCCCTTTCGCAGATACTTCTGTGCTTTGGCGCGGGAAATGATACGAAGGTTCGAACAAATTCTATCACTATAACCAGTGCGGACTTTGTCAGATGGAAGGATTGAGACGAATCGTCCTCTCAAAGCAAAGGACATCGGCACGATGGGAGGCTCAATCGTCCCATGCCGATTTGGACATCGAAGCTTTTCATGGAGACTGATATGAAATTGATGGGGAAAAGGAATGATCGTCTAAGTACATCCTATGATACATGTTTTGAAGACAAAACAGTGATAGGACCTTGATAAAGTTGCTTAATTTGCATGCTACCGATCTAAGGTATACTTTTGACAATGAAAATCTTTAACTGAAATATGATTGTTGCCATCATAACTGAAATTGAGATTACACATATTTCGGAAACCTTGACCTAAAAGTAGGTCTAAGTCATACTAATAGAGAGAAAATCTTGGCAACATGATAGATAGAGATGTTTACGGAAAGAGCTACTCAGAACATAGATATAAAAGTTATTCCTTAGACCAAAGAGGAAGGATGAGTAGAGTATGCCCCTATCGGCGACGGGTACTCCTCAAGTGTAACCTTAGTTCGGCCAGTTGACGCTCCACACAAAGCAGGCGTCTCTCGTACTCAGTCTGGCATGCGCGGGGCTCTATGACTTCGGCTCAGTCCATCCATTATCTCCTTGGTTGGGACAGTATGGGTCGCCAGGAAGATGGAATCCAGTCATGCTATCTACGCGAGGTAGGGTAAAGGGATAGTTAATAGGCATCGAATCTAATACTACTTCCAATGTATTATAGTTACATGATTGATTCTTGAGGGATGGATCCTTGGGTAAGTTTTCGGTTCGGTTGTTATAGCATCCTAAAATACTCCTATAGTATTTTACTCCTTATGTTCGGTTCTATAACTCTTCCGGAATCTATGTAAGTTTTAGGCTTGCTGCAACACCACAGTCACTCCCAAGCACATGTTGGTCATGTCTCGAATGAATATAGTTGATCAGGCTATATTGATCCTAGACATGATTACATAACTGCCCAGGTTTAACCGCGATGTCCAACATCCAAATACTTTTGTTTTGTTCTACTTATGACACTGATTCCGGTACCTAGGTATACTTGTATACTTTTTATAAAAATACTTATAATTTTGAAAGTATACTTTTAGTTTAGAGCACTTAGGCCCCTTAGTGTTTATAGTTGTATACCATGTAAGTTTCGGTATACTTAGTTCGCTATAAACAAGGGATCTGATACCAATCTGTCACACCCCCAAACCGGAACGGCGGAAACGTTCGGGGGTGGTTGACATCATGTGTAGTATCACAACAATTGTATCATAGCAAGCATAGTAAACAAAACCAAACATTGAATACGTATATGAAAAAGGTTTACATTTGTCTTAATACATAATTTCGTTCATATCAAAAGTAAATAAAAAGGCGTGACTCTAACGCTCCGATTTCGCCAACTCCTGGAAGTACCTGTCTACTAATTCCCTTAGAATACAAGCAGTTTTGAAAGAATATCAACATAAAGCTGGTGAGTTCATAAGCATTTAGTTTTGGAGGAAAAATGTTCTTTGATTCTTTTGAAGAGTGTTTCTTAAGAAAATCCTATATTTTCTTATGAAAGCATGTTTGAAAACCCCATTCCTTCCATGACTTCCCGGTTCGTACTAAATACGCACAATCCAAGGAGTCATGGAATGAATACGAACGTCCATTAGTAGAAAATAAACCATCAGTTTTAGAAATGCCAGTGTTATCCTGGGAAAATCCTATATTTTCCCTAAAAGCAGGTTATCTGTCCTAGAGGTAGAGATGCCAGTTTAGAAATCCCCGATTATTATTAACATATATAAAAGTAGTTTTATTACTCAAAATAAAACAAATGAAGATTAGAGTCCGTAAACCAAAGTTAGTTTATACTTATTTGCGAGTCGTATAACCATACTTGATATGACCTAAAGACCTTTATAACATTCTTCATGCGTTTAAGCTAAATGACATTTGTCCACCACATGCATGCCTGCCTAACTGTAGCTAGCAGTTCTGGTGTGGGATTGTCAGTACCGAATAGATCTATTCACAAATCTCACGCTCTCCCTCCAGGAGACTCTGGTTATACTATGATATGATTTAGTTCCGTACTCTAAAGGGTACAGTATTGAAGTAGAGCCTCACAATTCTGTATAATCTAGTTTACTAGCGAGAATCAGTATAAAACAATAATTAACCTTGAATAATAGTACTTTATTCTCCTGAGAAAATATATAACATAAACTAAATCTGCCATAGTTTATACATATTTATTCATGAAATCTGATTTGGTGAAAACTGCCTAGCGGGTTATCCCAAACTATACCCATTATAGTTTAATAGAATTGATATGAAAATGCTTTGTAAAAACCTTTCTGAAAGCTATGAAATTAGATTTCCAATATAAAAGTTTCCCTTATGCTCAACATATTAAAAAGGGATAAAATATCTGAATATGTTATTAAACGTAGAAATCGTTGGATTGTATTCATAAGTTTAAAACTTAATAAAATACTTTGAGTTTGGCTTGTATTCCCCCCCCCCCCTGAAAACATTAAAAACACGGAAAATGTAGGGGTGTGAACTCACCTGTATTGAGTGGTTCTGACGTGTGGTTGGAAGAGGAGTGCAGAGTGTCAGGTGTAACATTGAGCAGACAATGATCCTAATAGACACATATAGACACGTATGTGTATAAATTTAGTGTTTAGACGACTAAATAAGAAGGGTAACACCCTTATTGGCTAGGAAACTCTAAGATTTATGGGATACAATCACATATGATTGCATAACTAGGGTATATGGCCACCCTATAGAGTTTACGGTCAAAGAGGTATGACCATTGGAGTTCACGGTCCAAGTGTTCACGGTCTTAGTGTTTACAGTTTTAGTGTTTACGGTCCAATGACCTTATGGTCATGGAGTTCACGGTCTAATGACCTTACGGTCATAAGGTTTACGGTCCATGGGTTTACGGTTCCATGGGTTTACGGCCCATGAATATACTGTCATTGAAGGGTGTACGGTCTAAGGAAATACACTAGACCGTAAACTCATCAATCTTGCACAAATGATGGTTTTCAAGGGCTTCATTCAAAGGCATCGGATTCTAGGGACCATGCTTAGCCTTAGGAAGGGTAAAGGCTATAAGAACACCCTTTATAAGGGTTTACGGTCTATGAAGATTCATAGGACCGTAAACTCTTTTGTTCATGCAAAGAGTGATGATCTTAAGTCCAAAATGAAGGATTGTAACTAGATATATGTAAAGGAGGATGGTACTTACGATTTGGAGGTAAATGGGGGTGTTTTCGGCCCAAAAACACTTAAGTGTTCTTGATGTTCTTGAGGATCTTGAAGATCTCAACTCAAAAGATGAGATTTGTGGATGAATTCAAGAGTGAATCAAGAAGAAGAGATGTATTAACTCAAAAAGGGAAGGAAACACTTACATTTTCGGGGATTTGCAAGAAGATCCTATGATACTTGAGAGAGTTTTCGAGATTCTAGGCTTGAAATGGAAGAAATGATAAAAAATGATCATGATATATATATATATATATATATATATATATATATATAGGAGGGAGTTTACGGTCACCCTGACCGTAAACTCAAGGGTCCTGACCGTAAACGGGTTTACAGTCTACACGAGTTTACGGTCGTAAACTCGTCCTGACCGTGAACTCGGTGATTTTCGAGGAAGTTTCAAGTATTTCGTGTGATTCCCGGTTTATTCCGAATCGTATAAAATACATATTATTTATTTAAAACTTAAGGTCCTTCCCAAATTAAGAAATTTGACGGAATTAAATAAAAACCCAAATTTTATTAACGGAAACTGGGTAAGCATAACGGAAAAAGTTTCGGGTTGTCACAACACGCTCCACTAACGACTTAACAAGGTGCAAAGTGCAATTTCATGGAATAGCACCAAATTCACATTTTTCCTAAGTAACTAAGATTGGGAATTTATAAGTGTTTAGTTACTTTTTATTTTCATTATACTTTTAGTGGGAGTTTCTGTCTTATCCTACCTGTTCGGCTAACGACCCTCCACCAGTCAAGGAAGCAGTGGTTGAGAGTGGACGCCCATTAAACCACAATTTTATAAGCAGTAACCTTATACCCCCTTATAGACTGGCTTCGTGAATGAGGCCTACTAACGGTAAGACTGACTTTTTAATTATACATATATAATATATTAATCTTTTAATTTTATATAGTATAACTAGGGGTGGCAAATCGTGCTATCGTTTCGTGTTTCTGTCTGACACGACACGACAAGGTTTTATGTAACACGAACACGACACGACACGATGTCGTGTTTTTTTAACTAACACGAAAACGAACGAATCAAAAAACAACAAACACGACATGACACGAAAAATATAATATATACTAAATACTAGTTTATTTAATGAATAGTTTATCAAATATAACAAGATAAACACGACAAACATGAAAAACACGATAAAGAACTGCTAAATCGTGTCAATTTCGTGTCGAATTTTGAACACGAACACGACACGACACGACATCGTGTTTTTTACAGTTAACACGAACACGATTTCAAATTTTAGTTTTGTCCCAATTCCGTTTCGTGTCATGTATTTTTGTCGTGTCGTGTCATAAATTGCCACCCCTAAGTATACTCTTAATTTAATTAAGATAGTTGATGGTTTAATCTATTAATAAATTGTACTCTTAATTTAATTACACTTAAACCATATGATTATGGATTTAAAAATACTCTTGTAATTAACCATTTAATTAACTATTAATAAAGTCCATAAGAGTTAAGTGAGATCTTCAAGATCAATTTACACTTAAACCATATGATTATGGATAACTTATGGAACTCTTCAAAAACATTAAGATCAATTTATTTGTAACTCCTTAAAAAAAACTTTTCAGTTCCAAATTTGATGACAAAATTTGCAACTCCTGAAAAACCTTTTAGAATTCCAAAACATAAAACCAAGTTTTGTAGCTCTCCAAAAAACATTTAGATCAAATTATAAACTTATAAAATAATCATTTTTATCTTTTACCAATTTGATCATAATACAATTCTTGTAGTAAGATAATTCCAAATAAAAAATTACAAATAATTAGCTTTATCATATAAACTAGTAATTGTCTTAAAATTTGACAATTTATCTTTTAATTGGATGAGAATAATCACTACCATATCATAAAAAACATATTTTATGATACAAAACAGTTTGTGGTAATGATTCTAATCCAATTGAGGCCAAAAAACCTGAAAACTGCAAACAGACTGATGAACTCGTTGAGTCAGCTCATGGACTCGTTGAGTTCATCATGAGCTCGTCGAGTTCATATATGGACTCGTCGAGTCCCCCCAGTCAGAGTGCAGATTTTCAATTTTTTCAAATTTGAACAATTTACCAAGAAACAATATAACAGAAAACTACCCATGGTTCTGATACCACTGTTGGGTTTTTGGTACTATAACACTCCTATGGTGCACATACAACCCTAATAGATTTTGATATAAGTTTTCTCTAGTTATACATGCAACAAAAATTATCCAAAGCATGAATCCTACAACTAGCATACAATTTGACATATGAATCACAAAAGTAAGTTACAAGATTACCTCTTTGTTGTAGCTTGTAGGTATTTTGCCTTTAAGAGCTTAGCACCCCAAGTGTTGTGCCTCAAACAAGTCACAAACATCATGTTGGGTCTAAAAAAATATGGTTTATACTTTACTTTTCTAGGCTTGAATAGGTTTTTGGTCTTGTAAGTATTGTGTGGGTGTTTGCGGCTGTATTGGTGTTCACAACCATGAACCTGTTTACGGTTGTGAACGTGTGTGCGGCCATGAACGTGTTTGCGGTTTGTGTCCCCTATATATAGTGTGTACAATCTGTCAGAGGAAGGAAATGAGATCAAGAGAGTTCACGGCCAGAGTGTGAGGTGGGAGAGTTCTAGAGAGAGAAAGTAGAGAGAATAAGAGTGTGTGTGTGTGTATGAATCTAGTATAAGGAACATCATTCTAATCATTAATACATCATAGATTCATCATCTTCTTCTTCTCTTTCTTCCATATTTGATCTTGCATCATCCACTTGATTGGGATACCGCACGATCAAGGCCAAACCGAAGGGTTTGCGGTCAGAAGAAGCTTTCACGGCCAAACCGAAGAAGCTTTCACGGCTGAAATATCATTTGCGGTCCGAAGTTCTTTTATGACCGAGAAGAGTTTGCGGTCTGAAGTCGTAACACGTGTTCGGTCCTCGGACAGTTCTCGGCCAACAGGCTCGAACACATGTTCGGTCCTCGCACGCGTAGTCGTCGCATGCAACTTATTTTCAAAAATTTCTGGGGATGCAAGCTTTCGAACCCGGGTCCTTTGCCTCCATAACCAACGCCCTTTCCAACTCATCTAGCAAGCAACTTCTTATATGCCTTCGCGATTTAACTCAAATATCATAGTTTCGATCCTAATTTCGCAATTTTAACAATTTTGGCCCAAAGTTAAATTTTTCAAATTTTGAAGTTTTATTTTCAACCCAAAATTTTGATTTTTAATTTTTGTCTTTCTTTTTTGACTTTTGACCTTAAAAATTTGACTTTGACTTTCAAGTTTGACCTTTGACTTTCTCGTTTAACTTTCAAAATTTCAAGTTTAGCCTTTCGGTTTGACTTTTCACTTTGACTTTTAATTTTGACTTTTTAAGCTTGTCTTTTAAGGTTGACTTTTGAGGTTTTAAGTCAAAGGGCAAAATTTTTTAAAAAACAGTGAGTTCCTCAAACATCCCGGTCAATGAAGTTTCATGCTCTCAATCTTGTGAAAACTACTATTAACTTTCTCCGAGATCAAATCGATTTATTTAAAAGAGAAATTGAGGACCTGAAATATGAAAGTTATACACTTAGGAAGGCCCAAAAACCCCTAAAAACACAACTAGATACCAAAACAAAGGACTTCCGAAAACTTCAAGAAGAATATAACAATAAATGTGAAAATTAAAACTATGTTAAAAGGAAAATGGCCGAATTGACTTCCGAACTTGATGGATTGAAAGCTAAATATAATGATGTTGAATTCACGTTTAAGAAATTCGATGCGTCAAGTGAGGTAGTTGCATCTATGATCGAAAAACAACTAAAATTTAAAGATAATCAAAATAAGGGTCTAGGGTATAATAGCGTTCCACCTCCCTTTAATGACAACTATAACCTACCCCTTGAGACCAACGAGGAAGAAATTCCTCCTCCGTTTGACCCCATTTTCTCTTTTTATTAAATCGATTTGATCTCGGAGAAATTTAATAGTAGTTTCACAAGATTGAGAGCATGAAACTTCATTGACCGGGATGTTTGAGGAACTCATTGTTTTTTTAAAAAATTTGCCCTTTGACTTAAACCTCAAAACTCAACCTTAAAAGTCAAGCTTAAAAAGTCAAACTTAAAATTCAAACCGGAAGGCTAAACTTGAAAATTTGAAAGTTAAACGAAAAGGTCAAAGTTTAAAGTCAAAGGTCAAAGTTGAAAGTCAATGTCAAATTTTTAAGGTCAAAAGTCAAAAGTGAAAGACAAAAATTAAAAATCAAAATTTTGGGTTGAAAATAAAACTTTAAAATTTGAAAATTTTACTTTTGGGCCAAAATTGTTAAAATTGCGAAATTAGGATCGAAAGTATGATATTTGGGTTTAAATCGTGAAGGAATATAACAAGTTGCTTGCTAGATGAGTTGGAAAGGGCGTTGGTGATGGAGGCAAAGGACCCGCGTTCGAAACCTTGCACCCCCGGAAATTTTTGAAAATAAGTTGCCTGCGAGGACTACGCATGCGAGGATCGAACATGTGCTGGAGCCTGCTGGCCGAGAACTGTCCGATAACCGAACACGTACTACGACTTCGGACCGCAAACACTTCTCGGTCGTAAACGAACTTCGGACCACAAACGAGATTTCGGCCGTGAAAGCTTCTTTGGTTCAGCCGTGAAAGCTTCTTCTGACCTCAAACCCTTTGCAGATTACGTGAAAAAACAGCGTTTTTCACCCCTTTTTGCTTTAAAACTCGATCAAAAACTCGTTTTTATGAAAAACACAAAGAACAAACCCCTAAGCTATCCAAAAAAGCAAAATACTTCAAGAAAAAGTGCAAAAACGCTCCAAATCTTGCCAATTTGATTGATACAATCCAAGCTCTGATACCAACTGTAAGTCCCAAATTTTGCTTGATGTATCAATCAGATCCGCTTGATGGTGCGGAATCCCAATCAAGTGGATGATGCAAGATCAAATATGGAAGAAGTAGAATAAGAAGAAGATGAATCTATGATGTATTGATGATTAGAATGATGTTCCTTACACAAGATTCACACACACACACACTCTTCTTCTCTCTACTTTCTCTCTCTAGAACTCTCCCACCTCACACTCTGGCCGTGAACTCTCTTGTTCTCCCTTGCTTCCTCTGACAGGTCTGACACACTATATATAGGGGACACAAACCGCAAACACGTTCACGGACGCACACACGTTCACGGCCATAAACAAGTTCACGGCCGTGAACACCAATACAGCCGCAAACACCCACACAATACTTAGAAGACCAAAATCTTATTCAAGCCTAGAAAAGTAAAGTATAAACCATATTTTTTAGACCCAAAAATCTCCCCTTTGGTTTATACCTTTCTTTTCTATTGACCTAACAAACTCCCCCTAAAAATGTAGATTGCTTTTCTTGTCAATCTTCATTTGGAGCTTGGCTTCAGCTTTATCTTCAATTTCTTCACAACTTCAAGATGAACAACTGAACCTTCTAGCTGAATGACTTCATCTTGAACAGTTGGGCTTCTCTTCAAAATTTGACATTGAACGCACGTTGGGTGTGGAGGCTTCTTGTATGGATTCTTGAAAATTGGCGCTTTCAGCTTGAGAATCTCCAGAGAGAATATCAGAGAGAACGAATCTTCTGGATCACTTCAGCAGGTACATAGATAGCAGCAAATCGATTGAGGAGGCTTCAATGCAATTTGTCATATAATATTCAGGTGCAGCTTCACCTTGTGTCTGGGGTTAAAGGATTGAATGTTGAAAGAATAATCTTCATTTCTTGTTCCTTCGAATGAGAATTCTTCGACAATCACGGATGAAGCTTTGGCTCAGAAAATCTCGATACAGTTTCCATGAGTCTCATCTACATCTGAATTCACTTTTCAAGACAAACAAAGCTAAAAATAAAAACAAAACTAAAAACAAACTTAGGACTCGATAAAAGTAACTAAGAAATAAAAATACAAGGTAAAATACTCAAAATAATTTTGGATTTTTCATATTTTTCTGAAAAAAAAAATAAAAACAGAAATATGCATATTTTTGTATTTTTTTGATTTACTGATTTTTGTTTGATTTTTAAATTTTTTTAATTCTCCCCCTTAAATTTGTGCATAGAGGAAAACTATGAACAAATTTAATAAAAACAAAAATATTTGGGATCAAAGTTGCCAAACAATTCAATATCGTTTATCTGCACACACCTGCATGTTTAGATCTGGTCAATCACCGGTATTGTGGTCCACTTAAACACGAAGGATATTGACAAGTTGGACAGATTATACATGACAAGACATTGTACTAATATTCCTAAATGAACCATTTAGCTGACGCGAACCAAGGATATTGTTGTCCACTTAAATTCAGCAGCGAGATCTACAGACAACTTATTAAATGGTTCAATTTTTAGACGTACTAGAACCTCATCCCCACTTCCCGATATACCCTAGTAATCAAGAACTTCCAAAGAACTCTTTACTTTAGGTGAGTAGACAATCATTAAGAGGGAAGTCAGATTTAGAGATATGTGCATATGTTGTGTCCCAAGTCGGATCTCTTACACTCACACATAGGGGACAACATATGGCTAACTAATATAGAGGGATTGAGAAGAAGAATGTTGCATATGTTGTGTTCCAGGTCAGATCTCTTCCAATAACGCAGAGGAGACAGCATATAACTAACAGATAGAAAGAATTGCATAGATAAGGGTATGCATAGAGATAGAGTTGCATATGTTGCATTCTAGGTCGGATATGTTCCAATCACGCAAAGGAGGCAACATACGACTAACAGATAGAAAACAAGAAAATAATTTCCTACAGACCTACTTTATCAGAACCCCTCAGTCGCCCTATCAGTACCGGAATTAAGGACATGAGTCCATACATCAAGGAAATGTTGAGCCACAGTTCTAGATAATTAACTTTTAGTGTATCTTGCAGGTTCCCATGTTTATCTCACTGCTCAATCTACCCAAGCGTCGTATGGTCAGTCCAAATGAAACTATCTAAGTCCATACTGTCAAGTCCTCTCATTTGTCAATCTATGTGTAGTCCTTTTTAATCCTTCGTGCCTACCAGCACATTGAACACAGAGTCTAGACAATTCGGCTTTAGTGCATTACACGAATCTCATAAATTGCCTTTTAGCACTAGACTTCATATCACTTCCCAAACAATACCTACTAACGAAAGACTATCAGAAAATAAAAGATTATCTTCAAAACGAATCAATGTAAGAGAAAACTCAGGAGTATCGAGAAGAAAACTAAAACCGTAAGTCACCGATTGAATTTGCATCCATAAGGTCTGAGAGCAGCACGCATAATCTCAGAACAGGTCCGGAAAATCTTTACATCGTTAAGCACAAAACCCATGTGTGATCCTTTCCTTTCTTTCGTTCCTGCAGAGGTCAATTCGGCAATTTCCCTTTTAACATAGTTGTAATTTTCACATTTATCTTTGTTCAGAGCTTGGATTGTATCAATCAAATTGGCAAGATCTGGAGCGCTTTTGCATTTTTTCTTGAAGGATTTTGTGTTTTTGGATAGCTTTTGACAAAATATTAGGGGTTTGTTCTTTGTGTTTTTCATAAAAACGAGTTTTGATCGAGTTTTGGAGCAAAAAGGGGTGAAAAATGTTCTTTTTTCACGTAATCTGCGAAGGGTTTGCGGTCAGACGAAGCTTTGACGGCCGAACCGAAGAAGCTTTCACCACCAAAATCTCGTTTGCGGTTCGAAGTTCGTTTACGACCGAGAAGAGTTTGCGGTCTGAAGTCGTAGCATGTGTTCGGTCATCGGACAATTCTCGGCCAGCACGTGTTCGATCCTCGCACGCGTAGTCCTCGCAGGCAGCTTATTTTCAAAAAATTTCGGGGGTGCAAGGTTTCGAACCCGGGTCCTTTGCCTCCATAACCAACGCCCTTTCCAACTCATCTAGCAAGCAACTTGTTATATGCCTTCGCGATTTAACTCAAATATCATACTTTCGATCCTACTTTCGCAATTTTAACAATTTTGGCCCAAAATTAAAATTTTCAAACTTTCAAGTTTTATTTTCAACCCAAAATTTTGATTTTAAATTTTTGTCTTTCATTTTTGACTTTCGACCTTAAAATTTTGACTTTGACTTTCAAGTTTGACCTTTGACTTTAAACTTTGACCTTTTCGTTTAACTTTCAAATTTTCAAGTTTAGCCTTTCGGTTTGACTTTTTAAGCGTGACTTTTAAGGTTGACTTTTGAGGTTTTAAGTCAAAGGGAAAAAAAATTAAAAAACAATGAGTTCCTCAAACATCCCGGTCAATGAAGTTTCATGCTCTCAATCTTGTGAAACTACTATTAAATTTCTCCGAGATCAAATCGATTTATTAAAAAGAGAAAATGAGGACCTGAAATATGAAGGTTATACACTTAGGAAGGCCCAAAAACCCCTAAAAACACAACTAGAGGCCAAAACAAATGACTTCCGAAAACTTCAAGAAGAATATAGCAATAAATGTGAAAATTACAACTATGTTAAAAGGGAAATGGTCGAATTGACTGTCGAACTTGATGCATTGAAAGCTAAATATAATGATGTTGAATTAACGGTTAAGAAATTCGATGCGTCAAGTGAGGTAGTTGCATCTATGATCGAAAAACAACTAAAATTTAAAGATAATCAAAATAAGGGTCTAAGGTATAATAGTGTTCCACCTCCCTTTATTGGCAACTATAACCCACCCCTTGAGACCAACGAAGAAGAAATTCCTGCTCAGTGTGGCCCACTCCCTGAACAAGCTTCAGCTAAGACTGAACCATCTAGGCCTACTGAGGTTATTAAGGTGAATGTTTCTGATGCTTCTACTTCATGTGCAGGTAAAGTGGTAGAAGATGAGAACAAGCAGGACACTATTGAACAAACCAATGTCTCTATGAACTCTGAATCTGTTGCTTCTAACTCGGTTTCTTCTGAAAAACCTGCTCTTGGCAAGTAAAGGTGACCAAAGCAAGTGAAACAGACGGCCTGCTGCAAGTGTGCTTGTGGGAACAATCAGAGACAAGGCAAGGGTACACCACCAGGGGCAGGAAGAAACAACTCCTACGTGAAGAAACAAACGTGTTTTCACTATGGAACACCTGGACACATTGCCAGAAATTCTCCAAAACGCGCATACGTTCCCTACTGCGCACAATGATGGCGGAACGCGCCAAAAGGGAGATACCCCAAAAGAAGCCCTTCAAGATCACAATCGCGCACTGGTGATTGGAACGCGCAGAAGGTTAAGAATCAAAATCCCAAAGTCAAGAAGGGAATGTCGGCTAAGAAGTCCAATTCAAGAGATGCTCCAGTGAAGCCAAGATCGGTTAAATCAAAGTCATCTCAGCGGTCGACTTCAAATTCAAAAGCAATTACTGAGGCATCCATCCGAGCGAACAAGAAATGGGTTAAACCTGACTACAGATGGGTACCAAAGGTTCACTCTCCCAAATCACCTAATGACTCAAACATTTCTTCATCATCTGTTTGTGATAAGCAGGATATGTCATGGGAGAGAGTATCTTGCAAGGATGATAAAGGTCAACCCAGTTTCAAAATAGACTAGGTTCCAAAGACCAACTGATCTCGCTCTGTGCTCTGTGCTGGAGAAGCTATGGAGGCATATCATCAGACTTCGGTTTGTTGGTAATGGTTGTTCCAAGCACATGGTAGGGGACATCTCTCAACTGTACAACACTCAAAACTTTAAGTGAGAGTATGTGTCCTCTGCAGGAAGGGAAGAAAAGAAAGGATCACACATGGGTTTTGTGACTAACGATGTAAAGAATTTTCGGATCTGTTCTGAGATTATGCGTGCTGCTCTTAGACCTTATGGATGCAAATTCAATCGGTAACTTACGGTTTGAGTTTTCATCTCGATACTCCTGAGTTTTCTCTTACATTGATTCGTTTTGAATATAATCTTTTATTTTCTTATAGTCTTTCGTTAGTAGGTATTGTTTGGGAAGTGATATGAAGTCTAGTGCTAAAAGGCAATTTATGAGATTCGTGTAATGCACTAAAGCTGAATTGTCTACACTCTGTGTTCAATGTGCTGGTAGGCACGAAGGATTCAAAAGGACTAGACATAGATTGACAAATGAAAGGACTTGACAGTATGGACTTAGATAGTTTCATTTGGACTGACCAGACGACACTTGGGTGGATTGATGTAATGCACGTGTTTCTAGGCTAGGCATTAATATTGATGTGATAGTCTAGGTTAACCTTTGTAACTCATTTTGAAGAAATGAAAAGGAATTATGTGAATATTATGTGTTTTATGCTTAATTATTAGGATTTAATTAATTAAGAATAAAAATAAGCGTCGAAAATAAATATTAGATAAAGCCGATATCTATTAAGAAAGTTGTAGTGGTCGTGACAAGGATTACGGATATATAAAGAATACCGAAATCCGAGTTATAACGAAAAAGTTATGACCTGTCGAAGTTTCGCGACAAAACCGGCACGGTGCCGAATGACGTAAAAAGTTATTTTTTGATAAACTACTTTTTAGCCTTATTGATCTAAATGAAACTCGTAGTGTTCGTTAAACCAAGAGTATGAATAAAAAGAACGCCTAAATCTGACTTCGTATGAGGAAGTTATGATTTTTCTAAGTTTCAGCTTAGAAGTAGACAGCTAAAAACTCGAATTTTAGATCGAGTGATTTTTAGACAACACGACCTAAATGAGAATCGAAGGTCTCGTCAATACTAGTACAACGGTAAAAAAACAGATGAAATAGACGTCGGATGAAGAAGTTATGAATTTTTAACGGATTTCCTGTTCCGGTCTGTTAAAAATAATAATATAAAAATTAAATCAAAATTAGCCGACGAAGTCTAAACGAAAGTTGTAGAGCGTAATTTTACCTACGCGTACATATAAAGAACGTCAAAAACGGAGCTCGTATGCGAAAGTTATGGATTTTAGAAATTTTTGCACAAAAATCGAGAAAATTCGCATAGTCATGCTTCGGCCACGTCACCTTCGCTCCATGCATGCCACGTGTCCGAAATTTGCTGGATCATCCGAACATGTGGTACATCCAAGGAGTGACTCGTGTGCAGCCTCGTCCGAGCCTCGCACCACCTGCCGCGTGTCCGACCTTCGCACCACCTATCTCCCTTCCCTCTTGCTTCGGGTCCGAACCTCGGACCTAGACTTCGGTCCAATCAGAGGTCAGCAGCTCACCCCTCGCACGTGCGACCCATGTGACTCCTCTTCGGATCTGCTGCCACCTGGAAACCTCTCAGCCGTCCGATCAGAAGTCTTGCCCCTATAAATAGAAGGGTGCGAGACCTCCCGGGGATAATTTGGAAACTTGTCATTTTTAACCCCTCTTTCAATATTTCTTTCATTCCAACTTCCCCCAAAGCCCCGGTATCATACCAAACACCCGAAACACGTCCCGAATTATCCGAGAAGCCCGAGAAATTTATCTTTTTGGTTTTGAAGCCCAACCCCCGCAGAGCCCGGTTTCTCAATAAAACTCTCGGTTTTATTAGAAACGATCGTTTTAGGAAACGAAGTGTTGCCCGATTATCATTAAATCAAGTGAGTGTGTAGTCACTTTCATCTTACACCTAGATATGAAGTATTTTCTATAAAATACGTGCTATGTGTAATTATATTAAGTGTTTATTTGAGGTGACTGTTGAATAGATGTTTTATACAAGTTTTAAACTGTATATGTATTTTATCTACAAATATGTTGGGTAGAACATGGGTAGACGAAATAGTCGATGAGTATTAAAATGATGAGAGGCCTCGATGTTGTTGTTGTTGTTGTAGTCGTCTAGCGGAGTATAGATGACGACCACAGACCTTTCTAGACAGTCCAGTGGAACACTAGTAGGTTCGCAACTTGTAGGTGTTGGTGAACTAAATGTTCATTGGCGTACTCCATCCCCCTCATGGTTGCCTTTAGGACATGTATGGTTGAGGAGTCCCCTTAGCAGTAGTGTCCATCCCGATGATATTCCTAGGCTAGGTCCCTTATGATAGGTGTTTAGGACGTAAAGTGATGATAACGGGAATGGGTAATCAGGGTTATTGTTGATTGGTGAACTTAATAAGTTTATTATTATTGTGGGTTGAAAACCCTATATGCTCACCAAGCTCCCAAGCGTGACCCACTCAGCTTTTTATGTTACAGGTAGTGGACCCCGAGCATAGTCGGAGGATGATGAGAGATTTTTGGATTATAGGCCAGTAGTTGTAAATAACTGTTGAAAGGCTTATAATGTCTTGTTTATGCTTTTGATCTGTATAGGAACATGACATCCCGAGGTTTTGATATAAAAGGAAATTATATATTTCTTAAAGAAAGGTTTTGATAAACTTCTATCATGTTTTGTTTTGGGGACCAATTCCGCAACATCTTTTGAAAGGATTTCTCTGATTTTATTTTAAAAAGCATAAATTAAATCGGTATTTTTTGACCGAGAAATTAGGGGATGTCACAATTGAGCAGTGAGATAAACATGGGAACCTGCAAGATACACTAAAAGTTAATTATCTAGAACTGTGGCTCAACATTTCCTTGATGTATGCACTCATGTCCTTAATTCTGGTACTGATAGGGCGACTGAGGGGTTCTGATAAAGTAGGTCTGTAGGAAATTATTTTCTTGATTTATATCTGTTAGTCATATGTTGCCTCCTTTGCGTGAGTGGAACATATCCGACCTAGAATGCAACATATGCAACTCTATCTCTATGCATACCTAATCTATGTAATTCTTTCTATCTGTTAGTCACATGTTGTCTCCTCTGCGTGATTGGAAGAGATCCAATCTGGAACACAGTATATGCAACATTCTACTTCTCAATCCCTCTATATTAGTTAGCCATATGTTGTCCCCTCTGTGTGATTGTAAGAGATCCGACCTGGGACACAACATATGCACCTATCTCTAAATCTGACTTACCTCTTAATGCTTGTCTACTCACCTAAAGTAAAGAGTTCTTTGAAAGTTCTTGATTACCAGGGTATATCGGGAAGTGGGGAACACGTTCTAGTACATCTAAAAATTGAACCATTTAATAGGTTGTTTGTAAATCTCGCTGCTGAATTTAAGTGGACAACAATATCCTTGGTCGTCGTCAGCTAAATGGTCCATTTAGGAATATTAGTACAATGTCTTGTCTTGTACAATCTGTCCAACTTGTCAATATCCTTCGTGTTTAAGTGGCCCACGATATCGTTGATTGACCAGATCTAAACATGCGGGTGTGTGCAGATGAACGATATTGAATTGTTTGACAACTTTGATCCCAAATATTTTTGTTTTTATTAAATTTGTTCATAGTTTTCCGCTATGCACAAATTTAAGAGGGAGACTTAAAAAACTTTAAAAATAAAACAAAAATCAGAAAATTAAAAAAAAATACAAAAATATGTTTATCTCTGTTTTTATTTATTTTTCAAAAAAATATGAAAAATCCAAAAATATTTTGAGTATTTTACCTTTTATTTTAATTTCTTAGTTACTTTTATCGTGTGCTAAGTTTGTTTGTAGTTTTGTTTCTATTTTCAGCTTTGTTTGTCTTGAAAAGTGAATTCAGATGTAGATGAGACTCATGGAGACTGTATCTTGATTTTCTGAGCCAAAGCTTCATCCGTGATTGTCGTAAAATTCTCGTTCGAAGGAACAAGAAATGAAGATTATTCTTTCAACATTCAATCCTTTAACCCCAGACACAAGGTGAAGATGCACCTGAAGATTTTTTGACAGATTGCATTGAAGCCTCCTCAATCTATTTGTTGCTATCTATCTACCTGCTGAAGTGATCCAAAAGATTCGTTCTCTCTAATATTCTCTCTGGAGATTCTCAAGATGAAAGCGCCAATTTTCAAGAATCCATACAATAAGCCTCCACACCCAACGTGCGTTCAATGTCAAATTTTGAAGAGAAGCCCAACTATTCAAGATGAATTCATTTAGCTAGAAGATTCAGTTGTTAATCTTAAAGTTGTGAAGAAATTGAAGATAAAGCTGAAGCTAAGCTCCAAATGAAGATTGACAAGAAACGCCAGCTACATTTTTAGGGGGAGTTTGTTGGGTCAATAGAAAAGAAAGCTATAAACCAAGGGGGAGATTGTTGGGTCTAAAAAATATGGTTTATAATTTACTTTTCTAGGCTTGAATAGGTTTTTGGTCTTGTAAGTATTGTGTGGGTGTTTGCGGCTGTATTGGTGTTCACGGCCGTGAAACTGTTTACGATCGTGAACGTGTGTGCGGCCGTGAACGTGTTAGCGGTTTGTGTCCCCTGTATATAGTGTGTCAGACCTGTCAGAGGAAGGAAGGGAGAACAAGAGAGTTCACGACCAGAGTGTGAAGTGGGAGAGTTCTAGAGAGAGAAAGTAGAGAGAAGAAGAGTGAATTCACTTGATTGATCTTGCATCATCCACTTGATTGGGATTCCGCACCATCAAGTGGATCTGGAGCATATGTGTCCTCAACTGGAGCAACAAATGTGAAAATTACAACTATGTTAAAAGGGAAATGGCCGAATTGACTGCCGAACTTCATGCATTGAAAGCTAAATATAATGATGTTGAATTCATGTTTAAGAAATTCGATGCGTCAAGTGAGGTAGTTGCATCTATGATCGAAAAACAACTAAATTTTAAAGATAATCAAAATAAGGGGCCAGGGCATAATAGCGTTCCACCTCCCTTTAATGACAACTATAACCCACCCCTTGAGACCAACGAGAAAGAAATTCCTACTCAGTTTGGCCGACTCCCTGAACAAGCTTCAGTTAAGACTGAACCATCTAGGCCTATTGAGGTTATTAAGGTGAATGTTTTTTATGCTTCTACTTCATGTGCAGGTAAAGTGGTAGAAGATGAGAACAAGGAGGACATTATTGAACAAACCAATGTCTCCTTGAACTCTGAATATGTTGCTTCTAACTCGGTTACTTCTGACAAACCTGCTATTGGCAAGTACAGGCCACCAAATCAAGTGAAACAGACGGCCTGCTGCAAGTGTGCTTGTGGGAACAATCAGAGACAAGGCAAGGGTACACCACCATGGGCAGGAAGGAACAACTCCTATGTGAAGAAACAAACGTGTTTTCACTGTGGAACACCTGGACACATTGCCAGAAATTTTCCAAAACGCGCATACGTTCCCTACTACACACAAGGATGGCGGAACGCGCCAAGAGGGAGATACCCCAAAAGAAGCCCGTCAAGATTACAATCGCGCAGTGGTGATTGGAATGCGCAGAAGGTCAAGAATCAAAATCCCAAAGTCAAGAAGGGAATACCAGCCAAGAAGTCCAATCCAAGAGATGCTCCAGTGAAGCCAAGATTGGTTAAATCAAAGTCATCTCGGCGGTCGAATTCAAGTTCAAAAGCAAGTACTGAGGCATCCATCCGAGCGAACAAGAAATGGGTTAACCCCAACTAGATGGGTACCCAAGGTTCACTCTCCCAAATCACCTAATGACTCAAACATTTCTTCATCTTCTGTTTGTGATAAGCAGGATATGTCATGGGAGAGAGTATCTTGCAAAGATGATAAAGGTCGACCCAGTTTCAAAATGGACTGGGTAAACAATATATAATGATGCCAACTTATACCCTAGAGCCAACAATATCGGTGATTGACCAGATCTAAACATGCAGGTGTATGCTCTCAATGAAGTTTCATGATCTCAATCTTGTGAAACTACTATAAAATTTCTCCGAGATCAAATCGATTTATTAAAAAGAGAAAATGGGGCCAAACTGAGCAGAAATTTCTTCCTAATTGGTCTCAAGGGGGTGGGTTATAGTTGTCATTAAAGGGAGGTGGAACGCTATTATACCCTAGACCCTTATTTTGATTATCTTTAAATTTTAGTTGCTTTTTGATCATAGATGCAACTACCTCCCTTGACGCATCGAATTTCTTAAACGTGAATTCAACATCATTATATTTAGCTTTTAATGCATCAAGTTCGACAGTCAATTCGACCATTTCCCTTTTAACATAGTTGTAATTTTCAGATATATTGCTATATTCTTCTTGAAGTTTTCGGAAGTCCTTTGTTTTGGTCTCTAGTTGTGTTTTTAGGGGTTTTTGGGCCTTCCTAAGTGTATAACCTTCATATTTCAGGTCCTCATTTTCTCTTTTTAATAAATCGATTTGATCTCGGAGAAATTTAATAGTAGTTTCACAAGATTGAGAGCATGAAAATTCATTGATCGGGATGTTTGAGGAACTCATTGTATTTTAAAAAAAATTCCGTTTGACTTAACACCTCAAAAGTCAACCTTAAAAGTCAACCTTAAAAAGTCAAACTTAAAAGTCAAACCGAAAGGCGAAACTTGAAATTTTGAAAGTTAAACGAAAAAGTCAAAGTTTAAAGTCAAAGGTCAAACTTGAAAGTCAAAGTCAAAATTTTAAGGACAAAAGTCAAAAATGAAAGACAAAAATTAAAAATCAAATATTTGGGTTGAAAATAAAACTTTAAAATTTAAAAAATTTAATTTTGGGCCAAAATTGTTAAAATTGCGAAAGTAGGATCGAAAGTATGATATTTGAGTTAAATCGCGAAGGCATATAACAAGTTGCTTGCTAGATGAGTTGGAAAGGGCGTTGGTTATCGAGGCAAAGGACCAGGGTTCGAAACCTTGCACCCTCGAAATTTTTTGAAGATAAGCTGCCTGCGAGGACTATGCGTGCGAGGACCGCACACGTGATGGAGCCTGCTGTCCGAGGACCGAACACGTGCTACGACTTCGGACCACAAAATCTTCTCGGTCGTAAACGAACTTCGGACCATAAACGAGATTTCGGCCGTGAAAGTTTCTTCTGACCGCAAACCCTTCGGAAATTACGTGAAAAAACAACATTTTTCACCCCTTTTTGCTCCAAAACTCGATCAAAACTCATTTTTATTAAAAACACAAAGAACAAACCCCAAATATTTTGTCAAAAGCTATCCAAAATGCAAAATCCTTCTAGAAAAAGTGAAAAAACGCTCTAGATCTTGCCAATTTGATTGATACAATCCAAGCTCTGAACAAATATAAATGTGAAAATTACAACTATGTTAAAAGGGAAATTGCCGAATTGACTGCCGAACTTTAACTGAGAGTATGCGTCCTCTACAGAAAGGGAAGAAAGGAAAGGATCACACATGCGTTTTCTGCTTAACGATGTGAAGATTTTTCGGATCTGTTCTGAGATTATGCGTGCTACTCTCAAACTTTATGGATGCAAATTCAATCGATGACTTACGATTTGAGTTTTCTTCTTGATACTCCTGAGTTTTCTCTAACATTGATTCGTTTTGAAGATAATCTTTTATTTTCTTATAGTCTTTCGTTTGTAGGTATTGTTTGGGAAGTGATATGAAGTCTAGTGCTAAAAGGCAATTTATGAGATTCGTGTAATGCACTAAAGCCGAATTGTCTAGACTCTGTGCTTAATGTGCTAGTAGGCACGAAGGATTTAAAAGTACTACACGTAGATTGACAAATGAGAGGACTTGACAGTATGGATTTCGATAGTTTCATTTGGACTGACCATACGACGCTTGGGTTGATTGAGCAGTGAGATAAACATGGGAACCTGCAAGATACACTAAAAGTTAATTATCTAGAACTTTGGCTCAACATTTCCTTGATGTATAGACTCATGTCCTTAATTCCGGTACTGATAGGGCGACTGAGGGGTTCTGATAAAGTAGGTCTGTAGGAAATTATTTTCTTGTTTTCTATCTGTTAGTCGTATGTTGCCTCCTTTGCGTGATTGGAAGATATCCGACCTGGAATGCAACATATGCAACTCTATCTCTATGCATACCCTTATCTATGCAATTCTTTCTATCTATTAGTCATATGTTGTCTCATCTGCGTTATTGGAAGAGATCCGACCTGGAACACAACATATGCAACATTCTTCTTCTCAATCCCTCTATATTAGTTAGCCATATGTTGTCCCCTATGTGTGAGTGTAAGAGATCCGACTTGGGACACAACATATGCACCTATCTCTAAATCTGACTTCCCTCTTAATGATTGTCTACTCACCTAAAGTAAAGAGCTCTTTGGAAGTTCTTGATTACTAGGGTATATCGGGAAGTGGGGATCCCCGTTCTAGTACATCTAAAAATTGAACCATTTAATAGGTTGTCTGTAGATCTCGCTGCTGAATTTAAGTGGACAACAATATTCTTGGTCGTCGTCAGCTAAATGGTCCATTTAGGAAAATTAGTACAATGTCTTGTTATGTATAATCTGTCCAACTTGTCAATATCCTTCGTGTTTAAGTGGACCACAATACCGGTGATTGACCAGATCTAAACATGCAGGTGTGTGCAGATAAACGATATTGAATTGTTTGACAACTTTGATCCCAAATATTTTTGTTTTTATTAAATTTGTTCATAGTTTTCCTCTATGCACAAATTTAAGGGGGAGAATTAAAAAATTTTAAAAATCAAACAAAAATCAGTAAATCAAAAAAATACAAAAATATGCATATTTCTGTTTTTATTTTTTTTTCAGAAAAATATGAAAAATCCAAAATTATTTTGAGTATTTTACCTTTTATTTTTATTTCTTAGTTACTTTTATCAAGTGCTAAGTTTGTTTTTAGTTTTGTTTTTATTTTTAGCTTTGTTTGTCTTGAAAAGTGAATTCAGATGTAGATGAGACTCATAGAGACTGTATCGAGATTTTCTGAGCCAAAGCTTCATCTGTGATTGTCGAAGAATTCTCATTCGAAGGAACAAGAAATGAAGATTATTCTTTCAACATTCAATCCTTTAACCCCAGACACAAGGTGAAGCTGCACCTGAAGATTATATGACAGATTGCATTGAAGCCTCCTCAATCAATTTGCTGCTATCTATGTACCTGCTGAAGTGATCCAGAAGATTCGTTCTCTCTGATATTCTCTCTGGAGATTCTCAAGCTGAAAGCGCCAATTTTCAAGAATCCATACAAGAAGCCTCCACACCCAACGTGCGTTCAATGTCAAAATTTGAAGAGAAGCCCAACTGTTCAAGATGAAGTCATTCAGCTAGAAGATTCAGTTGTTCATCTTGAAGTTGTGAAGAAATTGAAGATAAAG
This sequence comes from Lactuca virosa, assembly GCF_052849685.1. Classification (NCBI taxonomy): domain Eukaryota; kingdom Viridiplantae; phylum Streptophyta; class Magnoliopsida; order Asterales; family Asteraceae; genus Lactuca; species Lactuca virosa. The sequence goes on from NC_136429.1 coordinate 231,054,136, forward strand.
CTGAAGCCAAGCTCCAAATGAAGATTGACAAGAAAAGCCATCTACATTTTTAGGGGGAGTTTGTTGGGTCAATAGAAAAGAAAGCTATAAACCAAGGGGGAGATTGTTGGGTCTAAAAAAATATGGTTTATACTTTACTTTTCTAGGCTTGAATAGGTTTTTGGTCTTGTAAGTATTGTGTGGGTGTTTGCGGCTGTATTGGTGTTCATGACCGTGAACCTGTTTACGGCCGTGAACGTGTGTGCGGCCGTGAACGTGTTTACGGTTTGTGTCCCCTGTATATAGTGTGTCATACCTGTCAGAGGAAGGAAGTGAGATGAAGAGAGTTCACGGCCAAAGTGTGAGGTGGGAGAGTTCTAGAGAGAGAAAGTAGAGAGAAGAAGAGTGTGTGTGTGTGTGTGTGTGAATCTTGTGTAAGGAACATCATTCTAATCATCAATACACCATAGATTCATCTTCTTCTTCTTCTCCTTTTTCTCCATTTGATCTTCCTTCGTCCACTTGATTGGGATTCCGCACCATCAAGTGGATCTGATTGATACATCAATCAAAACTTGGGACTTACACATCATGACCAATTGGAGAACAAATGAGAGAGAGAGAGAGAGAGAGTTAGACAGCAAAATCCTCCATATTCATGTAATGTCACTCTTAGGCACAATTTTGGCTAAAGGGGTTACACATATATAGTTTGGAATTCCTAAGGTTTAACTTGTAAACCCTAGTCCATTTACTGAAGCCTTTAAGCAATCCAATTATCCATACGATGGGCCTTATGGACTAACTCTTCATGGACTTCCACATAGAATTAGTCCACCCTAATCAATATGGATCATTGGTCCAAACTATAAATATTACTGATTGACTTAACGAGTCCCCGTTAATTTAATTAGTCTCTTTTGATCACTAAATTAATTCCAAATTAATTCTTGATCAGTAATAATTAAATAATATGATTTATCAAATATATTATACTTATAATATATTAATTAATCACAAATAACCTCTTACTCAAATATACATCCTATCAAATTGTCCTGATGAAGGCAACCCGAAATGGACCATGCTACTATCGGGTCAAATACATATCAATTATAATTATGGGCTTAGACACCTAATCCAACAGTATTGACCTTACATTCAATAGAACTGTACATCTTTTTAGGAAGTAAAGTGATGTTGGAATGAATTCTAATACTCATCTACCATCATGCATGTGGCGTCTATTTCAAAAACGAGAAACTCATGCATAAAGCCATATATTAGACGAATTTGACTACGATGAAGGTGTCTATAGATTTGTCACAAGCTACAGATAAATGGAAAAGGGGGAAATGCTCAGACTTTCCATTATTATCAACAAACATGTACATGTGGTAAGTGGCAAATGGAAAGATTTTCGTGTTCGCATGCTATTGCAGTTTGTTTTTATAGAGGGGATAACCCTCTTTCTATTGTAAATAATGTGTACACTATTGTGACGTATAGACAACAATATACGTCTTCTTTTGTCCCACTTCCTCATGTTGATTATTAGTCGGAGTTGGATTGGAAGATTAAAGCAGATGAATTAAAGCTTTCTGTTCGTCGAGGCATGATGTAACATCCAGATTTTTCAGGTATAGTATTGTGTATTTTAATTTGAATATCTGTGGAGAGACTCGACAAGTTGAGGGTCCAACTCGCCGAGTCAAGTCGAGATATTCGCAGGGAATTAATGAGTGGACTCGATGAGTCGGGAAACTGACTCGCCGAGTAGATGTTGGGCAGAGAAACCCTAATTTCCTGGGGCTGGGGCCTATATAAGGGAACTTATGCCCCCATTTCCGCCTCATCAGTTACCCTACACCCATGATAACAAACCCTAATTGCTATTTAAGCTAGAGAGTGAGAGAGAAGCTCATTTTGAGGTTCTTGTGCATCATTTGAGGAAGAGGAGGAGGTTATCAAGCAAGGAGCTGGAGGAGAGGCTGTTGGGGCTAGTGATTTCCTGTCCAAAGCTCTTGAGGAAGGTATGAAATTCTTCACCTTTCCTCTCTTTTTTGGATAGATCTCATATCTATGGAGTTTTAGGGCTTTTTGCCATCTTTTGTTTGGGTCCTTAAGTAGCATGAGTTATCAAGAAGTCTAGACCTTAGATCTGGACCTTGGGAGGTCCCTAGAGTCTAGATGTCCCAGGTTTATTCATCCATAGGAGGGTTTTTGGGCTTAATCATTCATAAAGGGCGTGTATTGGCATTTTGGAGCAAATACATCATGCATGAACGTAAAGATCGAAGCTTTACGTGATTATTGAGCCTTGTGATAACAGATCTAGTGTTGGGAGTAATAGATCTGTTTTAAATCGTCTGAATGAGCAATGGGTCTGAATGAACTCGCCGAGTCGATGATCTGACTCGACGAGTTGGTTAGGGTTTGTCCCGACGAGCTGAATCATGCGATAGCTCGGCGAGTTGGGGGTCAGCTCTACGAGCTGAGCTGGACTTCCACGAGAATTCAGAGGAAATGAATGGACTCGACGAGTCACAGGGGTGCACTCGGCGAGTCGGGTCAAACATGGACTGTTGACTCGAGTTTGACTTCTGATGACTTTAGGGTTTGGTCAACATGAGTAATAGAGACCATGGAGGGGTAAAATGGTCTTTTACCCAATTCGAGAGCTAGGGAGAAAAGGATAACATGTAGTTACTTAGAGTCGAGTTTCGAGTATTAATTAGAGATATTTACCCTATGTGTTAGGCGGTGGCTAGTTCGAGATTCGAGTTCGAGGATATTTGCTTGCTTGCTCGTAAGGTGAGTCTTCTCACTATACTTTACCTAGAGTTGTGCTTATGTGTGACCAGAGGGTCTTATGTGCTTACATTGAGTATTATCTTATCCTGCCTTATGTTTTATGCTATGCATTATGTCTTTGTGATTTATGCTATGCGGAGCTTTACAGACCGGACCAGAGGGTCCAACGAACCATGGGACTGGAGGGTCCCACTGAGACACATTGACCGGAGGGTCTTACTGTGTTCTAGCCTCGAGTGGCTTCAGAGTTTTGTGTGTTATTTTGGGTAACTCACTAAGCTTCGTGCTTACTGTGTTATGTGTTATGTGGTTCAGGTTTCTCAGGATCGCGGGAAGGCATCAGCTTGATTGTACACGCCAGTGAAAGAGTTATGTTTTGAGGATCCTGGATTTGAATCAAAGAATTATGGAGTTGCGATTTGTATATTAAATAAATGAGATTTTCGTACAATGTGTTATGAGAATTATGCAATTTTAAATGAAAATTTTACTTGAAAATTTACGGTGTTACAAGTTGGTATCAGAGCCTTGGTTTGAGGGATTCGGATGCACCTTCGGGTAAGTCTGGACTCAAACTGAGGATTTGAGAAAAGTTTTCAAAAAGAAAAGATTTTTCTATAACGAGTAAGAGTTTATAAGAGAAAACGAGAAGGAGCGGTGTGTACAATCAGCCAGAGCCCGAACGGTGATTTCTCAAAGTACCCTTACTTACTTGTATTATTATTGAGATATTAGTGATGCATGCTAGATGATAGGCTGGGTATTCCATATAATAGGGCTAGATTTGCCTGATTTGTGATGCCTTAGTCTAGGAATTGTTGTTATCTGTGATGTGCTTTGAGTATGTGCAGAGTAAGAGTATTCAGCATGAATATTTCAGGGATAGAGCTTTGAGTAGAGGAGTAATCTAGGAGAGATACCTAGATGAGCATTGGGGGAGCATACTGAGAGAGTAGTTAGATACCCGCATGGGGTAGAGATGTTTGAGTTCGGTGACACCTTTTGAGTATGAGTAGATCAGATAGGGTTGTAACCTAGAGTGGTTTTGCGTGTGGGTGTAGACTATTCGATGCCCGAATGTTGCTTGCTTCGTGCTTTGTGGAACTCTCAATGATGGGAGTCAACTACTAAGTGAATATGACGATATTCAGGAGGTAGCGGCTGGCATCATAAGGAGTTCTTCAGCAGCTGATGGCAGAGAAGTGTGAGAACCTAGGAAGAGCCTAGGGAGTAACCTTAGTCAGATGAGTATGCTGATAAATTAGAGTATGCGCTGGGGAGCAACCAGGTTTAATGAGATTGGTGATCGAGATGGCTGAGCAGCTACTTAGGAAATCTGGAGCGATCCGTGTGGAAAGTATGGGTAGATGTGGCAGGTAGTATGGGCCCGTACTACTGAAAGCAGAGGACCCATACTCGAAACAGGGAGAGCTCCAGAGGTTCTAAGTAGCAGATTGAGAGGAGATAACATGGTTCGGCTACCATGATTCATAGCAGATTGAGAGGAGATAACATGGTTCGGGTACCATGATTCATAGCAGATTAAGAGGAGATACCATGGTTCGGGTAACATGATTCATAGCAGATTGAGAGGAGATAACATGGTTTGGGTACCATGATTCATAGCAGATTGAGAGGAGATAACATGGTTCGGGTACCATGATTCATAGCAGATTGGGAGGAGATAACATGGTTCGGGTACCATGATTTATAGAAGATTGAAAGGAGATAACATGGTTTGAGTACCATGACTCGTGGTAGGTAAGTGCTTCTGGTTTTACCAGTTATCCTGTTGTGATCGATTAGACTGAGATCAAATGTGATAGAGTGTGGGGCTACAGGGCCATGTTGAACGAGATCAAAGGAGCATACCGTAAGAGGCAAATCGAGATAGTTTCCAAGAGATTTTTGGTGAGATGCCAGTTGGAGTCGCAAGAATCAGGGATGAGTAGAGATGGTGCTTTATGGAGGATTACGGTCTGAGTTGAGCAATCGGCCGATAGTGGAGATGTCACTTTCGATGACCAGAGTCATGCTATTTCCTTTTCCTATGAGAAGCAGAAGAGCCATTAAGTTTTCAGTTTCTGAGTTTGAAGGTAAACCCTGTGGGGTAGCATTGGTTGCGATATTTCGCCGGAGTATATGGGCAGTTGTCTACCGCAAGGTAGTATTATAGTATGAAAGGATTATCAGTGGAGACTGAGATGGTCAAGGACAAGGATATACCCTATTTGAGTATAGTAGGGCATATGTTAGCAGCAGTGTTGGGTGATCAAGAGGAGTATGTTGGGCGGGGGCTCTCATCGTCTATGATGGATATCGAGTGTGGGAATAAGGTCTCTGCTATCATGATAATTCTCATGATGGGACGTTGGTTGAGGAGTCGAAGATGAGGAGTGTGATAGTTCATTGATTTTCAGACTAAGAGTTATGACTACTACGTGACAGTTGAGATGTCTGGTAGTGTGTCAGTATGAGATTTGAATGAGGTTGGGAGACTGGTTGAGGAATCAGAAATGAGGTGCGTAATAGTGCATTATTTCCATATTGAGAGTCAGGACTGTGTCAGGACAGTCGGAGTACCCGGCGGTGTGTCGGTCTGAGGCATTCAACATGACTAGCGGCAGTCACGTTGGGAAGTTTTCGAGGATTTTATCTTAGATTCGGGATGTTTGGAGTTGCTTTGTCCCTATCGGGAAGATCATCGAGTGTTCTGTGGTACTTTCCAAGAGTAAGTGTGATGTACCTGGTGAAACAGTCTGTAGAATAAATGGTTGGTGTGCCAAATAGTGATGGTTCGAGCCCTGAGTGGGGGAGAATCAGGTATTTTATTGAGGATATCATATATTTGTTCAACAGCGGTTAGAGGACTGGATATGGTGACCTACGGTACGGTTACATGAGACTAGGATTATTGGTGGTCGAGGCGAGGTGCAGCGCGAGATAGGGCATGTTGTACGTTTTCAGGAAGGGATGAGTGTCTCCATGGTAGGTGGCTGTTGGTCAGAGACCTTGTGGTGGATATGAATTCTTCGAGGATGTAATGGTAAATTCGAGGTGGTTGGCTCGTAAGGATAGTTTCGGCGGTTGAGAATTGCTGGTTCAATGTATGGGTTGTTATATGCACCTTGGGGAGGAAAGAAGTTGATTGGGCAACCAACTTCAGGATCGATATGAGTATTCCTACATGAGTTTTGAGCATTAGAGGAGGGAGTTTCGGATTGTCATCAACGTGTTCTGAGTCATCGTCGATTCCTCCGTGTTTCAATTGAGAGTTGGAATATTCCGAAGTTACGAGTTGTTTGAGAGGAAGATCAGTTGTGAGATTCTGAAAGGATGCATTGCGGTATCTGGGTATGATGTCGTAAGTAGGAGATCAGTGGTCGAGGCAAGATGTCGTGAGGTTCTGTAATGATGTACCGAGGTATCCGAGTATGATGTCCTAAATTTCGGATCATTTTGAGACTTGAGTTATGAGATGGCGAGTGGTGTATCAGGTTTCTATGGTTCCGATGGGAGCCCTTACAGCTAATTGACATCAAGCGGGATTATCTGAGAATGTGAATTGCAGCGAGAAAAAGTGTTTTTGTCGACGGCGGTCGTCAGGAGTAGTATGCTTAGCCTGGGTGCGTGTATGCACCTATCTATGTTGGGCCGTGAAGCGTGAGTTAGTGAACGCAGTGAGGTAATGACCTGAGGATGAGCTTGTGGGGCGATAAGAGAGGGTGTTGTGATACTGCGAGGAGCCGTAGTACTCACTAGTCAAAGAGAGGGTGTTGTGATTGTTGGATTAATGTCTAAGTCCATAACTATAATTGGTAAGACTTGACCCGACCCGGCATGGTCCATTTGGGTTGCATGGCATCACGCATTTGGATAGACTATAATGAGAGAAATAACACTTAAGGTTGGTTAATATATTATAAGTTCTAATATATTAATAAGGTTATTTAATTAGTATTGATCAAGAATTAATTTGGAATTAATTAAGTGATCAAAAGGAGACTAATTAAATATATGGGTTGATTGTGTAAATCATTCATTCTTATATATGTGGGCTTGTGATCCAAGATTCCTTATGTTGGACTAAGTCCATGGGGTGACCCATGGATACTCCATGGAGGTTAAAATCCATGGAGCATAAGGAATGGGTAAAGTTATGAGTTACATGGTGTAACCCTAATAGACACCATATAAAAGAATCTCGTGGCTCAAGAAATCGTGCACTAATGTGTGAGTGTGAGGGCTAGACGATTTCAAGGAGTGTTCAAGTTTCTCTCAAGTTATTCCAAGTGTATTTGGTGTTGTGTGAACCATTTGAGGTGTCACACTTGGGGCACCAGGCACTCAAGCTTCATGAAGACATTCTACATCAAATAGGTATGTATTCTATCTTGTTATATTTATTATTTTGTATGCTAGATTAGGATAATACCTTGGATGTTCATAATTGTATGTATAATAGAGAAAAAATAGATCCAAGGTATTTAGGGTTGCATGTACACTTAGGAGTGTTAGAATGCTCATAACCCAACAGTGGTATCAGAGCCTAGGCTTGTTTTCTTGTTATACTTGCAAAAGTAGCTGAAAAATCGAGTTGGATGCATATATTCGATTGTTTTGGCTGGAATTGGACTAGGAACATTACCCTAAGATGTTTTTGGACATATAAACTTGTTTTTGATGTGGTAATGTTCATGCTAATCCAATTTCTAAGATAATTGTCATAATTTCAAGATTTGTATTAGTTTGTATGTTCATGCTAATTTCTTGAAGATTGATGATTTGAATTATCTTGTTCTTATGAGGTTCTTAGATTAATAGAAAAGTTGTGTGAAATAGTTGTTTTCAATCCATTTTAATCTAAGAGTTGATTCCAAAGTGTGTTTTTGTAACTTGTCCTCAAGTTATATGAAAAGTCACATTTAAGAATCATAAAACTCATAAAAGTTGGCAAAGGTTACAAAATGAAGAGTCTAGTTCTAATTAAATGGTTTTATGACTCCATAACTTGTCCTCAAGTTATGGAGGTTCAAGAGTCTCTTCATTAAATTAAAAAAACAAAGTGTAACCTTAATTAGTTCCATAAGTTACAATAAAAAAAAAGTTATTTTTTTTTATTAATTAGTTTAAAGTCTTCCATAACTTGTCATCAAGTTATGGAACTTGAAGAGTTTTTTTTTAATTAAAACTACTTTAAACTCATAAGTTATGGAATTAATTAGTTTTGAATAGTTTCAAAATTTGCCCTCAAGTTTTGGAATTTGAAAAGTTTTCACTTATGAATACTTTAATTCCAAGTTAGCCCTTAGAATTTTAAAAGTTAAAATTCAACCCTTATACTTTATAATATTATAAGTTAATAATATTTATATATATGTATAAGAGTAAAGTCAGTCTTACCGTTAGTAGGCCTCATTCACGAAGCCGGTCTATAAGGGGGGTATAAGGTTACTGCCTATAAAATGGCAGTTTAATGGGTGTCCACTCTCACCCACCGCTTCCTTGACTGGTGGAGGGTCGTTAGCCGAACGGGTAGGACAAGGACTATAATTCTCCTTTCATTAAAAGTATTAATGATAAATACTAAGTAACTAAACTCTTATTAATACCCAATCTTAGTTACTTAGGAAAATGTGAATTTGGTGCTAACCCATGAAATTACACTTTGCACTTTGCTTAAGTCGTTAGTGGAGCGTGTGTGGTTAACCGGCACACTAACCTGGACTTAACAAGGTAGGCAAAGGGTAACTTAATATTTATCATAGTATCGGTGGAGCGTGTGTGGTTAACCGGCACACTGATTAAGGGGTAAATATTAAGGGTACCAAGTATATTTGCATGGTTATTCACACCTTGTTTTGTGATCCTCGGCATCCCAGTCACAAAACCTGAAGGGCACACTCGAGATTGAAACATGCCTTTGAACAGTTCAATGAATCTCAAAGATCTAGGACTTTCAAATCCAATTAAAACCTAATAAATTATTTCGTTTTTCATGGTGGAAATTGGTGAATCGTCATTCACCTACCTTCAAATATTTTATAGCTTGGATTACGGCATCCCTCTTCTAAGTTATAAAATAGTTTGTTGGGTCCTAGCCTTAATATTGCATATTGGGTGTCATATTAAGGACTTTAAATCAACTATCTTGAATATCTCCCAAAAAGATGTCTGGTCTAGACATTTATGATCTTCCCAAATCTCTTGAAACAAGCTTTCCTAAATGAAGATGATGTCCCATGGATATCATACTTCTTTCGCCTCCTCCAATTATTCTCCCTAACCCACAAGTTCCTAAAAAGTTTAAGGTCACTCAAGACCTATTGGCAAGGCAAGGTCTAGGTGTGATCACATCTTGGAGATGTAGTCACATATTGACAAGCCGGGAGAGTTGGGTGTCAAAGTCTTGAGAAAGTTGGTGGCTCAACTATTTTCTAAGTCACGTAGTGAGTTCTTTTGGGAATCCTATGAAACAGACTAAGACAAGAACCTTAATGATCTTATCTATTTGCTAAGATCAACTTCCTAAAACGCTATGGACATTGACAATGATGACATTGGATATCCAATAAAGCTCTCTCTTCCGAATGGAAAGGGATCGGCCATAGTCAACTCGGTTGACCCAATGGTAAAGAGAGAGGTGAAGTCTGAGATAGTCCCATTATCAAGGGTCCATAGGTAACTATTGCCAAAGGAAGGGGCATTGGTTACGAAGCTGCCAAATTTACCTAAGGATGTTAAAGTCAATAAGTTTAGCTCTACTTCACGTAAAGTCCATTGTCTAACTCTATTAAGTACATGTTGATTCTGATCGCGAAGATGGATTTCAATCGCATGGTTCGGTGATCATAATTTTGGGCTATTACTTAAGAGTTATGATATTTATATTGCTTAGGAATAGATAACAACAAGGTTTTCATATGGATTGTAAGGATAAGTTTTTCCGCAAAGTTTTAAAATAAAAGAAAAAGGTTTTGATTTTATTTATTTTAAGTATCCTTACAATGGCATTTGTGAAAAGTTGTTGCTTATAAGATTCCATTGATAGTAATATTGGAAAAATGGATTTGATTCTTTCGGTTGTGGTAGTGTCTAATATTACCAAATAAGGAAAGATTCTGATCACCCAAGGTTCAATTGGACCGAAACTTGGAATCATGCAAGTTGTATAGTATGATGAATGAGAACTTTCAGCTTGGAAAATTAAGACTAATTCCTTATGTGAATAAGGAAAGGACTAAGGGATCGAGTACACATTCTTGTGCACTGGTCAAGTCCACCACAAAAGATCAAGAAGACTATTCGTCATGATTTACTTAAGTTCAGTAAATATGGTTATACTTATAAGTTTAAGTATAAGTCTGTAGCATTGGAGAAGTTTCAATGTGAGACAGAACGAATAAGAAGAATCAAAGAATGGCAGAAAGATAAAAGTTTCTCAAATCTGAAAAGATGGGAGAGTACTTTAGTATCATGTTTATGATCATCTTAATGATTAAGATACCATATCACAATTGGTCCTCTAAAGTCATCTTAGTGCATTCTTATGACTAAGAAGAGGAGTCATGAATTGTTGAAATGGTTAAATCAAAAAGATGAGTCATACTTCGTTCCAAAACAATTCTTAGAGTCATACTCCATGATTGTAACTTGAGTGACATATCTTAAAGAGGGTTTTTTAACACTAGTCAAATGTAAGAGTAAAAGGTTATCTACTCTTGTACATTTGAAATTGGTAAGTTGTGATGTTTTGGATAAAACAGAGACCAACTTAGGCCAATTGTGTAAAGTGTTAGTCTTGATAAAGAATCTGCACTATCTCTTGAATATTTGACAAGGGAGTCTTATATGTCAAGAGGACAGTGGGAGTCTTAAAGCTCTTGAAAGTTTCAAGACTTAATCAAGAATAAAACCTAAAGTCCTTCACTAGCACACGACTTGAGGTTTATAACCTATCGTGTTGAAATTTTTGTGCCTATTCAAGTTGGCTTTGCATAGGAGTTCTGAGAGTTCTCAATTGGTTGCACAACTACTTGGAAGCAATGGCAGGCACCTGAGCTGCCAAATGGCAAGAATTTAAGATTGCACAAGTTTAATCAATATGAGTTTGGATTTGTCACTAACCTTGTCTTGTGATTATGGTTTTGACAAATCCACATGGATAAGAACACATACACTATTAAATCTAAGTGTCATAAGGTTTCTCTCCGATTCATGAAAATGATGGTGAGGAAACACTTTCACTAAGTAGATTTTAGCTAGATAGCAATTGTGATATTTGCATTCTCAAAGTCGTTAGTGGAGCGTGTGTGGTTTACCGACACAGTAACATGGACTTGTGAGAAGTGGCAAAGGTCTAAACAATTGAGACTATGATTACGGCATCCCTTTTCATAGTTCTAAAATTGTTTAGACACACATGTGAGCTATCTAAGAGAGGTGTATGATTTTGATAAAGTTTTATCAAAACAATCTAGTATCAGAAATCTGAACTTTGGTAAGAAAGTCAGCTGATTTCTGAGTACATGTCAAAGCTAGTGGGAGCATAAGTGTTATGCTAATAATCATCATGTTAGTGGGAGCATGATAATTATGACAAAGGTTGCAAGTTAGCAATGTTAATTATAGAAAACAAAAGTTTCAATTCGTGAGGCTGCAGGGGTTGAAAAAGTTGTTTTGCTATAATTAAGGGAGAGGAAAATATACTTCATTTCAATTCTAAAAGCTTAGATTGAGATATTAATCGTATTTAATCAAGGATATATATATGAATTTCATGTTGGAATGGCTCAACATAAGGAAATTCTATATATGGGTCCATTATTTGCGTTCTAAAATTCGATTATGATTATGGCATCCCTTTTCATAATCTGAATTTTGAGAACTTGGCAAATTGAAATGGAAATATTATAGCAAAAGACTGGTTTAGTCTTTATGTGAGACATCATGAATCGTGTCCCATATGCTTCGGATATAGGATCGATTACATGTGCTATATTCATCCTTTCGAAAATTTTCCAAATGCCTGGGGCATTATGAAGGGAAAAGGTCTAGAATTGGATATGACTAAAATGATTAAGCAATTGTCGAGGACAATCTAAGGTTTACCAAAGATTGGTTGCTCAAGGACAGTTGGAAGTATAATGTTAATTCTGGAAGGACCATATTGACATAATCTGTAAGGAGGCAACTCTTGTTCAGAAGTGATAGTCAAAATGGAATATGGAAATGTTTCAAAGTTAGAAATTATTCAATCTGTGTAAGATTAGGAAACTTAATGAAAGAAGGATGTTTCCAAGGAGCTGATCTCCTTTGGAATGCTCTGTAATGATTGTTGTCAAGTCTTTCTGACTTTGTGCATAATCATTAAGAGGATCAAGGCATATAAGTTTAGAATCTAACAGATTTCAGTAAATGGCATGAATTTGGAATTCTTGCATTTGCAGTAAGGATTTGGGACTGTGAAAAGAGGATCATTGGAGTGATGTTCAATTGATCTATTTTACAAAGTAAAGATCATAGACAAACATAGTATGCATACTTGGTGTATGGCATGACTAGTGTTTAGAAAACATAGTGTACATGCTTGGAGCATGGGACAACTATTGTTTTAAATTCAAGTATAAAGTTGATAAAACCGAAACAATGAATAATGAGTAATCAGTATGGTGATAAATAAAAGCGTTTATTTATATTCATAGGGTTTGATACCATATTTGATTCATTTATTCTTGTGTTTCACTTTGCATGTTTTGACTTCCAGAATAACTAAGTCGCTCTTCCTGAATGATTAAGTTATTCAAACCATCCACAGTCGGTCATATGTTGGAAGTAGATATGAATCAAGACTGTCATGGGTTGGTTTGTAGAGGTCCAAGTTGGTGGACAAAGTGGTGCTACAACACTCATGAGTGCTCATAAGTTCTGAGTATTGGATTCAACCCGCGCTCATTTGAATCACTTCATGGATTTTATCACGAGTGATCATGAGACGATAATATCTTATATTCCTCAAACCTAGAGATATGAGTTGTTACTATGAGTTGGTTATACATTGATTGCATGAAAACGCATTGGTAACTCGATCTTATAAAACGTGCCTTTGTGTATGATTCAACAAGTAGTAGAACAAGCCATATGAGTCGAAGTTTATCCATTCCTTTTACCTTCGGGATAAAAGCGATATATGTGGGCCCCTCGATGATTTAAAGATGATACATGTGAGTGCTTGGCCAAGCCAGGACTGATTTGATTTGTTCAATCAGTCAGTCATCATGAATCGGAAATCGGGAAACAACAAATGGACAGAGAGAATGATTGATAATCCATGTCTCAGTCCATATGATATCTAGAATGGAGGAATATATGATCCCTTATCTAATGGACAAGTCATTGACAAAGATCAGAGTTCATCGACAAGGTTAAAGTTCGACAGAAGCTTTTGAGAGCTACGATTGCTGATCGGTTCCTGAAGTCATACGCAATAATAGTTTTAGACTTATCCAAGTGGGAGACTGTTGGATTAATGTCTAAGTCCATAACTATAATTCGTAAGACTTGACCCGACCCGGCATGGTCCATTTGGGTTGCATGGCATCATGCATTTGGATAGACTATAATGAGAGAAATAACACTTAAGGTTGGTTAATATATTATAAGTTCTAATATATTAATAAGGTTATTTAATTAGTATTGATTAAGAATTAATTTGGAATTAATTAAGTGATCAAAAGGAGACTAATTAAATATATGGGTTGATTGTGTAAATCATTCATTCTTATATATGTGGGCTTGTGATCCAAGATTCCTTATGTTGGACTAAGTCCATGGGGTGACCCATGGATACTCCATGGAGGTTAAAATCCATGGAGCATAAGGAATGGGTAAAGTTATGAGTTACATGGTGTAACCCTAATAGCCACCATATAAAAGAATCCCATTGCTCAAGAAATCGTGCACTAATGTGTGAGTGTGAGGGCTAGACGATTTCAAGGAGTGTTCAAGTTTCTCTCAAGTTATTCCAAGTGTATTTGGTGTTGTGTGAACCATTTGAGGTGTCACACTTGGGGCACTAGGCACTCAAGCTTCATGAAGACATTCTACATCAAAGAGGTATGTATTCTATCTTGTTATATTTATTATTTTGTATGCTAGATTAGGATAATACCTTGGATGTTCATAATTGTATGTATAATAGAGAAAACATAGATCCAAGGTATTTAGGGTTGCATGTACACTTAGGAGTGTTAGAATGCTCATAACCCAACAGTGATACTGCGGGGAGCCGTAGTACTCACTAGTCAGTGAGAGGGTGTTGTGATACTGCGGGGAGCAGTAGTACTCATTAGTCAGTGAGAGGGTGTTGTGATACTGCAGGGAGCCGTAGTATTCACTAGCCAGCGAGAGAGTGTCGTGGTGCTGCGGGGAGCCGTGTTAATCGTTAGTCAGAGCATGACTCAGGAGAGTTCCTAGGCTTGTGTAGCCTTGTCATTCGAGTCTGTAAAATCCTGGTGGTCGAACCAGGGGCGAGACTGGGGTCTCCTTATTTGTCGGGAGTCGTTAAATTCTGAGTTGAGTGGTGGTTATCGCAACCGAAGGGAATTGGAGAAGTGGTGTACGCGTGGGTTGCAGGTCATGGGTCATGAGTTGAGTGTTGTATTGGGACGAGTGGTTCCAATTCTGGGTCGGATCAGACGCTTGAGTTCGAGCTTAGCCTGGGTGATGAATTGAGCAGGTGGATGAGATTCCGGATTCAGAGATGGGTTTTATTTTGAGCGGTATTGGGTGTCATCTGATGTCTTAGGCTTGAGTGGGTCAGTTTGTTATATGAGAAGGACTTCGAGACGCATGGAACTAATGAGTAGTAGACGACAGAGGTCGAGAGAGAGATGATCTTCAGTTGGGATTGTAGTATTCGATGGGGAAAAAGCAAACTCCGTGACCTGTGTGTCACAATGAGCCGAGATAGTTATTATGAGGAGGAAGCTAGTGGGATACGTTTTGAGTATGCAATGGGTTAAAGTCTCAACTGCTGGGTCGGGAGATGACCTGCTGCTCAGTCTTGAAAGGGATATTGAGAAGGGAGCTGGATTTTATGATTGTTAGAAGTCTGAGGATACTTCTGAACAAGCATGATCATTTTCTGTGTCGGAGGACAGGGTGTTGAGGGTTCGTTGTTCATATGGGTTTTGTTTATAGTACTGTGGATGGGTCCCTGGTGTGATGTGATCCTTTCATTCATTGGTATATGATATGGATTGTCTATCATGTCTGGGATGAGTGATCGGTAGCCAATTTTAGGCATTGACTTGTTTCTATCAGTCGCAAGGAGAGAATCAGAGGGGCAGTAAGTCATCGTGGTCTGTTATTCGAGGAGCGAATAACATGGTGATATCTTGAGAGGGCGGTCTGGCACTGAGACAGGCCACTAGAGTTTCCAGATTGTGGAAAACCAGAAGGGATGTCGTAGCGATAGATGGGTCTGTCCTTTTTTGGGTTCGAGAGTTTGGATTCAGGTGTCCATGGAGGAAAATAATTGTGTGGTATGGAATCCTTTTTTTGGTGGTGCTTCTCGGGCTATTGGGTTTTGATCTATGTGATGCTA
Source organism: Lactuca virosa (assembly GCF_052849685.1). Lineage (NCBI taxonomy): Eukaryota > Viridiplantae > Streptophyta > Magnoliopsida > Asterales > Asteraceae > Lactuca > Lactuca virosa. The sequence goes on from NC_136429.1 coordinate 231,069,536, forward strand.
AGGATCGATTTCGAGGGCGAAATCGAATTCAAGTGGGGGAGAATTGTAACATCCAGATTTTTCAGGTATAGTATTGTGTATTTTAATTTGAAGATCTGTGGAGAGACTCGACGAGTTGAGGGTCCAACTCGTCGAGTCAAGTCGAGATATTCGCAGGGAATTAATGAGTGGACTCGACGAGTCGAGAAACTGACTCGCCGAGTAGATGCTGGGCAGAGAAACCCTAATTTCCCGGGGCTGGGGCCTATATAAGGGAACTTATGCCCCCATTTCCGACTCATCAGTTACCCTACACCCATGATAACAAACCCTAATTGCTATTTGAGCTAGAGAGAGAGAGAAGCTCATTTTGAGGTTCTTGTGCATCATTTGAGGAAGAGGAGGAGGTTATCAAGCAAGGAGCTGGAGGAGAGGCTGTTGGGGCTAGTGATTTCCTGTCCAAAGCTCTTGAGGAAGGTATGAAATTCTTCACCTTTCCTCTCTTTTTTGGATAGATCTCATATCTATGGAGTTTTAGGGCTTTTTGCCATCTTTTGTTTGGGTCCTTAAGTAGCATGAGTTATCAAGAAGTCTAGACCTTAGATCTGGACCTTGGGAGGTCCCTAGAGTCTAGATGTCCCAGGTTTATTCATCCATAGGAGGGTTTTTGGGCTTAATCATTCATAAAGGGCGTGTATTGGCATTTTGGAGCAAATACATCATGCATGAACGTAAAGATCGAAGCTTTACGTGATTATTGAGCCTTGTGATAACAGATCTAGTGTTGGGAGTAATAGATCTGTTTTAAATCGTCTGAATGAGCAATGGGTCTGAATGAACTCGCCGAGTCGATGATCTGACTCGACGAGTTGGTTAGGGTTTGTCCCGACGAGCTGAATCATGCGATAGCTCGGCGAGTTGGGGGTCAGCTCTACGAGCTGAGCTGGACTTCCACGAGAATTCAGAGGAAATGAATGGACTCGACGAGTCACAGGGGTGCACTCGGCGAGTCGGGTCAAACATGGACTGTTGACTCGAGTTTGACTTCTGATGACTTTAGGGTTTGGTCAACATGAGTAATAGAGACCATGGAGGGGTAAAATGGTCTTTTACCCAATTCGAGAGCTAGGGAGAAAAGGATAACATGTAGTTACTTAGAGTCGAGTTTCGAGTATTAATTAGAGATATTTACCCTATGTGTTAGGCGGTGGCTAGTTCGAGATTCGAGTTCGAGGATATTTGCTTGCTTGCTCGTAAGGTGAGTCTTCTCACTATACTTTACCTAGAGTTGTGCTTATGTGTGACCAGAGGGTCTTATGTGCTTACATTGAGTATTATCTTATCCTGCCTTATGTTTTATGCTATGCATTATGTCTTTGTGATTTATGCTATGCGGAGCTTTACAGACCGGACCAGAGGGTCCAACGAACCATGGGACTAAAGGATCCCACTGAGACACATTGACCGGAGGGTCTTACTGTGTTATAGCCTCGAGTGGCTTCAGAGTTGTGTGTGGTATTTTGGGGAACTCACTAAGCTTCGTGCTTACCGTGTTATGTATTATGTGTTTCAGGTTTCTCAGGATCGCGGGAAGGCATCGGCTTGATTGTACACGCCAGTGAAAGAGTTATGTTTTGAGGATCCTGGATTTGAATCAAACAATTATGGAGTTGCGATTTGTAAATTAAATAAATGAGATTTTCGTACAATGTGTTATGAGAATTATGCAATTTTAAACGAAAATTTTACTTGAAAATTTGCGGTGTTACACCGGAAGCGTTCAAATCGATATCATAACGAGATGGACAATATTCGTCATCCCGGTGAACCTCGCAAATGTAGATTGTGCCACCAACCTGGTCATTATAGAACAAGTTGTCCAAATTCTCAACCAAGATTCAATGCGATGTGAACTTTATAACATTTTTAATTAATCTTGTTATTTGGTGTTTAATTATTATTGTAATTTATGTTTAAGTTATATTGTAATTTCGTTTTTAATTGGTCTTCTAATTTCGTGGCGTTGTAATATATTCAATATTGATATCTCTTTGAAGATATTTCTAAGATCTGTTTAATGATGTAAGTTGTTAAAAATAATACTTAAGCTATAATCATATATTATGGACTAAATTAATTTATGTATAATATATAACAAGTGTAAAAATTAAATAATTTAATAGTGAAAGATATTAATAAAAATAGAGATAAAAGATAAAGGGCTAAATATGTAATATTTAAAGGTTAAATATGTAATATTTCAAAAAAAAATGGGGAATTAATCCGTAAAGGGTGGGGCATCACTGAAAATCAACTTACTTTTACAACTCTTTTTCAAACTAACCTATTTTTACAAACACACATTTCAAAATAAACTTACTTTTACAAACAAAAAAAATAATAATAATAATAAAAATAAAAATAAAAATCTCATTTGTTGCCTCCGTCCATTAGAAAAAAAACTAGAAGCTCAAATCCTAGCCTCCATTCTGCTTTTGGTGCCTTTAATGATAAGCATAAAGAAATACAAGGTGTTTTAGTTCTAGAGTGTAATGTCCCAAAAATACAAAGAGATTTTTCATTTTTAAAATAGATTAACCAATTAAACCTTTGTTTCCAAAAACAATTGAATAATATTTGATTGATTGAGAACCATACATTATCAGAGTTAAGTTTACAAAACCACGGAAACAAATATCTTTGATGCATGTGTAAAGACTCGCCCAACTCTTCTGATGAACGACCTACAAAATGTTTAATTCACAAATGAATAATAGTTGTTCTACTGATCGATCTACTTACGGAAATGATGACAAAGTAAAAACAGTGAGGTGTTTAAAGTGAATTTTCCAAACAGTATATCTTTATATGTCAAACGAATCCTACATTCGATACGATCTTACCTAGTTGTTTCTTATCATCTATAAGTCGGTATTTCGTTTGGGATTATTGATAAATCAAAAAAACAACAATTATAACCGCAATCAATATAAATGATGATTGAACGTAGTAATATTTTCTCTAGGTTCTTTTAAAAGAAAAAATCGAAGCGTATTTCGACCGCATACTTAACTAAGAGTTTTTCACCTTTAACCTGGTGAGTGCGTAGTTACTTTCAAATGCATAATTATAATAAAGGTATTCATTGTTCGAATGTTAATATGATATTAATTGTTTACTATTTGTATCTTTGTGTTGATTTTATTTACTAAGTTATAATAGTATCATGTGATCAGTAAACTTTACTTAAAGTCGATTTTCTTTTATTATAGTCTTGTTTAATTTTAGTTAAGACTTATAAAGCATATTTTAGATCGATGTAAGTTGGAAATATGAATAGTCTCATAGTTGGGTAATGTGTGAGATTTAAGCGGAGTGTAGTAGTCCTCCTCTTTTTGGATAGTTAGTATTGGCAGGTCTAGATCAGACAATCAGATGGTATGTCTGGAGCATCTTCTAGAGTGAGATGACAACACTTGATTATTCTAGACGATCTTGTAAATTGTGTTGATAGTTTGGGTTTATAAACCACATACATAGATAAAATTGGATACCATATTTATCAAATACTCCGAACAGAGGTTGCCTTTAAATAAATTACATTGGCTAAGAACTCCCCTAGCTATGTAGTCAAACAAATATTTGAACAATTCATCAGCTTTGGTGATTCTTCCATATAATCGTTGAACTATGATTTGTAAGAATCGGTTGGACGGGGTATGTCTGGGTTGAATGTCCTATAGATAATTACGTTGGATTTTTATATCTATATTGTTTGGAAATGTTTGCTTTGTAGGATTTAATATCATTCAATAATTGTGGGCTTGGAAACCCTATGTATCTCACCAGATTTACCAAACCTGACTCACTCAATTTGTATGCATCACAGGTAACAGTACTAAGGCTGTTGGAATATAAGTTAGGATGTCGAGCGAATAAGAGTTGAACCTATTATAGTATCAAGACCTTTTATTATTTACATTGTAACCTATATTTGATATTTAATTATGATATCCTTGTTATTATAATATTTTGAAACAATATTTCTTATCTCCATAAAAATGTTTTATTAAACTAGGATTTTTCGCAACAAAAAAAACTCATTATTTAAAAGCATAAAGAAAAAGTTTTAATTGCATCTGAAAATGGGGGATGTCATAGCTTCAACATTCGTAGATCTTGAAAATCTAACAAAAGTAAAGTGTTTTCCTTAACTTGACAAACACCTAGCAAAAACTACATCAAGAACCCTTCCACACTTCTCACAAATTTTCCATAGCTCAGAAGGAGTAAAATGAGAATGGAAATTTGTAATGTAAATATTATGGGAGATTTTTTCAAGCAATGTTTCACTGGAATGCCAATTATCAAAGTTGGCCCTGGTTCGACGATCAGCCATAAGGAAGCATGAGGAGAAGAATAAGTTACCGAATGAGAGGGAACCTTAACGACGTTTGAACCCACCGAAGAAAAGTAGGTCATCACCTAGGTGCATCAAAATATCTTGAAGGCTTTCTTTTAAACAAAAATAACACTACAAAAATGTCATATAAAAGAATTTGTTTCTTAATACTGATTAGTAACGGTTGTATGTATGTCGATTTTTATTGCATCAAAATATCATAGCAACAATATCCTTTCTGTCCAACACCATATCCCAAGAATACACAAATAGCAGATTTCGGTCCCAACTTGTTCCTCTCAACATGAGGACGAAGAACAAAACAAGTACATCCAAAGACTCATAAAGTAGAGTAGTATGGTAGGTGACCATATAGCTTCTCAAAAGGAGACATTCATGAATTCAATGTAGTAGGGATACGACTAATCACATAAACAGCAGTTAAGACTGCTTCTCCCTAAAATGCACTAGGAACATGCACAGACAAGAGCAATGAACGGGTTGCCTCAAAAATATGATGGTGTTTCCGTTTTGCCACACTGTTTTGCTAAGGAGTGTCGGTGCACGATGACTGGTGTATGGTACCATCAGAAGCAAGTAACTGAGTAAAATAATTAGAGGTATATTCAACCCCTAAGTCACACCGGAAGCACTTTATCACAGCTAAATGTTGAGTTTTGACAAGAGCTCTAAAATTGTTGTAAATGCCAAGAAAATCATATTTGTGTTTCATAAGATAAACCCAGGTATAACGAGTATAATCATCTATAAAAGATACATAATAGGTCGATCCGCCCTTTGTGGATACTGGTGCAAGACCCCACACATCAGAATGAATAATATTATAACACCCTGTCCCTAATCGTTTCCTAATTCGTGGTAGTGTCCTGAAGATCAGTTATCATGAGGCTTAGGGCCTTTGGGAAAGAGATATTTAGACCCATTTGGGTGTGGGTAATGTAAGTTGGATGATTCAGGAGTCCGGTTTGTGATTTGGAGCCCAAGGGTATAACCGTAAAGTGGCAGTTCGAGCATCTATGAATATTAGATTTTAGTTCGGGAATTTTTAAGGCAAGGATGAGGTTATACAAGTGTAGAGATTCTTGTTACCTTTCTATGGATATAAGGATCATCAAAATCGGTGTTAGAACGAAGAATTTATGGTCATTCGAAGTTGGAGGGTTTTTAGGTTGAGCCTAGTATGTTGGGCGTACAGGGAGTATGTTGGGCGTACTAGGCAATAGGTGATCAAGGAGTGGGGCATACATACGCTGATGCCAAACCCTAATTTTTAGGGTATCATCCTTATTTAAAGGTATTAACTCACCCTTGGACCTCCCATAATCAGCCTCCACTCCTTCCAAACCTTGATATCGAGTGTATCCCTTGTGAGTGAAGATATTGAATCTCGATGGTGATTTTGGTGGCCTTTTGTTGAAGAAGAAGACTAGTGGAGAAGGAGGTGTTGCTTGCAAGCTTGTGGATCAAGGCTTGGTGCATCTTGATCTACTTCTCAAGGTATAAAGCTTCAAACTGGATGACTTTATTCATAGATCTTGTCATGACATATTTTCATAAGCTTTTGTCCTAAAGTTTGGATCTTTGTGAGTATGGAGTACTCCAGAGCATACTTGTTGTCCTTTCTGAGGTCTTGGAGTGTTATGAGTCATAAAAATGGTTGCTTGATCATTTCCTTAGCACCATGCAAGAGTTAAGTGGTTTTGAGTGTTGTGAAAGTAAGGATTTTGGAGATTTAGCCCTCTTTAGCCATGCAAAGGCTTAAAGGTTCCGACTTTAAGGTTTAAGACATCATTTAGGGTTAAGATAAGTGTTTGGATGCTTTTTTCTTAACCATTAAGAGCTTATTGTGGAATTTTATCCTTTGATGAGTACACTGGGCGTACGAGGGTACGCTCAGCGTAATGTGAGATTCGTGCTTTGGAGACTTGTACATCATGCATTACAGTGGGTACGCGGGGTGTACATTTGGAGTACCCATGGCGTACTCCCCACTATGTCTATTGTGGGCCTTTTTGGGTTTAGGCCTTGTTGGGTCATTGGACTTCTGACCTTGGGCCATGGATTGATTATGGGATTTCTTAGAATTAGACTAATGATGGTTTTTGGGCCCAATTAGGAAGTTAGGCCATATTGGGCCTTGGGATTGCATTTTGGAATTGGGATTTTTGAGCAAAAAGGTTGGGCCTTGATTTTGGGCGAAGTAAGAAAAGGGTAAAATGGTCTTTTACCCTGGTCACTAGGCAAGTAATTTAGATTCTTGATTATGGGTCGAGATTTAACTATTAATTGGATGTTATTTAATGGTGCTAGCGCGCGGGAATTTCCGGATCAGTGGTCCGAGCATTTGTTTGAGAAACTCAGCGGATTGAGGTGAGTTTTCCTCACTATAATTTTGGGTCGAAGGCACCAAGGCCGACCCATTGGATTAGTATCCTAGTTTACTGTATGTTGCTATGTTGTGGTGATCTGTTTGATCTGTGTCCTAGTTTAGAAGATGTTGTTATGCGGTAGTGATCTGTAGATATGCATGTTTGTTTGTTGACTGATTATATGTTTATATTTTATGTATATGTCGACATGTTATGGTTTTTGGTTGAAGCTTTACTGCTTTGTGCATGGGTCAATAGACCGGGGGTATTCCAGTCCGATGACTGAGTGGGCCCGAGGGTATTCCAGTCCGATGACTAATTGGAACTGTTGTATATTGTCATTCTAATATGATGACTGATTGGGTTGAGGGTATTCCAGTCTGATGACTGAGTGGACCCATTGTATATTGGCATTCCAGTCTGATAACTATTTAGGCCGAGGGTATTCCAGTCTGATGATTGAGTGGACCCGTTGTATATTGGCATTCCAGTCTGATGACTGATTGGGTCGAGGGTATTCCAGTCTGATGACTGAGTGGACCCGTTGTATATGATGGGTTTTATGTACTCTAACATCCCTATGGTGCACATACAACCCTAATGCTTTGGATCTAAGTTTTCTCTAATTATACATGTAATATTGTTTTTCCAAAGCATCAAGCCTAAACTAGCATACAACTTGATATACGAATCATAAAAAACTAGTTAGAAGATTACCTCTTGTTGTAGCTTGTTTGTATTTGGCCTAAAAGAGCTTAGCACACCAAGTGTGATGCCTCAAATGTTTCACAACACACCAACAATAAAAGGAGGCTTGTGAGAGAGAGGCTAGGAAGCACAAATCGGATAGTATTCTCCTTTAGAATCTATTGACGATTTTAGGGAGTTAGGGGTTATTTTTATAGCTTAGGGTTTCATCCATGCAAACCCTAATTCACCATGACTCTTCACATTTCATAGGTCTTTTGGACTAAACCTTCATGGACTCTCATAAAGTTTAGTCCAACCCTAATCAACATGGAACATTGGTCCAAGCTATAAGTATTACTGATTTACCTAATCATTCCCCATAAATTTAATCAGTCTCTTTTGATCACTAAATTAATTCCAAATTAATTCTTGATCAATACTAATTAAATAATGTGATTTCTCAATTAATATATTATACTTATAATATATTAATAAACCACAAATAACCTCTTTTTCAAATATCCATCCTATCAAATTGTTCCAGTGAATTGCAACACAAAGGGACCATGCTACTTTTAGGTCAAGTACATACCAATTACTGTTATGGGCTTAGACACCTAATCCAATAGTCTCCCACTTGGATAAGTCTAATAACTATAATTGCAAATGCAACTTCAAAATCCGTTTAGCAATCGTAGCTCTCTAAAGCCGCTGTCGAATCCTTATGCACCATTTAGATAAGGGATCATATAATCCTCTGTTCTTCAAGATATCATGCGGACAAATACATGGAACATAGTCATACTTATTTTCTAGCAGTTTGTTTCCTGGTTTCTGATTTGTTTGACATAGAACTTAATTGAACACATCAATTGAGTCCTGACTGGGCCCGTCACATAAGTCAAAACAAAATCATCGAGGGGCCCAAGATATATGTTGGGTTAAGAAGTGTTGCGTCATTGCGCTTTTGGTCTACGTCCATTTTTCTCACGGTACTGGGCCTGTCCAGCCGTGTTTCATTTATTAGGGTTTACTTTATATAGTGCGTGCATGCATCATTGTATTTACGCTTTTGACAGTTAATTCTCTTTTATCGTACGGTAACCCTAGCACATCTCTACAGTAGCAATTCTGCATAGAGTTCTTCTGAGGTTTTGGCTTATTAATCATTCGACATAAGTATTGATTCATCTTGTGTTCTTATTTACTTTGTGTTCTTGTGTTGCTTGTTAAGAATCTCATCGATCTAAAGGTTTTTTTAATCTCATCAATTGGTATCAGAGAAGGAGGCTGTGTAATTCATACGCATATCTTCTGTTAGAAGAAAATCTTTAGGGTTTCCGCTTTTATCGAATCTACTGGAGCCGTCATCTCTTCTTTGACGTTGTTCCTCGATCTCGATATTACCCTAATACCGCTTTACAAGTCTGATTCTTGACAGGTAATCAAATCAAGTCATCATGTCACACAACGAATCTCAAACCAATCCCATCAACATCTCCAATAGCATTGGATCTATCACAAGGATTCCGATTTTGTATACTCATGAGTATGAGGTCTGTTTGAAGATTATGTTCTTGGCTCAGAAGACAACGGGTACTTGATCTGGGAGGCTATAACATTGGGTCCCTTCTTTCACTCTGGAACCAATAGAACCATAAAGATGCAGAAAGAGTACAATCAGCTCAGGATCAATGTGAAGGATATCCCTCAAGATGAGAAGGACAAACTGATTAGCAACATAAAAGTTATGAGGATGATTAGATTCGCTTTACAATCTGACACTTTTCGTCTGGAGAGTTCGTGTACTACTACAAAGGAGATATGGGACAGGATTAAGAAGTTATATTCCACCGATGAGGATCTCGAGCATTCCATTCAAACTCTTCTACTTTCGGAGTTTGGTGACTTCAAGCAAAATCCAGATGAAAGTCTCATTCAAACATTCAATCGTTATAACCATCTTCTTAAGATGATTAAGCACGGAAAAGGCAGAGAGGTGATCGAGCAGAAGGTCACATTTATGAATGGCCTAAGACCAGAATGGATGGTGGTGGTTTCAACTGTTAAAGCTCATGAACAGTTTAAAACCTTCTCGTTGACAAAGCTCGTGGGAATTCTCAAGTCACATGAAAGTGTTGTGACAAAGGAAACGAAGGTAGTCTCCGGAATGGGATCCTTGGCTCTTATCTCAAAGGGTAAGAATTCAGTTAAAGAAAAAGCAGAGTCAGATATTTCTGAGTGTGATTTGACTAATGAAGAATACGCGTTGATGGTGTCTAACCCCAAGCGATTTGCTAGAAAGAAGTTCCCTACCGCCAAGAACCGAAACTGGCAGGGAAGCTACAGTTCGGTGAAAGCGAAAGAGGAGATCAAAAGCACTCCTCAAAAAGAAGAAGAAAACAAGGAGAGCAAACTTGTGGGTGACTCAGGCTATGACTGTAATTATTTTCATGGCAAAAACCATCTAGCGAAGGAATGCATGCTAAGGAGACTGAATGAGAAGAAAGAGGGTGAAGACAATGAATCTTACTACATGCGTAAGCTTGAAGAAGCCAAGAGGAATAAGTCTAACGATAAATCCATGCATGTGTTACTTGTGCAGGAAAATACTTAAGAAAACGAGTTCGGTGGAATTGAGGTACGGTCTACTGATTCGGAAGATGAGGAAGTTCGCAAGCCAACTCATGGCAGGGCATTTGTTGCGAAGGAAGAAGGTTCTGAGTTTGCTGGAAAATGTCTGATGGTGACAGCTGATGTGTCACAAATGAGAGGTTACACTACAGATAGCAGGTATGATGAAGCGAAAGAGAGGGAAGATAGATGCTTCACAGCGAAACTGGTTGGAGAACAGATCAACGAATGTGATCAGTTGATCAAGAAGGTAAATTTCATCCTTGAAACACTCAAAATACCCGTTTCTAACTATGAAAAGGAATTAAATGATTTAAAATTCAAATTTTCTAGTCTAAGTAGTAGCCTAAAAAAACTCGCCTCACAAATGCTAACCTAACTGATCAAATTAGCAGGGTATCTTCCAAGAGTGAGGAGTGAATAATGTGGATAGAGTAGAAGGAATTAGAGTTGGTTAGGGCAAGAGACGAATTGATATATTTGCAACGTGACAATTTGAAATTTTTGAAACAAATGAATATTTTTTGCTTAATTGCTAGACGTCTTTATACAAATATTACTCAGTTGCATTTAGATTGTGAAATTGGCAAAAAGATTCACAAAATGATTTTGCCTTTCCTTGAATTAAAGGAAGACGAAATAGATGTTGATTGCTATAAATGTGAATCAATCGTCTCATCAAAAGAAACCTTTGATGCCTATATGATTGGTCTAGACAAAATTGAGTCATTTATTAAGTCCAAAGACCATAAGGACATGCTTAAAAACTTATTGGATGAAAATGATAAGTTGAAAATTAAGACCAAAACCGTACAGATATTTGATTCATTGAGTACCAAGTTAAGTTCAGAAAACAAGATTAATGCTGAAAATACTTCTGAATTTGACGAGGACAATGATATGAGTGAAATTTATGTATAGGACGAGGTTGACTGTTCTGAATTTGTTAAAACCGAACCCGAACCAGCAAAAGTCCTAATATCTGAAAACTCTGTTGAGTTCGCTCGATCGTCTAAAGACAAGAACAAAGTCCTGAAAGAAAAGGTTGTGGTATACCAAAAGGTACAAACCATACCAAATCAAGTGTGCGACACCACTGGATTTACCAAGAAGCAAACCGTTGAGCTAACTACCTTGGTAGATGAAGACAATTACGATGGTTATGATGAGTACTTTTGGTCTGCCCCGATAGATAATGCAGACGAAACTGAAGGACTATCGGAACGAACCTCGTGGAGAGTGAAATGCAGATACGTAGCTGAACCAATCAATAAGCTATCTATCTTCGCTAAAGCAGGTACAAGTGGCCCCAAGGACGTTCAAAGTGAACCTTCAAAAGGTTCAAGCGAACCTCAGTCAGTAAGAACCGAACCTCATGTCAAGAAGGCGAAACCGAATGTGAATATTCACAAATCTTCCAAGCAACTTGCTGAGCAGAAACGTCAGCGAAATAGGAGATATCAGAAAAATCTCAACGAGAGGAATATGTTTTGGCAATCCCAAAACTCCAACTATGTGCATAAAGAAAAAGCTTCAAGTCAAAGAGCGAAAGCAAATTCGCAGGCGAAACCCGAACAGTGTTCACACTGTCATTCATGCGCTTCACAGAAACAAAATGGTAGTTTCGCTCACAAGTCATCAGTCCCAAAAAGGTTTTCTGAGAAACCCAATCCTCTTCACTCTCAACGAAAGAAAACTCCCATTAAGGATGTTAAAGAGAAGGGAAAGCTCGTCTCAGATTCTGAAGGTCAAACAAAGAAGACGACCACTAATCCTAGGAAGATTAAGAAAGAATTTGTTAGGAATCAAGATAAAATTAAGCAATCTGATTCAAACAAACCGAATGAGAAAGAAAATAAAGTCAAAGTTTTCACCATTAAAAGAAAAGACGAAACCACATTAATAAAACGAATGTATATATTTGATATTACAATTGCTTTTCCATCTTCTGTAAAAGTCTCACCAGGACCCAAGCAACTTTGGGTTCCTAAATCCGCTTAATTCTTGCAGGTTATACGTGACGAGCAGTTCAACGACAATTGGTATATTGATAGTGGTTGCTCGCGTCACATGACAGGGAGGAAGGAAGAGTTAAGGGAGTTTTGTGCTCTCAAAGATGGTGGATATGTCAAGTACGGAAACAACTCTTATGGCACGATAAAAGGCTACGGGATGATTACAAATGGAGATTTCTCAATCCGTAAAGTTGCCTATGTGGAAGGATTACAACACAACCTAATCAGTGTTTCACAATTGGTTGTGGGAAGTGGCCTGAAGGTTTCGTTTGATGATGAAGGATCAGAGATCATAGAGAAGAAAGCGAAAACTATTCTTCTAAAGTCGCAGCGAAAAGGCGAGATGTATCCACTTAATCTAAATCTGATAAGAGCGAAGCCTGCTATTTGTCTACTAACGAAGGCTCACTCTGATGAAAGTTGGTTATGGCACCGAAGACTCTCACACCTCAACTTTAAAGATATCAACAAGCACGTTCTTGGTGATCATGTGCGAGGTCTTCCCCTCTTGAAGTTTGATAAGGAGCATCTATGTGTTGCATGTGAAATGGGGAACCAAAGCAGGAAGAGTCATCCAACTCTTGTGAATACAAAGATCATTGAACTACTACACATCGATCTTTGTGGGCCTTCGGCAATTGAGAGTATCGGCGGTAGTAAGTATACACTTGTTATTGTTGATGATTTTTCCCGTTTCACTTGGGTATATTTTCTTAAACAGAAATCAGAGGCTACTCCAAAGCTAAAGAACTTTATAAAGCAAGTGGAAGTTCAGTTGCGAAAGTTGGTTTGTAACATTAGAAGCGAAAATGGTTTGGAATTCAAGAACAAAGATTTTGAAGAATTTCTAGCCGAAAAGGGAGTCACACACAACTTCTCTCCTCCTTAAACTCCACAGCAGAATGGAGTAGTTGAAAGACGTAACCGATCTTTAGGTGAAGCAGCCCAAACCATGCCTAGCTTCGCTTCTCTTCCTCTGTATTTCTGGGTCGATGTTATTGTTGCTGTTTGCTATACCCAGAACCGATCCTTTCTCAATAAGCGATTTTCTATCACTCCATATGAAATTCTTAATTGTAACACTCGTGTTTCTAGCCTAGGCATTAACATTGAGGTGATAGTCTAGGTTAACCTTTGTAACTCATTTTGAAGAAATGAAAAGGAATTATGTGAATATTATGTGTTTTATGTGTTTTATGCTTAATTACTAGGAGTTAATTAATTAAGAATAAAAATGAGCATCGAAAATAAATATTAGATAAAGTCGATATCTATTAAGAAAGTTGTAGTGGTCTTTACAAGGATTACGGATATATAAAGAATGTCGAAATCCGAGTTATAACGAAGAAGTTATGACCTGTCGAAGTTTCACGACAAAACCTGCTCGGTGCTGAATGTCGTAAAAAGTGAGTTTTCGATAAACTACTTTTTAGCCTTAGTGATCTAAACGAAACTTGTAGTGTTCGTTAAACCGAGCGTATGTATAAAAAGAACACCCAAATCTGACTTCGTATGAGGAAGTTATAATTTTTCGAAGTTTCAGCTTAGACGTAGACAGCTAAAAAACTCGAATTTTAGATCGAGTGATTTTTAGCCGACACGACCTAAACGAGAATCGAAGGTCTCGTCATTAGTAGCACAACGGTAAAAAGACAGACGAAAACGGACGTCGGATGAAGAAGTTATGAATTTTTAACGGATTTCCTGTCCCGGTCTGTTAAAAATAATAATATAAAAATTAAACTCAAAATTAGCCAATGAAGTCTAAACAAAAGTTGTAGAGCGTAATTTTACCTACGCGTGCACATAAAGAACGTCAAAATCGGAGCTCGTATGCGAAAGTTATGGATTTTAGAAGTTTTGGCATGAAAACCGAGAAAATTCGCATAGGTGGCTTCGGCCATGTCACCTTCCCATAAAACGTGCCACGTATCCGAGCTGCTGAGTCATCCGATCTCGTGAGCTGATCCGAAGTGGTCCACTGAGAAGGCGACAAGTACCCTCTAGCACATGTCCGAACCCTCGCATGAATGCCACAACCCCTCTACTTCGGACCCTAGACCTCGGTCCAGTAAGAAGCTGCCAGCAAGCCTTCGCACGCGCAGCCCATGTGCGATCCCTCCCCTGCGAGCCTCGGATCTTCGCCACCTGGAGGCTTCTCAGCCGTCCGATCAGAAGCTAACCCCTATAAATAGAGGGCTTGCGAGCCTTCTCGGATACATTTAGAAAATCACCATCTTTCACCCCTTTCTTCATATTTTCTTCATCTTAACATCCCCCAAAGCCCCAGTATCGATTATAAGCCCCGGAATACGCCACGAAGTGCCCGTGAAACCCGGAAAATTTATCTTTTCGGTTTTGAAGCCCGACCTTTGCAGAGCCCGGTTTCTCAATAAAACTCCCGATTTTATTAGAAACGAACGTTTTAGGAAACGAATTGCTGCCCGACTATCATCAAATCATGTGAGTGTGTAGTTACTTTCACTTTACACATAGATATGAAATATTTACCTTAAAATACATATTATGTGTAAATATATTAATTGTTTGTTTGAGGTGACTGTTGAACAGATGTTTTATATAAGTTTTAAATTGTATATGTATTTTATCTACAAATATGTTGGGTAGAACATGGGTAGACAAAATAGTCGGTGGGTGTTAAAATGATGAGAGGCCTCGGTGTCGGTGTTGTTGTTGTTGTTATTGGTGAAGTCGTCTAACGGAGTATAGATGACGACCACGGACCTTTCTAGACGGTCCAGTGGCACACTAGCAGGTTCGCAAGTTGTAGGTGTTGATGAACTAAATGTTCATTGGTGTACTCCAATCCCCCTCATGGTTGCCTTTAGGATACATATGGCTGAGGAGTCCCCTTAGCAGTAGTGTCCAACCCGATGATATTCCTTAGGCTAAGTCCCTTGTGTTAGGTGTTTAGGGACGTAAAGTGAGGACAACGGGAATGGGTAATCAGGGTTATTGTTGATTGGTGAACTTAATAAGTTTATTATTATTGTGGGTTGAAAACCCTATATGCTCACCAGGCTCCCAAGCCTGACCCACTCAGCTTTTTATGTTACATGTAGTGGACCCCGAGCATAGTCGGAGGACGATGAGAGATTTTGGATTATAGGCCAGTAGTTGTAAATCAACTGTTGAAAGGCTTATAATGTCTTGTTTATGCTTTTGATCTGTATCGGAACATGACATCTCGAGGTTTTGATATGAAATGAAACTATACATTTCTTATAGAAAGGTTTTGATAAACTTTTATCATGTTTTGTTTTGGGGACCTATTCCGCAACATCTTTTGAAAAGATTTCTCTGATTTTATTTTAAAAAGCATAAATTAAATCGGTCTTTTCTAGCCGAGAAATTAGGGGATGTCACATTAATAATCGCAAACCTAACGTCAAGTTTTTCCATGTCTTCGGTTCCAGATGTTTCATCTTCAACTCCAAAGAGAACCTAAACAAGTTTGATGTGAAAGCTGACGAAGGAATTTTCTTGGGGTACTCTCTAACCTCCAAGGCATATAGGGTTCTCAACAAAAGATCAAAGAAGATAGAAGAAACCTATTATGTCACGTTTGATGACAACGACATGAAGAAATTTCAATCAAGCGAAGGTCCGATGGAGGACATCTTTCCTGAGACTGGTAAAGTCACAGCAGCGATATCCAATCTGTTTGAAGAGTACATGTTGCTCTTTGATGAAACAGAAAAGGCCATCAACTCTGAAGCAAAGGCAGCCAACAACAAAATCGTTAACCTAAAGAAGATAATCAATGATGCTGCAAAAGAAATGGAAAGCGAACCTAAGAGTCCAAGCGAACCTCAGAGTCCAAGCGAACCTCATGTTTCAAGCGAACCTCCAAAAGATAGCACGCCACTGCAGGAGGAGGATTTGTCTCCATCAAGTAAACAGGATTCGCCTCTCCAGGGGGAGAACCCTTCTCCAACAATGACCAATGAAAGTCCACTCGAGGGGGAGAATTTTGAACCTGATGTTGAAATCGTCTCATCATTCGAGGGGGAGAAGCAAAATACAAATGATAATTCGGATGCTCAATCAGAATTTGAAGAGGAAGTGAATGCTCAACTGGATCCAGCCTACGATCCAAATTACCCTCCACTTACTAAATGGACAAGGGATCATCCGAATACACAAGTGATTTGTGAATCATCTGAGGGAGTTCTTACTCGATCTAAAGTTAAAGCGAAGCATACTGCTTTATTCTCTCAAGTGGAATATTGCATGTTTAATTCGTTTGTCTCCAAAGTTGAACCGAAAACATATAAGACTGCACTCGATCACTCTGATTTGGTACATGCCATGCAAGACGAACTTAACGAGTTTGAGAGAAATCGAGTCTGGAAACTGATTCCCACACCCTCTGATGCATCTGTGGTCGGTCTAAAATGGGTGTTTCGTAATAAGATGGATAAGGAAGGCAACGTGATAAGGAACAAAGCGAGACTTGTTGTGAAAGGATATTGTCAGGAAGAAGGGATCAATTATGAAGAAACCTTCGCTCTAGTAGCAAGGTTAGAATCCGTGCGGATCTTTCTGGCATATGCAGCACATAAGAATTTTGAAGTTTTTTAAATGGACGTCAAGTGTGCTTTCCTGAATGGGGAGTTGGAAGAAACTGTATATGTTGAACAACCACCGGGTTTCGTGAATGAGAAATATCCTGATCATTGCTACATTCTCGACAAGGCTGTTTACGGTCTAAAGCAAGCCCCTAGAGCCTGGTATGAAACTTTAACTCGCTTTCTAAAAATGTCTAAATTCAAACAAGGTTCGGTTGACCCAACCTTCTTTCGCAAGAAAGAGGGTGGCCATTTAATGATCATCCAAATCTACGTCGATGACATCATCTTCGGTTCCATGAATCCCAGCCTAACAGCTGAATTCCGAAAGTTGATGGAGACTAAATTTGAGATGAGTTCAATGGGTCTAATTAACTTTTTCCTTGGCCTGAACAAAAGATAGGGACCAGAAGGCATTTTTATTAATCGGGAGGCTTACACAAAGACTCTACTGGCGAAGTTTGGCATGATGGGAGACTCAAGAGTGAAGGTTCTAATGACTTTCGGGATGAAACTGACACCATCCTTGGAAAAACCGGCTGCTCATATGACCTCTATCTTCAAATGATAGGATCACTAATGTATCTTACATCTAGTAGACCAGATATCATGTTTTCTATTTGCTATTGTGCCAGGTTCCAAGCCAATCCACGCGAACCTCACATAGTGGATGTCAAGAACATCCTCAGATATCTGAAGCGAACCTCGTCTCTCAGAATATGGTATCCAGCTAAATCAGGATTCTTCGTTCAAGCATTCTCAGATGCCGATATTGGAGGATGTGGTCTAGACCGAAAGAGCACAACTGGCAGTTGTCAATTTCTCGATGGTAAACTCGTCAGCTGGCAGTCCAAGAAACAAATATGTATATCCCTATCCACTGCCGAAGCTGAATATATAGCCGCAACATCTTGTACCTCACGGGTTATCTGGATTCAAAGCCAACTAATAGATTATGGCCTGAATATGAAGAAAATTCCCTTATATTGTGACTCAGAAAGCGCAATCTGTATTTGTCACAACCCAGTGCAGCATTCCAAGACGAAACACATTGCACTGCGATATCACTTTATCAAGGATCATATAGAAGATGGTAATGTCGAAGTTCACTTCGTTCGATCCGCTGATCAATTGGCTTACATATTCATGAAAGCCTTGCCTGAAGCAACCTTCAATAGAATACTCCAAGGCTTAGGAATGATGGTGTAACATCCCGAAATTCAGGTATATCTATTTAACCCTTCTTCTTTTCCAAGTTGTCAAGTTTAACCTTTAAAGGAAATATTAAGGCAAATGAGTACGTTGGGCGTACTGAAGAGTACGTTGCGCGTACTCATGCGCTTAAGTTGGACGCGGACTCGCCTAGGTACGCTGGGCGTACCCAGGGTTACGCTGGGCGTAGCAGGCCCAGATGCAAACCCTAATTTGTGGCTTGTACACTATAAAAGGAATGTTAAGGCCTTATCCTCAGCCACCATTTCAGAGAGTGAAACCCTAATAGAGAGCTACCCTTCGTTCCTAGCTTGTGTGTTTGTGTGTTTTAAGCTACAAAGTGCCATTTCAAGGTGGTGAAAGAGAAGAGGAGGCCATTTTAGGAGCTAGAAGTTGGTGGACAAGAGTAGATCTGAGTTCTACAGAGGTTGGAGCTTCTTTCTGAGGTAAAAAGCTCAAAGCTTTCCTTGTCATTTGTGATTTGTGCTTCTTGGACCAACTTTTAGGGTTTTTGGTCCCAAGGTGGAGACTTTATGAGCAAATGGTCTCCATTGGCCTAGATCTGCCATATTTCAGGGTAATATGAGTTGTATGTTCATAAAAATCCAATCTTGGACGTGAATATTGAGCCATGCATGAGATCTAGACTTTATGAGGAAGAAGGAAAGGTGTTAGAGTGATTAGGGACCTTTACAGCCATGCAAAGGCTTAAAGGTCTCGACTTTATGGATTAAGTGATCTTAGAGAAGTCAGATCTAGAGTTTGAGTTTATGTCTTAACCGTTTAAGACCAAAATCCAAGAAAGGCTTAAACTGATACTTACGTTGGGCGTAAATCTCAGTACGCGCAGCATAAGGGTCTGAGACCCCGATTCTGGATCGCCGGAGTACGCCCCGCGTACAAGAGCTGGTACGCGCTGCATACTGCCCCTGTTGACTTTCGTTGAGTTTTAGGGTTTTGGTCAACATTTGGACTTTTGGGTCAGGGAGGGGTAAAACGGTCTTTTACCCTTCTGTGGGATTGTAGGAAGGGATGTAATCTAGCCTTTGAGAGCCATTATTTATTCGAGAGTACTGTTTATGTGTTTAGGCGGGGGCTAGCTCAGTGTTCTTGTGTGCGAGATATTCCGAGATACCCGAGGTGAGTATTCTCACTATACTTTAACTTGAGTGGTACGTAGAGTTATGTGACAGAGTATCTGGTATGCTATGTATGTGATGTGTTGCACTGCATTATTTCTATGTGATTTATGTTGTGTGTATTCCAGAGTTTACAGAGTTAGAACCGGAAGGTTCACAGAGTTAGAACCGGAAGGTTCACAGAGTTAGGACCAGAGGGTCCATAGAGTTAGGACCAGAGGGTCCACAGAGTTATAGCCTCGAGTGGCTAATATGTGTTATATGTGGTATTTTGGGAACTCACTAAGCTTCGTGCTTACCATGTTATGTGCTATGTGTTTCAGGTGTTCTCAGTATCTCGGGACGGCATCGGCTTGATTGTACACACTAGTGAAAGAATTATGTTTCGAAGATCCTGGATTAATAAGTAATTAACAAGGAGTTGTGTTTTGTAAACTAAACAAATGATTCTTTATGAAAATGTGTATTGAGAATCATATGTTTTTCAAAAGAAAAATTGTCTTGAAAACTTACGGTGTTACAAGTTGGTATCAGAGCCTTGGTTTGAGGGATTCGGATGCACCTTCAGGTATATCTGGACTCAAACTGAGGAATTGAGGAAAATTTTCAAATTAAATGATTTTTCTAAAATGAGCAAGATTTTATAAGAGAAAACGAGACAGAGCAGTGTGTGCAATCAGCCAGAGCCCGAACGGTGATTTCCCAAAATATCCTTACATTATGTGCTATGAGATATTATGTGATATGCTATGCATGCTAGAGATAGGCTAGGTATTTCATATTTTAGGACTAGAGTGGCCTGATCTGTGATGCCTTAGCCTAGGAGTTGCTGTTATATGCGATGTGCCTTCGAGTATGTGTTGGGTATGAGTATCCAGCAGGAATCCTTTTAGAGAGGGATCTGAGTAAAGGAGTAATCTAGGGGAGATACCTAGATGAGCATTTGAAGAGTCTTCTGAGAGAGTAGTCAGATGCCCGTGTGGGGTAAAGTTGCTTGGATTCGGTGGTATCCTTAGAGTATGAGGAGAGCAAGTGGGTAATGACCTAGAGTGGTTTTACATGTTGGTAGAGATTATTCGATGCCCGAATGCTGCTTGCTTCGTGCTTTGTGGAATTCTTGATGATGAGAGTTAGCTAGTAAGTGAATATGACGATATTCAGGAGGTAGATGGCTGGCATCATAAAGAGTTCTTCAGCAGCTGATGGCAGAGAAGTGTGAGAACCTAGGAAGAGCCTAGGAAAGGGTGACCCTAGTCAGATGAGTACGCTGACAGAGTAGGATATTTCGCAGAGGAGCGAACACGCATGACAGGGTTGGTGATTGAGAAGGTCGAGTAGCTACTTAGGAACTCAGGGATGGTCCGTGTGGAAAGTATGGGTAGATGTGGCAAGTAGTATGGGCCCATACTACTGAAAGCAGAGGACCCCTACTCGATACAGGGAACATTCCGGAGGTTTTAAGTAGCAGATCGAGAGGTGATTTCATGGTTCGAGTACCATGATTTGTAGCAGATCGAGAGGTGATTTCATGGCTCGAGTACCATGATTTGTAGCAGATCGAGAGGTGATTTCATGGTTCGAGTACCATGATTTGTAGCAGATCGAGAGGTGATTTCATGGTTCGAGTACCATGATTTGTAGCAGTTCGAGAGGTGATTTCAAGGTTCGAGTACCATGATTTGTAGCAGGTCGAGAGGTGATTTCATGGTTCGAGTACCATGATTTGTAGCAGCTCGAGAGGTGATGTCATGGTTCGAGTACCATGATTCGTAGTGGATTGAGAAGACATAACATGGTTTGGATACCATGATTCATAGCAGATCGAGAGGTGGCCACATGGTTCGAGTACCATGACCCGTGGCGGTTAGTGTTACTGGTTCTACCAGTTATTCCATTGTGATTATCTAGACTGAGATCAGATGTGAAAGAATATGGGGCCAGAGGGCCATGATGAACGAGCATCCCTTAAAAGGGAAATCGAGTTAGTTCCGAGGGATTGTTAGTGAGATGCCAGTTGGAGTCGCAAGACTCAGGGATGAGTAGAGACGGTGCGTTATGGGAGAATACGGTCTGGGCTGAGCAACCGGCCGATGGTGGACATGTCATTTTCTGTGACCTGAGTGGTGCTATTTATGTTCCTATGGGAAACATGAGAGGAATTGAGATTTTAGGTTTCCAAGGTTGGGGGCGAGCCCTGTGGGGTAGCTTTGGTTACGATCTTTCATCAGAGTATTTGGGCAGTATGTCTGCCGAGAGGTAATGTTAGAGCATGAGCAGGTTGTCAGCGGGGACTGAGATGGTTAAGGACAAATATACACCTTATTTGAGCATAGTAGGGCATTTATTAGCTGCAGCGGCAGACGATCAAGAAGAGGATATTGGGGCGGTGGCTCTTATTGTCTATGATGAGTATCGAGTGTGGTAATGAGGACTCCACTCTTATTACAACCCACGTGATGGAACGTTGGTTGAAGAGTTAAGGATGAGGAATATGTTAGTTTGTTATTTTCAGACTGGGAGTCAGGGTTGCGACTGGACAGTTGAGATGTCCGGTAGTGGGACGGTACGAAATTCTGAATGACTAGAGGAAGTCATGATGAGAAGTTTCTGAGGATTTCATCGGAGATTCGGGGTATTTGGAATTGCTTGACCTCTAACGGGGGGATTATCGAGCATTGCGTATCACCTTCCAAGAGTAGGTGCCATGTTATTGGTAAAAACAGTCTATGGGCTAGATGGTTGGCGAACCAATTGGTGATGGTTCGAACCCTGAGTTGGGGAGAACCAGGTACTTTTGAGGAGATCAGAGATTTGTTCAAGAACGGTTAGAGAACTGGATAAAGAGGCCTGCGGTGCGGATTCCTGAGACCAGGGTTATTGGTGGTCAAGGAGAGGTGCAGAGTGAGATAGTGCATGTGGTACGTGTTTGAGAAAGGATAGATGTCTCCACGGCAAGTGGTCGTTGGTCGGAGACCTTGTGATGGTTAGGAATCCTTCAAGGTTAAAATGGTGAATTCGAGGTGGTTGGCTTGTGAGGTTAGTTCGGCGGTTGAGAATTTCTGGTTCATAGTATGGGCTATTATATGTAGCATGGGAAGGGAAGAAGTTGATTGGGAAACCAACTTCAGGGTCGTTATGAGTATTCTTGCATGAGTTTTGAGCATTAGAGGAGGAAGTTTCGGATTGTCATCTTCGTGTTCTGAGTCGTTGGCAATTTCTCCGTGTTTTAATTTGGGAGATGGAGTATTCCGGGGTTACAAGTGGCACGAGAGAAAGACCGGTTGCGAGATTTCGAGGAAGCAATGCGGTATCTGAGTATGATGCCATGAGTATGAGATCGGCGGTAGAGTCAAGACACTGCGAGGCGTTGTGATGGTATTCCGGGGTATCCGAGTTTAATGTCCTAAATCTCAGATTATTTTGAGTTTTGAGTTTGAGATGATGAGTGGTGTATCAAGTGTCTATGGTTCCGGTGGGGGCCCTTCAGCTAATTGACATCAAATGGATTTATTTGAGAATCTGAATTGCAGCGAGAAAAAAAGAGGTTTTGTCACGACAGTGGTCATCCGAAGTAGTGATGCTTAGCCTGGAGGGGTGCGCGTGTACCTATCTATGCTGGGCCGCAGAGCATGAGTTAATGATCGCAGTGTGGTGTCAACCTGAGGATGAGATTGTGAAGTGGTAAGAGTAAGTGCGGTAAGACTGCGGGGAGCTGCAGTTTCAATGAGTCAGTGAGAGGTTGTGGTGATGCTACGGGGAACCGTAGTACTCACTATTCAGTGAGAGGTTATGGTGATGCTACGGGGAGCTGTAGTACTCACTATTCAGTGAGAGGTTGTGGTGATGCTACGGGGAACCGTAGTACTCACTATTCAGTGAGAGGTTGTGGTGATGCTATGGGGAGCCGTAGTACTCACTATTCAGTGAGAGGTTGTGGTGATGCTACGGGGAACCGTAGTACTCACTATTCAGTGAGAGGTTGTGGTGATGCTATGGGGAGCCGTAGTACTCACTAGTCAGCGAGAGGGTGTTGTGATACTGCAGGGAGCCGTAGTACTCACTAGTCAGCGAGAGGGTGTTGTGATACTGCGGGGAGCCGTAGTACTCACTAGTCAGCGAGAGGGTGTTGTGATACTGCGGGGAGCCGTACTACTCACTAGTCAGCGAGAGGGTGTTGTGATACTGCGGGGAGCCGTAGTACTCACTAGTCAGCGAGAGAATGTTGTGATGAAGTGATCTCTGATCGAAGCTTGACGCAGAAGAGTTTTAGGCTTGGGTAGCCCTAATATTTGAGTGTGTGGAAGCCTGGGGTCGAACCCGGGGCGAGACTGGGGTCTCCATGATTGTCGGAAGTCATTATATTCTGATTTGAGTGGTGGTTTTCGTGACCAAAGGGAAGTGGATCAGTGAGGTACGTGTGGGTTGCGGGTCATGGGTCACGAGTTGAGTGTTCGTTGGGATGAGTGGTTCCAATTCTGTGCCAGACCAGACTCCCGAGTTGAGTTTGATTCTAGTGGTGTATTGAGTAGGTGGAATGAGATGCCGGATTCAGAGATGGATTCCATATTGAGGGGTATTGTTTATCATCTGATGTCTTAGACCTGTGTAGGTCAGTACTCGGGTACGTGAAGTACCGCAAGATGCATGGAACTATGAGCAGTGAACGACATAGGTCGGGGCTGAGTTGACCTTCAGTTGGGAGTGTAGCATTCGCTTGGGGTAAGGCGAACTTCATGACTTGTGTGTCACAATGGGCCGAGGTAGTTATTGTGAGAAAGGAACCATTGAGACGGTTGAGATAATGCAATGGACCTTGGAGGTTCAACGGTTGGGTCGAGTTCAGACCTGGTGCACAGTGTTAAAAAGGGGTATGTGAAATGGAGCTGAGGCTTATGGTTATTTTTATGTCTGAGGAAACTTCTGAGCGAGAATGATTATTCTCTTGTGTCTGAGGGCAGAGTGTTGAGAATTCACTGTTCGGATGGGTTAGTATAGCAGTTCAGTGGATGAGCCCTGGTGGGATGTGAACCCTTCCGTTCCTTGGGGCGTGATCCAGATTGTTGGTACATTGGTATGAGTGATCGATAGCCAATTGTTGAATTTTGTCTTGTGAGAACCAGAAGAGCAGTGAGTTATCAGGGTTTGATGTTCGAGGGGCGATTATCATGGTGATAGCATGAGTGGGCGGTCTGGCGGCGGGCCATGCCACTAGAATTTCCCGAATTTGGGAAAGTCAGAAAGGGGTATCTTAGCGGCAGAGGGGTCGGTTTGGGTTCCAGAGTTGTGAGTTCCTGTTTGGACTCAGGCGTCCAAGGAAATGTAGTGGCGGGATATGAGGTCTTTTCAGTGGTGCTTCTTGAGTTAGGTTCGAGCTATGTGTGGTCAAGAAGCGATTTCGAGGGCGAAATCTATTTAAGTGGGGGAGAATTGTAACATCCCGAAATTCGGGTATATCTATTTAACCCTTCTTCTTTTCCAAGTTGTCAAGTTTAACCCTTAAAGGAAATATTACGACAAATGAGTACGCTGCGCGTACTGAAGAGTACGCTGCGCGTACTCATGCGCTTAAGTTGGACGCGGACTCGCCTAGGTACGCTGGGGTACCCAGGGTTACGTTGGGTGTAGCGGGCCTAGATGCAAACCCTAATTTGTGGCTTGTACACTATAAAAGGAATGTTAAGGCCTTATCCTCAGCCACCATTTCAGAGAGTGAAACCCTAATAGAGAGCTACCCTTCGTTCCTAGCTTGTGTGTGTGTGTTCTAAGCTTCAAAGTGCCATTTCAAGGTGGTGAAAGAGAAGAGGAGGCCATTTTAGGAGCTAGAAGTTGGTGGACAAGTGTAGATCTGAGTTCTACAGAGGTTGGAGCTTCTTTCTGAGGTAAAAGGCTCAAAGCTTTCCTTGTCATTTGTGATTTGTGCTTCTTGGACCAATTTTTAGGGTTTTTGGTCCCAAGGTGGAGACTTTATGAGCAAATGGTCTCCATTGGCCTAGATCTGCCATATTTCATGGTAATATGAGTTGTATGTTCATAAAAATCCAATCTTGGACGTGAATATTGAGCCATGCATGAGATCTAGACTTTATGAGGAAGAAGGAAAGGTGTTATAGTGATTAGGGACCTTTACAGCCATGCAAAGGCTTAAAGGTATCGACTTTATGGATTAAGTGATCTTAGAGAAGTCAGATCTAGAGTTTGAGTTTATGTCTTAACCGTTTAAGACCAAAATCCAAGAAAGGCTGAAACTGAGATTTACGTTGGGCGTAAATCTCAGTACGCGCAGCGTAAGGGTCTGAGACCCCGATTCTGGATCGCCGGAGTACGCCCCGCGTACAAGAGCTGGTACGCGCCGCGTACTGCCCCTGTTGACTTTCGTTGACTTTTAGGGTTTTGGTCAACATTTGAACTTTTGGGTCAGGGAGGGGTAAAATGGTCTTTTACCCTTCTATGGGATTGTAGGAAGGGATGTAATCTAGCCTTTGAGGGCAATTATTTATTCGAGAGTACTGTTTATGTGTTTAGGCGGGGGCTAGCTCAGTGTTTTCGTGTGCGAGATATTCCGAGATACCCGAAGTGAGTCTTCTCACTATACTTTACCTTGAGTGGTAAGTATAATTATGTGACAGAGTATCTTGTATGCTATGTATGTGATGTGTTGCACTGCATTATTTCTACGTGATTTATGTTGTGTGTATTCCAGAGTTTACAGAGTTAGAACCGGAAGGTTCACAGAGTTAGAACCGGAAGGTTCACAGAGTTAGGACCAGAGAGTCCATAGAGTTAGGACCAGAGGGTCCACAGAGTTATAGCCTCGAGTGGCTAATATGTGTTATATGTGGTATTTTGGGGAACTCACTAAGCTTCGTGCTTGCCGTGTTATGTGCTATGTGTTTCAGGTGTTCTCAGTATCTCGGGACGGCACCGGCTTGATTGTACACACCAATGAAAGAATTATGTTTCGAAGATCCTGGATTAATAAGTAATTAACAAGGAATTGTGTTTTGTAAACTAAACAAATGATGCTTTATGAAAATATGTATTGAGAATCATATGTTTTTCAAAAGAAAAATTGTCTTGAAAATTTACGGTGTTACAGATGGAAGCTGAATCTGTACCGAAACCATCTTCGCTTCATTAAGTTTCACTTTCGCTTTCGCCTCTTTAAAAATTAACAAGCGAAATAGAGCGAACGGTCGGTCTATTTCGGTTCCGACTTTTTCGGTAACAAAATTGTACCGAACGCTCGGTATATTTCGCCTCATTTATCCAAAGGCGAACGTTCGGTTGATTCATTATGTATACTTTTTGTACATTTTTTTCTGTTTTTATTTTTTTTTCAGAAAAATCAAAACTACAAAAATATTT
This sequence comes from Lactuca virosa, assembly GCF_052849685.1. NCBI lineage: Eukaryota > Viridiplantae > Streptophyta > Magnoliopsida > Asterales > Asteraceae > Lactuca > Lactuca virosa. The sequence continues at coordinate 231,095,954 of NC_136429.1, forward strand.
TTCCTTTCTGTTTTTATTTCTTTTTCAGAAAAATCAAAACCACAAAAATATTTTTCCTTTTTGTTTTTATTTATTTTTCAGATACATCTAAAAATTCAAAAATATTTTCTTTTATTTAGTCTGGATTCTAACAGATTTGTTGCTTGTCTCAACCATGAATCATGGGGAAGGTATATACTCTTACTCTGTATACTAGCTAAGTGTCCCTAGAAGCATGCTGTTGCGTGCTGTCCAAAGCCTCAAAGATTCTAAGTGAAGCCTTACAGATTCGGTATATACAAATTGTTTCTTCCCAATCAGGCTGCAAAAATCACTTTAGTCACGAGCTAACTTACTCTTTTCACAATGAGTTAAGAGTTGTTTGCTTGGTCACTTACACAATCGCAGAGGTACTTTCGGTTCTTTAACCATCTCAACATTTTTCTCCATCACATTACGTTTCATGATTGTAACCCTTGAGACTCTCAGAATCTACCACTGAGGTTTACAGTTACACAAAATCTGTGTTAATGATCTTAGTTTCGTTTCACCACGTACTAAGTGAAACCCAAATTCCAATACCTTAAATGAATTGCCGGTGAACAATCAAACGTTCTAGTTTTTCACCCATGTATTAACGAAACCACTCATGTGGTATGTACCAAGAAATCTCTTTTCTTTTTATTTGCGAGATCTTTATGAAATGTTCTAAAACAAAGATATTTCTACCCAAAAGATCAAGTTTTATTTTCTTTGAGATTTCTAACTTTATCACCAAGTCACTGAATAATGTACACACCTACTTGATGTTTTTGGCTACACCGGCCACACAAGTACTTCACTCAACTTTCGGTCTTATATCAAGGTCCGTAGTTCAATTAAAGCAAAAGCCACCCTTACAGCCGGTTATTTAAAAGATGCCTCAACCTCCTCCTGTTAATCCAAATGACACCAAAGAACCGAAGGATAATGAAGCTTCGGGTTCAACAGTTCAACACAAAGGAAAGAAAATCATTGATGTAATTGGAGAAGAAGAAGAGAATCAAGAAGAGTTGTTAAAGCAAACTCCTAAAACCGAAGAGAGGGGAAGAAAAGATAAAGACGCCCATGTCATTTTGGGAACGAAGTAAATCTCTTTTTCCATTATGGACATTGGAAAACCTACTGAAGGAAGCGATTGAGTCTCCAAGTACTCATCGGCTGGAGCCAGTCATCTCTTTTGCTCTGGAGAACTCAAAAGATGCTCAATTCGGTATGCCAATTACCAGGCGAGCGTTCGTTTTTCAGTGTTTTAAGCCAATCGCCTCTATTCCCTCACCTGACCTGAAGGTTGATAGAGAACTGATTGATTATTATCTTGCTTTCTCACAACCTCAATATCTGACCTGGAGTGCAAAGAATATTACTACGGTCAAGGTTATGAAGCCAGTTGCCGCGGGGAAATTTATCAATGTTAAGTTACGTGTCACTTGTGGTTCTGAAGATTCAGTTCATGATATTTCTCTTGCTGATCTGTCGAATCTCAATCCTCATGACTGGATTCTGTTGACTAACCTTTTGCTGACTAACGAGCAGAAGTACGAAACCATTATTGATCACATAAAAAAGAATGTTGGTATCGTATATACATGAAGTAGCAAAGCTCGATCAGGAGATTGCTTCTGCTCTGAGGAAGAAGCCTATTGTCAGACCCATTGGCAAAGCTAGTGATGTGAATAAGATGCGTATGGGCCAGATTGACACCGAACACTTGACAGTGATGTTTACTAAAGATATTAGAGGTTCGGCTACTCCATTGAAGTGCATGTTTGCCTTGTCTGACAAACATCTGTTTTCCACTGTTGCTCTTGAACATATTCTGGATATAATAAACAGATGTAAATCCAATGATGACGCTGCAAAGAAGATCTTCAATGACATGCTTCATTGGTATATTAGCTTTCGTCGCACTATTCTTGCTATCATACCGAAGTTGTTCAAAACAGTAAAGAAGACCACGCAGGTTCTGCAGCAGTAATCTCTCGCCTCAATTGACGCAAAAGGGGGGATTGTTGGGTTAAGAAGTGTTGTGTCATTTGGCTTTTGGTCTAAGTCCATTGTCTCATGGTACTGGGCCTGACCAGCCGTGTTTCATTTATTAGGGTTTACTTTATATAGTGCATGCATGCATCATTGTATGTACGCTTTTGACAGTTAATTCTATTTTATCGTATTGTAACCCTAGCACACCTCTACAGTAGAAATTCTCCATAGGATTCTTCTGAGGTTGTGGCTTATTAATCATTCGACATAAGTATTGATTCATCTTGTGTTCTTATTTACTTTGTGTTCTTGTGTTGCTTGTTAAGAATCTCATCGATCTAAAGGTTTTTTTAATCTCATCAATATCGCTTTTATTCCTCTTAGGATAAAAGGAACCGATAAAATTCGACTTATATGCTTGTACTAATTACTTGTTAAATCATACACAATAGCACGTTTTATAACATCAAGTTACTGATGCGGTTTCGCATTATTAGTGTACAACCAACTCATAATCAGCAACTCATATATCTTGGTTTGAAGATTATACGATATTATCATCTCACAATCACTCGTAATAAATTCCATGAAGTGATTCATGTGAGCATGGGTTTAATCCAATACTCAAATCTTATTTCAGGAGCACTCATGAATGTTGTAGCAAACTCTTGCTATGTCTAAACACTTTAGACAATCTACAAGCAAATTCATGACAGTCTAATCTCATAGCCTACTTCCAAAGTATGATAGACTATGAATAGTTTGAATAATCTTATTATTCTGGAAGTCAAAACATGCAAATTGAAATAATAGTAAACAATTGACACAAGATAGTAACTTTACTCATAAATAAAACTCCTTTTATTCAATCATCAAATGTCAATTACATTTTATCTATTATAAGTTTCTAAACAATTATCTAATCACTAAAACTAATATCGTCCTTCAGTCCAATACTCCTTACATGTTGCAAGTGATTATCCCTACTCAGTCCCTTTGTAATGGGATATGATGGGTTCTCCTCAGATGATATCCTCTTTACTACGAGGAGTCCTTCTTCCACTTGATGTCGTATAAAGTGATATTTTATGTCGATGTGCCTGGATCTGCCATGATCCCTCGGTTCCTTGGTTAAGTCAACTGCACTCTCGATGTCACAGAAAATATCCATAGTGTGACAACCGTCAAATTCTGGTCAAATCAAAGTCAAATAAAGTCAAAAAGTCAAACCGGTCAACTCTACTAACCCTTGTATACTAGGGTTTACGTTATGTAATTATTGTACAACTCGCTATTTTAATAAGAAGTCATCACTTGGAAAGTTCGTATGTGTAGGATTCTTGAACCCTAATCGGGGTAAGTGATGTAGCAAAGCGATAAAACACTATTACATACCCTTCGGGGGTATGTAAGACTTTTAAACATGGCTTAACAGGGTTTACGGACCTTGTGTTACAAAGCCAAACACTCAAAAAGGTCACAAAAGAAATCTCTCCCAAATCTCTCTAAGTATGAGAAATCTCTCCAAGTATGTGAAATCTCTCCCAAATCTCTCCAAGTATGTCAAATCTCTCCCAAATCTCTCCAAGTATGTCAAATCTCTCCCAAATCTCTCTAAGTATGAGAAATCTCTCCAAGTATGTGAAATCTCTCCCAAATCTCTCCAAGTATGTCAAATATCTCCCAAATCACTCCAAGTATGTCAAATCTCTCCCAAATCTCACCAAGTATGAGAAATCTCTCCAAGCATGTGAAATCTCTCCCAAATCTCTCTCAACTTTTTATAATCAGTCGGGGCATCCCGACCCTTGAATTAGTCAAAAACAGCTCGAAAACGGAAGTTTGCGCGAAAAACAGTCTTAAGGAGCCGAACCCTCTTAAGGAGCCGAACCTAGCTTAAGGACTGAACCCTCTTATAGGAGCGAAACCCTCATAAAGCCGAAGCTCCTATTAGAACCGAACGTCGGAAGACCGAAGGTCACTTAGGACCGAACCGCTAGCCAGCTTCACCTTCGGTCCCTTCTGATGAGTGCGCCTGCGAGACCTGCTCGGACCGAAAACCCTCACTCTCGGTTCCAATACACCAACCGAACCCTACCTTCGGTTCTAATGCTTCTAAGACCGAACCTCGCCCCTGACTTCGGATTTTCCATTTTCTTCCCGGTTTTTTACCCAATCTTCGTTTTAAACCCGTTTTTCATTATTTTAACATGGGATTTTTACCCAAACTTATATTTTGACAGATAAGACCCTAAATATTTATATTTTAATCACATTTTGAGGATAATCTTTATCCAAGATTAAAATCTAGTGGGTGAGATCTTTAGGTGGAGTGTTGACTTTACCTTTGAGTTATGACACAAGCAACCCTCTACACCCACTACATGACCATCCCCAGTCGCTATTCCACCATACCTGGTCATTCCATCGTCCTTTTCCCACTCTTTTCAGCCAAACACTTTGATTCAAGGATAGAAAAATCCTTATCTCTCCTCCCATTTCACTCACACTCCTCCAAGAAGCAAACACTCATTCTCTCTCACTATCCCTCTCTAATCTCGAAATTTCAAGGCTGATCACAAGTTCTTCATCTACTCCTAGTAAGTAATATCACTCCTCCCATGATTATTTCTCCTTCTTTCTACTTAAATCATGGATATCTTACACAAACATCGTCAGATTTGTGTTAGATCTTCGAATCTTCAAGCATCTTCTAAACTGTTCTTGAGTTGAACACTTCCTTTCTTCATCATCCATCTTCTGAACCCAAACAAGGTGAGTTCATACCCCTATCTTTTTACATTTTTCTTAAGTTTTAAGGGGGGGAATACAAGTTAAAACACCAAGAACACAACTAAACTCATCCAACAGCTTTCATCAGAAAAGTTTAACTCCATTCACGGACTGTTTTGGTCAACTTAACCACTTTATTTTTCAAAACTGTATTTGGTGAAAATAGTTAGGGTTCATACCTTTAAAATGACTACTTACTCATCTCCATACGATTTTTCTACAATTTATGGTGATTTTTACAAAACTGCCTATCATTTCAAGAACAAATCCGGACCAGTCTGTGAATATGGACTTTTTCACACAAGTGGGAAGTCACTGAAAATCATAATAAAATTTATGAACAAACTAGACACATTTTCCAAACACTCAGAATTTACGGATTCTAATTTGGACCTTTGATGATTTTTCTATAAATCTTCTAAGAACAGGAAAAGAAATGTCAACACTAGAAAAATGTTATCAATTTCATTTACACCTTGTAACTTGTTGAGCAAGGTGTGTATCATTATGTGCATATATGTGTTATATTATATGTCATTTTGTCTTGGTAAATAGACATACATAAGAAAACAAATGGATTTTTACCTCCACAAGTATGGTAATTAATTATAATAAACAACGTTTATATCCATTACATACAAACATTTTGATGAACTATTGTAAGTATAGTTTATATTCACTACTACTACCATTACTTGATAAACTATAATAGGTATATTTTATGATGCACTTACACAACAAGTTCACTACCAGAGGTTTCATTTACACAAAAAAGGTTTTCCTTAACTACACATAAATCCGTTAATGACTAAATTGTGAGACATTCGCTTCATGTTAGTTTTCAAGTAATGCACTATAAGTCCTTTATTGTAACCAGAGTCTCTTTGAGGGAGAGCGTGATAGTTGTGTATAGATCTATATTGGGATTGACACCCCACACCTTGCTGTTAGCTACAGTAGGACCTCGAGGTCTACGGGTGACAAATGTCATAACATTTCCGACGCCTGAAGAACGTCGTTTCAGGCCATCTAGGTCATAGCATGGTTATAATAAGTCACATAAAGTATTAACAACTCATAGGATTTACGGGGATTCCATTAAATCAAACGAGTTTATGTCATTTTAAACTTGCATTGGTTTACTATAAGTATGGAAATTACTTGTACATTTTGGTCTTTGGATTTAAGGCTGCAATTCACACTATAGGGAAAATATTGGATTTTTCTGGAACAAACATTACTTTTAAAGAGGAAAGGTTTTTATCACTACATTCAAAAGCTTATGAACTCACCAACTTAATTGTTGATACTCTTTCAAACTACTTGTATTCTCAGGAAATAAATAAACAGGTAAACAAGCGCTTTTGAGGATGGGATGTTAAGGCGTCAAACATTTCATTTTTGTCAACATAATGTAATTGATTTGGAAACATGTAAACTTATACTATGGTGTAACTTTTTCAATTATATTTATGTTGGTTGTGTTTACTTTGATTACTATTGAAATTGGTGTTATGATACTATACATGAAGTCCTCCACCCCTGGACGTTTCCGCCATCCTTCGTTTGGGGGTGTGACAGATTGGTATCAGAGCAATGTTTATAGTGAACTAAGTATATCGAACCACATAAGATATACAAACTATAAACACATTTGGGACTGAAAGTCTTTGATTAAACATTTTCAAATGACTATACTTTTAGAAAATAAACGGTTTCTTGTTAAAAGTATAAGTACATGCAGACATGCTCGCATAGTGTCATAACTAGGAAGAACATAAGGTAAAAGAGGAGGAGTTGTACGTTACGAGTATGCCTTGGGATATGTGGTCAAGTCCGGGATGGATATAGTCTGATCAACTATATCTGTCCGAGAAGTGACTTACATATATTGGGGGATAGTCGTAGTGGGCAACAAATCTGACAACCTAACATCACCCTAAAATGAATGCACTAAGAACCAAACATAACATTTAAAAATACTATAGGAGTATTTTGTAAATTTATAACTCGACATTCTAGATTCATTTCATATCTCTTACACCCTTATTCTCGTACAGACAACATGGCGGGATTCCATCTACATGGAGACCCTTACTTCCCTAATGAGGGAAACGCTGGATGGCTTGAGGCAGAACCCGAGGAAATGATCGAGGAGGATCCTGAGGAAGACCCCGAAGAGGGTGAGGAAGAAGAAGACCCCGAAGAGGTTGAGGAAGAAGAGGAACCTGATGACGAAGAAGAAATGGGGGACGAAGAAGAAGAAGAACCAGAGGAGGAAGTCATCAACCCTCCTTACATCGCCAGGGTGCCTGCGAACCGTTTTGGCTACAACGGGCCCGAACCCCGTTAGGAAACAGTGATCGAGCGATGGAGCCGTCAACAACGACAACGATCATCATTTGGCGATCAACGAGGTTACTACGACCTCAGCCACGGGGGACCGACTGACAAGGTGCTTCCAGTCATGACCCAACAGATAACTATCATCGATGATCACGGTAGAGCGACGACGGACCGAATTCGGGAGCTGGGTGCCAATATAGAAGCTACTACTACCCGCACCAGAGACCTAGAGAGAGACTCCTATTTCAGGGACCAACTCATCAAGGACCTTCTCACCACTCGAGCAGAAGCAAGGGAGTATCAAGAAAAATACTTGGCACTCGAGGAAAGAGTGGTTACAGCCGAGCGACGATTGGCCGAACTCCAGGGCGCATCGACCTCATCCAAAGCACCACCAGGGACTGATCATCGTGAGTAGAACTCATGCTACTCGCACGTCCTTGTAGAATAGGTTTATGAGTATGCGTTGGTGCTACTCTTTTTGCATGTAAGCTAACCCTGCGATTAAGTGATTACACTACTCAAGGGGCTATGTTATGCCAAAAAATTTCCGTTATATTGATGTAGACCTGCATAAAGGTCAAATTTTCCTAAACAATGTGTATCAAATTATATCAATGAAATTGGCATGTATTTTATTTCATTGCGAGTTTATGATAAATCTCATAACATGACAGTACAAACAATTTGCTTTCGATGTTTCTCAGATTCTTAATGTGCACCTCCTGGTTAATTGTAACTGTGAGACGATCGACTTAGAAATGGTGAGTCCGCCTTAGGTCATGTTCCTTGTTTGGTTGTGGACTTATGATAGACTCATTAAGTTCAACGACCTATTGGACCATAATTACAAATAACTGGTGTGCATCGAGTGATCTTAGGAAACGATCAGGCATGACCAAAGATTACAGAATTACATTTGGGTCACTACTAAGTTCAGGGAGTTCGAGCGCATGAACTTTCATCATAAATCATTTCTGAATGTTTTAAGTTGGGACATATAACAAATAATCAAATTCAATAAACTCCGACTTGTCATTACAATTGAAGACTTACCGACTTTTCTTCTTTATAACTTATGACAGAACTATGCCGCCAAAGAAAAAGTCCAGACCTTCCGGCAGCGCAGCACCACCTACTCCACCACCTTCGCCGCCGCCACCACAGTTCAATTCCGCGATGTTCCAGGCTGCAGTAATAGCAGCAGTGGCGGCCGCAATGTCACAAATTGACACAAATGGCACATGTGGTTTCGGATCTGGTGCTACACACTCTAACCATGGGGATAGTACGGGGCGTACAAAATAATGTTCCTACAAGGATTTCACCAATGGCAAACCCGATTCTTTCAGCGGAAGTGGGGGCGTCATCGCCCTAATGCAATGGTTCGAGAAGACTGAAACGGTCTTCGAAATTTGTGCTTGCCCCGAAGCAAGCAAGGTCAAATATGCAGCTTGCACCTTCTCAGGCAGAGCTCTTACCTGGTGGAAGAGCCGCGTGAAGTCACTAGCACTCGCGGTGGCTAACACAATGAGCTGGAGCAAGAACTATGGAGCCTCAAGATGGCGGGCTCTGACCTTGAAGCCTATACTGCTCGGTTCAACGATCTGGCACTCCTTTGTCCCGCGATGGTCACTCCGGAATACAAGAAGATGGAACGATACCTCTAGGGACTGTCTCCTCAGATTCAGAATAGTGTGTTGGCCTCAAGACCAACTACTTTTGACAATTCTAGGGAGTTGGCACAACAACTCATCGACCATGGAGCCAGCCATGGCACTGTGAAAACTACCCCCAATCAAACAAAAGGGGGAAGTAACAAAAGGAAGTTCTAGAGCAACAAGAAGAAACAACCGGCGCAGGACGCCGCTAAGAGGCAACAGATTGTTGCTGTCCGTGCTGCCACTACTCCTGCCACCCCAGCACCATCGAGGCAATATGCTGGAAACCTTCCCAAGTGTAACAAGTGTAATTTCCACCACACCGGTGCTTGTCGGGAAATGTACTGCAACAATTGCAACAAGAAGGGGCATACCACTCGCTTCTGTAGGGCGCCAGCTCAACCAATCACTCGATTCACCAATACGGGGGCAAGTCAAGCCTGTTACGGCTGTGGAGAGACAGGGCGCTTCCAAAGAAACTGCCCAAAGACACGAACCCCTAATGCTGGTGGCGTGGGGAGAGTCCTGGCTATAGGACATGGAGAAGCAGTCAAGGACCCCACGGTGGTTACTGGTACGTTTCTTCTCAATAACTCATATGCATGCATACTCTTCGATAGTGGAGCGGAGAGGAGTTTTGTGAGCCATCAATTCAAACAATTACTTAGACAAGATCCCCAATTACTAAAAGACACATACGTCGTAGAAATGGCAAACAGAAAGGCAGAGCGCACTAGCGATATATACTCAGGGTGTACCCTCACTCTAGACAATCATTCATTTAAAATCGACCTAATGTCGGTAACAATAAAAAGTTTCGACATAAACATCGGTATGGATTGGTTAAGTTCTCATCGTGCCAACATTCTATGTTACGAAAGGGCCGTTCGCCTTAATCTGCCAAGTGGCGAAACCCTTCTCATCTACGGTGATAAACCCAGTGCAAACTTACAAATCATCTCTTGCGTCAAGGCTCAAAAGTATCTCCGAAAGGAATATCACGCCTTCTTAGCCCACGTAGTAGATAAGAAACAAGAGGTGAAGGATATCAAAGACATTCCAGAGGTGTGCAACTTCCCCGACGTATTCCCAGAAGACCTTCCAGGCGTACCACTCGCACGGCAAGTCAAATTTCGAATCGACATGGTCCTCGGAGCTACCCCAGTATCCAAAGCTCCATACCGCCTAGCGCCGGCAGAAATGCAAGAATTGTCCAGTCAGCTGAACGAAGTATTAAGCAAAGGGTTTATCAGGCCGAGCTTTTCACCTTGGGGAGCACCAGTCCTGTTTGTGAAGAAGAAGGACGGATCTTTTCGCATGTGCATCGACTACCGCGAGTTAAATAAGCTTACCATCAAGAACCGATATCCTCTACCCCGAATCGACGACCTCTTCGACCAACTTCAAGGAGCAAGCTACTTTTCAAAAATCGATATGAGGTCGGGTTACCACCAACTACGAGTTCAAGAAGAAGATATCCCCAAGACAGCCTTCAGAACTCGCTATGGGCACTACGAGTTTGTAGTGATGCCCTTCGGGTTAACAAACGCACCTGCGGTATTCATGGACCTGATGAATCGAGTGTGTCGACCCTACTTAGACAAGTTCGTGATCGTATTCATCGACGACATTTTGGTCTACTCACGAAGCGAGGAAGAGCACCGCCAACACCTGCGACAAGTGTTAGAGACATTGAGAGCTGAGAAGCCTTATGCTAAATTCTCTAAGTGCAAATTCTGGATCCGAGAAGTGGATTTCCTTGGTCATGTAGTCAGTGAAAGAGGGATACATGTGGACCCCTCCAAAATCAAGGCAATCGAAAACTGGTCAACACCTACAACACCGACGGAAATCCGACAATTCTTAGGGCTTGCTGGATACTACCGAAGATTCATCCAAAACTTCTCCAAGATCGCTAAACCGCTCACCACCTTGACTCAAAAAGGTGTGAAGTTTAAATGGGAAGATAAACAAGAAGCTGCCTTCCAAACGTTAAAACAAGCCCTATACAGCGCATCGATCCTGTCTCTGCCAGAAGGAACCGAAGACTTTGTAGTCTACTGCGACGCATCAAACCAGGGGCTTGGGTGTGTATTAATGCAGCGAGGAAAGGTCATTGCCTACGCATCGAGGAAATTGAAAACGCACGAGGTCAACTACGCCACGCATAACCTCGAATTGGGAGCAGTAGTGTTCGCCCTAAAGATCTGGAGGCACTACCTTTACGGAACAAAGTGTACTGTCTTTACCGATCACAAGAGCCTTCAGCACATTCTCAACCAAAAAGAGCTCAACATGAGGCAAAGACGATGGGTAGAACTACTGAATGATTACGAGTGTGAGATTCGTTATCACCCAGGTAAGGCAAACGTAGTAGCAGATGCCTTAAGTCGAAAGGAATACTCTGGGCGCCGAGTAAAGTCATTAACGATGACAATCCATTCACACCTGTCCACACAAATCAAAGAGGCTCAACTGGAGGCCTTGAAACCGAAAAATGTGACGGGTGAGGCATTAAGAGGAATGGATAAAAACCTAGAAGTCAAAGACGACGGAGTTCGTTACCTCATGAACCGAATCTGGACACCGAAGTTTGGTGGTTTCCGAGACGTCATCATGAACGAAGCACACAAGACTCGATACTCCATCCACCCAGGTTCAGATAAGATGTATCTAGGGATGAGCATATGGACTGGGGAACCGGCCGGAACCGGAACCGGAACCGGCACCGGAACCGGAACCCGATGGAACCGGTCGGGCCGGGACCGGGACGTTATTTTTGTGGATTTTTGGAACCGGAAACCGGTAGGAACCGGAACCGATATAACCGGAACCGTATGATGCTATTTTTCGAGGACAGGTTCCAACATTTGAAGACACGACAAGAACCGGGAACCGGGAACCGGTAGAACCATCGGGCCGGTTCGGTTCTTGATTTTAGCCGAAGCCGGTTCCCGGGTCCGGTCCGGTTCGGGCCGGTTCCGGCCGGTTCGGTCCTTTTGCTCATCCCTAGATGTATCTGGATCTCAAGAAGTTGTACTGGTGGCCAAACATGAAAGCCGAAATTGCTACCTATGTAGGCAAGTGTTTGACGTGCGCCAAGGTCAAAGTAGAATATCAGAAACCCTCAGGACTACTACAACAGCCTGATATACCTGAGTGGAAGTGGGAACGGATAACCATGGACTTCATAACCAAGCTACCTAAGACCACGGGCGGGCTTGATACCATATCAGCACACTTCCTGCCGATAAAAGAAACCGACAAGATGGAGAAACTGACTAGGACGTACATCAAAGAGATTGTACGACTGCATGGCGTGCCAAAGTCCATTATCTCAGACAGGGATAGTCGATTTACCTCGAGATTCTGGCAGTCACTTCAGAAGTCCTTGGGAACTAGGTTGGACATGAGTACAGCCTATCACCCACAAACCAACGGGCAAAGTGAGAGGACCATTCAGACCCTAGAGGACATGCTTAGGGCGTGTGTGATAGACTTTGGTAAAGCTTGGGATACCCATTTACCACTTGTCGAATTCTCGTACAATAACAGTTATCACACTAGCATCAAGGTTGCACCATTTGAAGCCCTCTATGGCCGCAAGTGCAGGTCACCTCTGTGTTGGGCTGAAGTGGGTGACACGCAATTAGCTAAGGGACAAGTCTCTAATAGCACCCTCACTGGCCCGGAGATAATAAGAGAAACTACAGAGAAGATTGTTCAAATCCGAGAACGATTAAAAGCTTCTAGAGACAGACAGAAAAGTTACGCAGATAACAGACGAAAGCCCTTGGAATTCCAGGTTGGAGATCGTGTGCTATTAAAGGTCTCACCCTGGAAGGGTTTAATACGTTTCGGCAAACGAGGAAAGCTGAACCCTAGATACATCGGACCATTCGAGATCCTCGCTAGGATTGGCCCGGTAGCTTACAAGCTTCGCCTACCTCAGGAACTTAATAACGTACATCCTACCTTCCACGTATCGAACTTAAAGAAATTTCTATCCGACGAGACCCTCGTGATACCACTCGACGAAATTGAAATCAACGAGAGTCTCCACTTCGTGGAAGAACCGGTAGAAATCATGGATCGAGAGATCAAAAGAACAAAGCAAAGTCGTATTCCCATTGTGAAGGTCCGTTGGAACGCTAAACGAGGACCCGAATTCACCTGGGAACGCGAGGATCAGATGAAACAAAAGTATCTGCATCTCTTCCCAAATTATTGAAGTCCCAGTCAAAAAGCTAAATTTCGGGACTAAATTCCTTCTAACGGGGGGGGATGATGTGACAACCGTCAAATTCTGGTCAAGTCAAAGTCAAATAAAGTCAATAAGTCAAAGCGGTCAACTCTACTAACCCTTGTATACTAGGGTTTACGTTATGTAATTATTGTACAACTCGCTATTTTAATAAGAAGTCATCACTTGGAAAGTTTGTATGTGTAGGATTCTTGAACCCTAATCGGGGTAAGTGATGTAGCAAAGCGATAAAAATCTATTACATACCCTTCGGGGGTGTGTAAGAGAAATCTCTCTAAGTGATGTAGCAAACCGAACATCGGAAGACCGAAGGTCCCTTAGGACCGAACCGCTAGCCAGCTTCACCTTCGGTCCCTTCTGATGAGTGCGCCTGCGAGACATGCTCGGACCGAAACCCCTCACTCTCGGTTCCAATACACCAACCGAACCCTACCTTCGGTTCTAATTCTTCTAAGACCGAACCTCGCCCCTGACTTCGGATTTTCCATTTTCTTCCCGGTTTTTGACCCAATCTTCGTTTTAAACCCGTTTTTCATTATTTTAACGTGGGATTTTTACCCAAACTTATATTTTGACAGATAAGACCCTAAATATTCATATTTTAATCACGTTTTGAGGATAATCTTTATCCAAGATTAAAATCTAGTGGGTGAGATCTTTAGGTGGAGTGTTGACTTTACCTTTGAGTTATGACACAAGCAACCCTCTACACCCACTCCATGACCATCCCCAGTCGCTATTCCACCATACATGGTCATTCCATCGTCCTTTTCCCACTCTTTTTAGCCAAACACTTTGATTCAAGGATAGAAAAATCCTTATCTCTCCTCCCATTTCACTCACACTCCTCCAAGAAGCAAACACTCATTCTCTCTCACTATCCCTCTCTAATCTCGAAATTTCAAGGCTGATCACAAGTTCTTCATCTACTCCTAGTAAGTAATATCACTCCTCCCATGATTATTTCTCCTTCTTTCTACTTAAATCATGGATATCTTACACAAACATCGTCAGATTTGTGTTAGATCTTCGAATCTTCAAGCATCTTCTAAACTGTTCTTGAGTTGAACACTTCATTTCTTCATCATCCATCTTCTGAATCCAAACAAGGTGAGTTCATACCCCTATCTTTTCACATTTTTCTTAAGTTTTAAGGGGGGGATACAAGTTAAAACACCAAGAACACAACTAAACTCATCCAACAGCTTTCATCAGAAAAGTTTAACTCCATTCACGGACTGTTTTGGTCAACTTAACCACTTTATTTTTCAAAACTGTATTTGGTGCAAATAGTTAGGGTTCATACCTTTAAAATGACTACTTACACATCTCCATACGATTTTTCTACAATTTATGGTGATTTTTACAAAACTGCCTATCATTTCAAGAACAAATCCGGACCAGTCTGTGAATATGGACTTTTTCACACAAGTGGGAAGTCACTAAAAATCATAATAAAATTTATGAACAAACTAGACACATTTTCCAAACACTCAGAATTTACGGATTCTAATTTGGACCTTTGATGATTTTTCTATAAATCTTCTAAGAACAGGAAAAGAAATGTCAACACTAGAAAAATGTTATCAATTTCATTTACACCTTGTAACTTGTTGAGCAAGGTGTGTATCATTATGTGCATATATATGTTATATTATATGTCATTTTGTCTTGGTAAATAGACATACATCATAAAACAAATGGATTTTTACCTCCACAAGTATGGTAATTAATTATAATAAACAAAGTTTATATCCATTACATACAAACATTTTGATGAACTATTGTAAGTATAGTTTATATTCACTACTACTACCATTACTTGATAAACTATAATAGGTATAGTTTATGATGCACTTACACAACAAGTTCACTACCAGAGGTTTCATTTACACAAAAAAGGTTTTCCTTCACTACACATAAATCCGTTAATGACTAAATTGTGAGACATTCGCTTCATGTTAGTTTTCAAGTAATGCACTATAAGTCCTTTATTGTAACCAGAGTCTCTTTGAGGGAGAGCGTGATAGTTGTGTATAGATCTATATTGGGAATGACACCCCACACCTTGCTGTTAGCTACAGTAGGACCTCGAGGTCTACGGGTGACAAATGTCATAACATTTCCGACGCCTGAAGAACGTCGTTTCAGGCCATCTAGGTCATAGCATGGTTATAATAACTCACATAAAGTATTAACAACTCATAGGATTTACGGGGATTCCATTAAATCAAACGAGTTTATGTCATTTTAAACTTGCATTGTTTTACTATAAGTATGGAAATTACTTGTACATTTTGGTCTTTGGATTTAAGGTTGCAATTCACACTTTAGGGAAAATATTGGATTTTTCTGGAACAAACATTACTTTTAAAGAGGAAAGGTTTTTATCACTACATTCAAAAGCTTATGAACTCACCAACTTAATTGTTGACACTCTTTCAAACTACTTGTATTCTCAGGAAATAAATAAACATGTAAACAAGCGCTTTTGAGGATGGGACGTTAAGGCGTCAAACATTTCATTTTTGTCAACATAATGTAATGATTTGGAAACATGTAAACTTATACTATGGTGTAACTTTTTCAATTATATTTATGTTGGTTGTGTTTACTTTGATCACTATTGCAATTATTGTTATGATACAATACATGAAGTCCTCCACCCCTGGACGTTTCCGCCATCCTTGGTTTGGGGGTGTGACACATAGGCTCCTTTACAGCTGGTACAACTTCAAGGTCTCCAATGAAGTTCTTCAGTCATATGGCCTCCTATGTCGCTTCTCTTGCTGCTATGTACTCTGATTCGCACGTTGAATCAGCTACAGTTTCATGTTTGAAAATTTTCCATGTTACTGCTTCTCCATTCAGGGTAAATACTCAGCCCGACTGAGAGCGAAAATTATCTCTGTCGGTCTGAAACCTAGCGTCACTATACCCTGTCACTCTCAAGTCATCACTCCCACCGAGGGTAAGGACCCAGTCCTTAGTCCTCCGCAGGTACTTAAGAATGTTCTTTACCACAGTCCAGTGAGCTCTACCAGGATCCCCTTGATATCTGCTAACCATGCTCAAAGCAAAGGCCACATCAGGGCGAGTACATGTCATAGCATACATGATCGACCCAACTGCCGAAGCATATGGTACTTGACTCATATCTGCTATCTTTTCGTCGGTACTCGGACTCTGAGCCTTGCTCAGTTTGGTATTGCTCTGGATAGGTAAGTCACCTTTCTTGGAATCCTCCATGTTGAAAAGTTTCAAAACCTTGTCCAAGTAGGTGCTTTGACTAAGTCCTATTAGTCTTTTACTCATGTTTCTTAATATCCTTATCCCTAGAATATAAGCAGCTTCTCCGAGGTCATTCATAGCGAAACACTTCCCAAGCCAGGACTTAACCTCTTGCAAGGTTGGAATGTCGTTTCCTATGAGCAGTATGTCATCTACATACAATACGAGAAAGCTAACTATACTCCCACTAGCTTTGACATATACACAGGACTCATCCTCACTTCTTGAAAAACCAAAATCTTTGACTTTCTCATCGAAACAAAGATTTCATCTGCGAGATGCTTGCTTTAATCCATAACTGGATTTCTCAAGCTTACACACTCTATTAGGGTACTTTGCATTGACAAACCCCTCTGGCTGACTCATATAAACATCTTCAGCCAACTTCCCATTAAGGAAAGTGGTTTTGACATCCATTTTCCATATTTCATAATCATGAAATGCAGCTATGGATAGCATAACTGTTATAGATTTAATCTTCGCTACTGGGGAGAAGGTCTCGTCATAGTCAACTCCAGGAGTTTGAGTAAAGCCCTTCGCAACCAATCGCGCCTTATATGTGTGTACTTTCCCATCCATGTCGGTCTTCTTCTTGAAGATCCATTTTCACCCGACTGTCTTATGACCCAGTA
The DNA here is from genome assembly GCF_052849685.1 of Lactuca virosa. Classification (NCBI taxonomy): domain Eukaryota; kingdom Viridiplantae; phylum Streptophyta; class Magnoliopsida; order Asterales; family Asteraceae; genus Lactuca; species Lactuca virosa. The sequence goes on from NC_136429.1 coordinate 231,112,942, forward strand.
CATTGTCAACCAAGTTCCAAACTTGGTTTTCATACATGGACTGTATCTCGCTGTCCATATCCTCCTTCCATTTTGCAGACTCGGGACCTGCCATGGCTTCCTTGTAGTTGTTAGGTTCATCCAAGTTTACCAGTGTACTATCACTGATAAATGTATCACCTTCTGTAGTAATATGGAAACCATAAAACTCAGGTGCCATTCTAACTCTACTGGAACGCCTCAGAGGCAAGGGTTCGTCAATCGGTTCAACAGGAGTTTCCTCCTCGGGTTGAGTGCTAGTGTTTGAGGTTCCTTCATCACTTAACTCTTGAAGCTCTTCAAGGTCAATTTGGCTCCTACTGTTCTCTTGACATATGAGTTCTCTTTCACGGAAAAACCCCTCTCCTTGCAATGAATACAACATTGTCACTCGGTCTATAGAAGAGATATCCAAAGGACTTTTATGGATAGCCGATGAAAATACAACGCTCACTACGAGGTTCGAGCTTGTCGTGAGTCTCTCGTCTTACGAAAGTCTCGCAACCCCAAACCTTGATATGTGATAATGAGGGAACCTTCCATATCCACATTTCGTGAGGTTTTTTGGCAACCTTTTCAGTTGGGACTAGATTAAGGATATGGGCGGCAGTCTCTAAGGCATACCCCCAAAATGAGATAGGCAACGAATCTCGACTCATCATGGAACGAACCATGTCCATCAAGGTTCGATTGCGCCTCTCAGCCATACCATTAAGTTGTGGTGTCCTAGGTGGCGTCAATTATGAAACAATTCCACATTCCTTAAGATAGTCGTGGAACTCGATACTAAGATACTCACCACCTCGATCGGATCGGAGTATCTTTATCTTCCTGCCCAGCTGATTCTCCACTTCTTGTTTAAACTCTTTGAACTTTTCAGAGGTTTTTGACTTATGCTTGATTAAGTAGATATACCCATATCTATTATAGTCATCGGTAAAAGTCACATAGAAGCGGTTAACATCCCTTATGGTGGATCTGAAGGGTCCACACACATCGGTGTGTATGAGATCCAACAAGCCTTCACCCCTTTCACAAGAACCAGTGAAAGGTGACTTGGTCATTTTTCCAAGCAAACAAGATTCACATGTGTCAGCCGACTTTAAGTCAAATGACTCCTCCACCCTTTTGGAGTTGGGCCATTCACTTCTTGTTGACATGTCCAAGATGACAATGCCATAAGCATGCTTTATCCAAACCATTGGACGAATCGATATGCAACGCATTATTTCTAAAGTTATCTACAACCATCACAGTTTCATATATATCATTACAAGGCAATGCTTCAAAATAAAATGTACCATTATAAAAAGCATTTATAGAACCAATTTCATTATTAAACGAAAATCTAAACCTTGTTTATACAAACCATGAAAGGAAATAATGTTTCTCGCCATATCTGACGAGTAGCAACAATTATTCAAATCTAAATTTAACCCACTACTAAGCAATAAAGAATAAACTCCAATCTTGGTGACAGGCGACGCTTTCCTGTTTCCCATGATCAAGTTCATCTTCCCGTGCTCCACATCCCTACTTCTTTTTAGACCCTACAAATTAGAACAAATGTGAAAACCACATCATGTATAAAGGACCCAAGAATTAGCATGTGATGAGTTATTAGACAGAATAGTGTTAATACCTGCGAAGGTGGGCTTGATCTTCCCATCCTTTATGTCCTGTAAGTATTTAGGGCAGCTTCGTTTCCAGTGCCCTTTTTCATGACAATGGAAGCACTCTGCTTCCTTTGGATTGGATGAGGATGTAGCAGAACCACCTTTGGTCCCACTTGAATAGGATCCATCATGAGACTTTCCCTTGGGGCTCGTAGAGGAAGCCTTCCTCTTCTTTCCCTTCCCATGTCCAATTGTCAAGATAGGGGCAGTAGTAGGAGTGGGTACAACAGACTTGTCTTTCAAACTACTTTCAGCAGTTCTCAGAAGGCCTTGAAGCTTGCTTAGAGTGACCTCCTCCTTGTTCATATGATAAGTCATACGAAACTGATCATAACAAGAAGGCAAAGAGTTTAGGATAATTTCAATGGCCAACTCTTCATCGAAGTTAACATTCAACTCCAGCAAGCGGTCCACAAACCTTTGCATCTTTTGCAAGTGGGTCGTGATGGACTCTCCATCCTTCATTTTTTTTTTGCGATCATGGAGGCAATGATTTCATACCTTTCCTGCCTAGCACTTTGATGGTACCTTTCCATAAAGTCTTGGTGCATCTCATAGGGCCAAAAGTCCTCATAGGACTTTTGAAGCTCAGCAGTCATGGTAGCAATCATGATACACGACACTTTTGTCGTGTCCCTCTCATGGGCCTTATATTCAGCAATCTGTTCAGGAGTAGCAGTGTTTTCATCAATCTCATTCAGCTCTTTTTCGAGAACATATTCTTTTTCCTCGTACCAAATGGCCATTCGAATGTATTGAATCCATTCATTGAAGTTCGATCCATCAAAGATGACCCTCCCATATAGGTTCATGAGGGAGAAAAAGTCGGAAGAGTTTGGGTTCGATGCGGTGTTTGAAGTAGACATCTGAAAAGAAAGACAAAGTTTGGATTAGATGAGGATCCTTAATATAGCACCCAAATGAAATATTAAGGCTAGGACCCAACACAATATTTCACAATTCGGAAGAGGGATGTCGTAATCCGATTGCAAAATATTTGAAGGTAGATAAATGACGATTTACCAATTTCCACCATAGAAAACGAAATTGATTATTAAGTTTTAAACGAATTGAAATTCCTAGATTCTTTTGAGATTCATTGAAAATTTTCAATCGCATGTTTAAATCTCAATTATGCCCTTCAATTTTTTGACTGGGATACTGAGGATCACAAACAATGTGTGAATAACCATGCAAAAGTGCTTAGTACTCTCGATGCCATTTATCACCTAATTAATGTGTCGGTTAACCACACACGCTCCATTGATTTATGATAAACATCGAGCTACCCTTTTCCACCCTTGCTAGTCCCAAATTAGTGTGCCGGTTAACCACACATGCTCCACTAACGAATTAGCAAGGTGCAAAGTACAATTTCATGGAATAGCACCATTTTCACATTTTTCCTAAAGTAACTAAGATTGGGAATTTATAAAAGTTTAGTTACTTTATAATATCACTATACTTAGTAATGAGGAGTAATGTCCTATCCTACCCGTTCGGCTAACGACCATCCACTAGTCAAGAGTGCGGTGGGTAAGAGTGGATACCCAATGGCGGTCATATTATAGGCCGCTTCCTTAACCACCCCTTATAGACCAGCTTCGTGAATGAGGCCTACTAATGGTAAGACTGACTTGTCTTATACATATATATATATATATATATATATATATATATATATATATATATATATATATATATATGTATTAATCTTTTAATATTATAATAGTATAAGGGTTGAATTTTAAACTTTTAAAATACTAGGGTTTGGAATTAAAGTTTCATAAATGAGACTCTTCAAGTTCCAAAACTTGAAGGCAAGTTTTGTAACTCTTCAAAACTTTTGATTTTCATAACTTATGGATTTATTGTTTCATGAATGAGACTTTTCAAATTCCATAACTTGAGGGCAAGTTATAAAACTCTTCAAGAAACATTTAGATCAAATTTAAACTAATACAATTATCAAATAATATATCATTTACCAATTTGACCTAATTTAGTTCATGTAGCATAACTTCTAATTCTACAAATAATTAGTTTTTTCACAAAATCAAGTAATTATATTAAAATTTGTCATTCATCATTTTATTGGATGGGGATAATCATTAACATATTAGTAAAATCAAATTTTATGAACCAAAACAATTTATGATAATGATCCTAATCCAAAACAGGCCAAAAACTCGAAAATACTGCCAACAGATGACCCAACTCGTCGAGCCAGGCAATGGACTCGTCGAGTTCATGCCCAAATTCATCCAACTAGTCGATTCCCTCTTAGGACTCATCGAGTCTATCAGGAAGTGGCCAAAAATGTCATTTTTTCAGCTTTGAAAATCAAACAATTGCATCAATATAATAGAAAACACTCATGGCTTTGATACCACTGATGGGTTTTATGTACTCTAATATCCCTATGGTGTACATACAACCCTAATGCTTTGGATCTAAGTTTTCTCTAATTATACATGCAGTATTGTTTTTCCAAAGCATGAAGCCTAAACTAGCATACAACTTGATATATGAATCATAAAAACTAGTTAGAAGATTACCTCTTGTTGTAGCTTGTTTGTATTTGGCCTTTAAGAGCTTAGCACCCCAAGTGTGATGCCTCAAATGTTTCACAACACACCAAAAACAAAAGGAGGCTTGTGAGAGAGAGGCTAGGAAGCACAAATCGGCTAGTATTCTCCTTTAGAATCTATTGATGATTTTAGGGAGTTAGGGGTTACTTTTATAGCCTAGGGTTTCATCCATGCAAACCCTAATTCATCATGACTCTTCACATTTCATAGGCCTTTTGGGCTAAACCTTCATGGACTCTCATAAAGGTTTAGTCCAACCCTAATCAACATGGATCATTGGTCCAAGCTATAAGTATTACTGATTTACCTAATCAGTCCCCGTAAATTTAAGCAGTCTCTTTTGATCACTAAATTAATTCCAAATTAATTCTTGATCAATACTAATTAAATAATGTGATTTCTCAATTAATATATTATACTTATAATATATTAATAAACCACAAATAAAGAGGCATTTTTATCATTTCAAATCGATATTCTTATCGAAGAGAAGGAACGAAAAAACCCTAAATAACCTCTTTCTCAAATATTCATCCTATCAAATTGTTCCAGTGAATTGTAACCCAAATGGACCACGCTACTTTAGGGTCAAGTACATACCAATTATAGTTATGGGCTTAGACACCTAATCCAACAGTATATTGGCATTCCATTCCGATAACTAATTAGGCCGAGGGTATTCCAGTCCGATGACTGAGTGGACCTGTTGTATATTTGGGTCGGGGGTAATCTAACCCGATGGTTGATTGGACCCGACATGCTTGTTTGTATGTGTTATCTGCTTGTGTGGTGGTACTTTGGGGGAAACTCATTAGGCTTCGTGCTTATAGTTTTAGTTTATGATTTTAGGTACTTCAAAGGATCGTGGGAAAGCGAAGGCGTGATCGTGAACATCTTCCTGTTTTGATGACATATTTTTCTTAGGAGATTCTGATTTTTAAATAATGTTTGAAAAAAATGGTTTTGTAAACACTTCCTTTTAGTAAATGGGTGCTTTTGAAAAGTTAAAATTTGTTGTGATTTTTGAATCGTTAAAAGTTGGTATCGGAGCCTTGGTTTGAACGAATTAGAGGAACACCCGTGTGAATCCAATCTCAAACTAAGGAACTATAAAGGTTTTAAAAATTGTTTTAAAAAATAATCAAGGAAGGATGAGATGTGTACGATCAGCCGGACCAAGAAAGATACCCCAAGTTACCACATTGTTATTTGTTATGATATGATAGAACTGCATGCTAGTGATAGGTTGGGGATCTTCAGGAATTGCATGATGGAATTTGTTATGTATGATGCCTGATAGCCTAGGATGATTTCTTATATGCTATATGAAATTGACATCATTACCGTAGTCGTTTAGTGTGCGCATCATAGTTGTACATAACAAAGATTCTATAGCCTGAGAATGTTTTATTTAGCTTTATTTCATGTTCTTGTCTGATTAAGGGCTTAGGGTAGAGTCAAGTATTCGAATGTCTATGGGATCCAACATTATGTATAATTAACATGCACGAGTGGCTACAGAGCTGGTGAAAGTTTCATGAGTGGGTGTAGTTCATAGTGGGTCAGCGTGAGGAATGATGTTCCACTCTTAAGAGAATGAGGGCAAGACGAAAGTGTATCCGAGATGTTGGGGTTTAGAGATCGATAATTTCGTATGAGGATATGCCTGATTTTATTATGTCTTAGTGCCAATCGACTCCACTGCTCGAATGTTGCTTGCTTTGTGCTTTGTGGGACTCACATTGATGTGAGCTAACTATCAAATGAATACATTAAATTACATGCTACGAAGGTTCAATAATCTTAGAGTGAATGATTTGGCCCTATTGCGCAGCTCTCGTTTGAGTCTAACCGTTGTAGGTTTGGGTCCTTTAGTCGAAAGATTATTTAATTTTTGTTGCATGTAATTGTATTCATGAAGTCGTTGGCTAATATTGATTGGTTTCCTTCAGCAGTTGATGGAAAGGGAGGTGGGAATCCTAGGAGAGCCTAGGAAGTGTTTTAGTGTGGTTGCTATGATGTTGAGCAGATATTAGGAGTATTATTATGAGTAGGTGACTTAGTGGAACCGAGATGATTCTTGAGGAAGGTATGGATATGTGTGGAAGGTAGTATTGGGCACGTACTACTGGAAGCATAGGATCCATACTCGAATTGAGGAAAATTTCAGGGATTATAAGGGCGGGTCGGGGAAGATATCATGGTATGATACCATGATTCGTGGCAGTGGTTCCATATTTGTCGATCTTTTGGTTATGGTTGCTCAGGCATGATGATGGGTCTGGTGATTGTTTTGGGCCTCAATGGCGATGTCAGTTAGGTGGAATGGTGCAGACCTAGATGAGTTTGTTGGTTTTGAGATCTCGAGGGCTTTGTTTGAGGTCGTACATTTGAGTCGCGAGACTCAAGAAGGAAACGATTGTTATGATCTGCTTGAGGATTCAGCTGGAAGCTGAGTAGTTGACAGATGAATTGGGATGTTGTTATCTATGGCGAGGATTATGTCCTGACAGTTTTCTAAGAAGGAGTGAGCAGGTTTGTGACTTTCAGTGTTGGGATGTAAACCCAGCATGGGGTCTAGTTAGCTGTGGTGTTTGGCGACAGTATGTTAGTGTGGGTATGCACCGGAAGATTGATGTGGTATGGATGCGTAGTGATGCGAACAAGGGTCTGTTTTCGTTGGATATAGGCAGGTCAGGTACCGGATTGACGGTTGGGATTGCAGGCGAGGAATGTATGTTTTGGATAGTAAGTCGGTGTTTTTCTTATGCATTTGCATGAAATCCTTAATGTTAAGGTGGTTAGGATTGGAAATTTCTTAGGTCTGCATCTGAAATTCAGAATCTCTTAGGGTTTTCTTGGTCCTTAGTTGGAAGATCGTTTTGCGTGTGTTACACCATCCAAGGGTCCGGGATGGTTTGTTCTTGTTGGATCCGGTTTGAGATATGCTTAGTTGCAACACCATTGAGTGATAGTTTGAACCCTTAGTGGGGGAGAACTAGGTATTCTGCTTGGAGGATCATCGATCTGTTCAAGTATGTGGTATTGGAAGAATGGTTCATAGGGATCTACGGTGCGGGTATGCGAGATTCTGATACAAGGTATGGTCAAGTCGGGGGTGTAGAGTAAGTGGCTATCGAATGTATGTGTTCAAGAGATTCACGAGTTGTCTCGTAACAGGAACTAGTCGGTCAAGGAGCTCGTGGTAGCCATTGGGTCCTTTTTGGGATGCCAATGAGTAGATGATAAGGCGCTCGGATCTACCAGGTTGAGTATCGGTTGTTCAAGAACTTGTTAGCTCGTTGTATGGATTGATATTTACAGTCTAGATTGGGCAGTTATCGATCGATAAATCAGTTTCAGGGATGGGTATGTTTAGCTCTACGTGGGCTTTTGGTTCTCTGGATTAGGTGTCAATGTGTTCTCGATCATTGGCCATTTCATACATCATCAAAGTAGAGATTTTCCGGAAGTATTGGGTGTGTATTGTGGTAAGTTCAACAAACATTATCTTAAGGGGTATGTGGGCTGGTCCAGATAGCAATGGAGCACTTGTCTCGAATTATATGCATGGTTCTTATTTGGGTTATAGCCTATAAACTGGAACAAGATTACGACCGTTTATCCCATTCTCGGGTTGTGTGCGACCATGTTTTCGTTGGATTTTTCATTGGTGACAGCTTGTACTGTGAAAGGATTTATGAGTGGTAAAAGAATATGGCATTGTTGCGCTCAGTTAGCGTTGAGTGGGTTCCTGCAAGGCGGTGGAATAAGGTTGGGTATCTTTAGGTCTGTGGTGTTGGTCGTGAGTTCCCAGGAGAATGATGGAATGTCGACAAGATCATTGTAATGATAAGAGCATTCCAGGCATAGGTTGTGGGCCCAGTGTTTATGATTGTTTATTTCTTCTGTATGTGGTACTTTCGGTGTTGGTGCATTGTTGGATGTCAGGAGACTCACGTACCAGCTGGTTTGGATAAAGTGAGCAGTTAAGGGTTGTTGGGAGTATCAGTCGTGCATTAGAAAGTCTCTGCGGAGTGTTTGCATTAAAAATCTCATTTTTCGCGAGCTGTTATTAGGGGTTTGGCTACCAAGGTTAGGTATCGGTATGGAGTCTCGAGTCATGAAGTTCATTGTGAATGTCTCGAGTGTTTTTCCAAGTGGGGTTACACCTGAGCTGTTAAGGGTTGGATGCAATGTGAAAATTCTTGGATTGAACATCTTTGCTCGTAAGAACAGTGGTTGGTACTGGCATATCGGGAGTCAGGGTTTTATTTAAGGTTTTTGGTGCGTTTTATGGATTTGGAATTGGTTGAAATTCACGATCGATTTATTTTGAGTATTTCATTTCGCGTGTTTGCTGGTGTTCATAGTCTAAGACAAGGGGTGGGTTCATCAAATGAATGAATATCAATCCTTGAATTTGGGTTCTGAAGTTTAGATCTGATGAGTTCCCGGTCTCGGGAAGCATATTGATAGAGTTGATTCGGTGTTTGTAGTTCTGAGAATCCTCGGCTCTGTGATTTTCTCTAGAAGTTCGGTCTTATAGCTAGGAAGTTATGGAATATGTTGGTATTGTATGTGCTTCTCTGTGGCAGTTATATTGATGAGACTCGCGTTGGGAGTCGTCATGGTATTTTGCATCGGGTATTTTCATCAGCAAGTTGTGGTCAAGGAATCAGTCGGCCAAAGGTATCAGTTGGATGGTTCAGGATAAAGAAGGATGTGTTTCAGGTCTGATGGTAGGAAGAGTCCCTTGTGATTGTGTTTTGGATTGGGTCTACCGGTTTGGAGGTCGGGCAAACTATAGGTGTTAAGAATTATAGCAGTAATGTATTGGTTCAATAGTTAAAGGATCGGTGTTTTGTTCTTGGTTAGGAGGTGTGGGACGGAGTGTATGGTTTCCAGGTGGGTGGTAAGGAGTGATTTCGAGGACAAAATCCAATTTAAGTGGGGAGAGTTGTAATACCCTGTTCCGAATTGTTTCCTAATTCGGGGCTGTGTGCCGAAGATCGGTTATCATGAGGCTTAAAATGGTCTTTTACCTTGGTCACTAGCAAGTATTTTAGATTCTTGATTATGGGTCGAGAACCAATTAATAATTGGATGTTATTTGACGGTGTTAGCGCAAGGGAATTTCCGGATCAGCGGTGCGAGCATTTGTTTGAGAAACTCAGCGGATTAAGGTGAGTTTTCCTCACTATACTTTCGGGTCGAAGGCACCAAGGCCGACCCATTGGATTGATATCCTGGTTTACCATATGTTGCTATATTGTAGTGATCTGTTATATTTGTGTCCTAGTTCATAGGATGTTGCTATGTGGTAGTGATCTATAGATTTGCCTGTTTGTCTGTTGACTGATAATATGTTTATCGGTTATGTATATGTCGACATGTTATGGTTTTTGGTTGAGGCTTTACTTCTTTGTGCATGAGTCAACAGACGGGGGGTATTCTAGTCCGATGACTGAGTAGGCCTAAGGGTATTCCAGTCCGATGACTGAATGGACCCGTTGTATATTGGCATTCCAATCCGATGACTGAGTGGACCCGTTGTATATTGGCGTTCTAGTTCGATGACTGATTGGGTCGAGGGTATTCCATTTCGATGACTAAGTGGACCCGTTGTAGATTGGCATTCCAATCCGATGATTGATTGGGCCGAGGGTATTCCAGTACGATGACTGATAAGACCCATTGTATATTGGCATTCTAGTCTGATGATTGATTGGGCTGAGGGTATTCTTGTCCGATGACTGAATGGACCTATTGTATATTGGCATTCCATTTTGATGACTGATTGGGCTGGGGATAATCCAACCCGATGGCTGTAGACCCATGGGTATTCTAACCCGATGGTTGATTAGACCCGATATGCTTGTTTGTATATGTTATCTTTGTGTGGTGGTACTTTGGGGGAAACTCACTAGGCTTCGTGTTTACAGATTTAGTTTATGGTTTCACGTACTTCAAAGGATCGTGGGAAAACAAAGGCGTGATCGTGCACATCTTCCTGTTTTTATGACATTGGATCTTGGGAGACTTTGATTTTAAATAATGTTTGAAAACAATGGTTTTGTAAACACTTATTTTTAGTAAATGGGTTGTTTTGATAAGTTAAAATTGTTTGTGATTTTTGAGGCGTTACAAATATCAAAATGACCAATAGAGAAAGACATACTTTTACTGAAAGGTAAAGTAGAGAATTTTGCAAGTTTACAACCACTACAATCAGAAATATCACAATTGTTCAAATCACCCAAAACACCACTAAAAGCTAGAAGACTCAAACGTGATACAAATACATGTCCCAAACACGAATGTCGAAGATAAAATTGAGATGACAAAGGACTCAAACGAAAAGAAGACAAATCAATGTTGGAGGCAATAACAGCAGACACTTTGAGAACCTCCAAGACATAAAGTTCTCCCACCCTACGTTCAATCCCAATCACCTTCTGAGTGTGTTGGTCATGTATAACACAGACAAAATCAGAAAAGAACACCCAATTACCAGACCTACACAACTGGCTGACCGAAACAAGATTCAAAGTGAGTTTGGGAATGTAACAAACATCAGGGAGAGGCATATGAGGAATAGAAACAGACACAACACCTCAATTGACATATATATATATATATATATATATATATATATATATATATATATATATATATATATATATATATATATATATATATATATATATATATATCACTAGCATACATAACAGAGATAGATGACATGCGTGACAAGGAAGCAAACGATGACAAATAAAGAGACATATGATGGGTTGCACCATAATCTAAAATCCACAAAGATGAAGGTATACCTGAGGTACCGGATGAAGTAGGACCAGAATGAGACATAGATGTAGACATGCCAGTAGGATTGGAGGCCAAATATTGTCTGAAAATCTCAAAAACCTTGGGATCCAATGCAGAAGGTGGTATGTTTCCAACTGACTCAGTGTCAACTGATGGAGTAGAAACATAAACGAACTGTAGAGGGCGAGTTGAATGTGGCTGAAACTTCTGCTGACCAGACCTATTATGTTGTCCCTATAGAGGCTGACCAGATATACCCTTGTTGACTAACAATGGACACTGAGCTTTCCAATGATTTTTCTGTTTTTAGAATGCACACTCATCATAAGCAACCCTTGGAGTTTGTCGAGAGTGATTAGAGGAAATAGCAAGAACAACAAGAGTGGAAGTAGGAATGGAGGTTGCTTTAAACCTTTATCCGCGTGAGACTTGATACAAGTCTCTTCAGTAATCAGCTCATGAACAACAGAATCCAGTGAGGGAAGGGGGAGCAATGAAGAATCGTTCCACATAGGCCTTCAAAATCAAAACGCAGCGTCATCAAAAACTGGATCAAACGTTTTTTTTCCCTCCTAACAATATAAGGCTCAAAATCTTTTAACTCTTTAGATTCAGTAAGAGCCAATTGATCTCACAAATCAAACATAGCAGCATAGAAATTTTGAATACTCAGGTCATTTTGCTGAAGGGCACAAATATCATATTCTAACTGATATTGTTTAGCGAAGTTGGACTGAGTATACAGTCTTTCCAAATGATTCCAAACTTCCTTTGTTGTGTTATATTTAGCCAACTGCATACCAATAGACTGTGTAACAGAATTGTTAATCCAAGTAATGACCTTGGAGTTATCAGTCTCCCAAGCAGCAAACAACAAATCGAAATTCTCAGCTTGAGACACTAAAGGTTTGGCTTTAGTCCCAGTGATATAGCCCCACATATTCTTCCCACGAAGGAAGTTCTTCATAACATAACTCCAATACGTATAATTCTTTCCATATAGTCGAGTATTGATTGGCTGAAGGGAATCATCATTTCCATTCATGTTGGTAATGGATAAATAACCACAACAATAGATAAGCAATTGGAGAGTGAGAAGATCAATAAATCAGCGGAAGCAACCAATCGAACAGCAAGAGATCAAACTAACAACAACAGCAAACGAATATCAACAGGCAAATGAACATCACCTGCGAAGGTGCATCAAACATATTGGAAACGAAACGGTCACAAATGACTGCTACAAAACCTTTTAACAACATATCAAACCTCCGCTATGAAATTATCATAATATTGTCATATGATTATTGAAAGAGAGAAATTACAAGGTTCACAATGAAAAACATAAAGGCTACAAAGAAGAAAGGGGAGAATAAATACTAGCTAAGACAAAACCTTAATGGGCTAAAACTTAAAGGGTCCATAAACATGTGGGCTAACAACATATATAGGCTAACAATGTTATCGTTCTTGTAGCTTTGACCTTTAATTGAATCTTTTTTACTAATTCAAAAGAAATGAAATAGTAGGAATCTCCACAATCTATCATAACTTTTTGCTCACCAATCAAGCCTTCTAATTTCATCGATTTTTATGTTGTCAACCTCACCATTGAGTTCAATGATACTTCGATCTGCTTTTTTTTTTATCACACTAGTTAACCTCAAATTTTCTTATGTCTTTTTCTGTATCATTTTAATCATCTTCCTCTTATACTGTAAGATAATAGAATAGATTGATATTATTGATTGATGCTCAAATGGAGATTACATACGAATATATAGATAAAATCTAAACCCTAAAGGTTTCGGGCCTAAACCCTAATCACTAACATCCCCCCGCAGTTTGATCGGGTGGAGACGATTAAACTGGAAAAATAAACAAAAGAAGAAAACATAAATACTAGATGAAGATAGCGGCATCGGAGGTGGTGGAGCTCTAACAATGACGGCTAACATCGACTGCTCGTCGGGGAAGAAGAGAGAAGAAGTGGCAGCCATAGGTGATTTCGTTGTAGAAGAAGAGAAGACTGGCGGCGGAGGCGATGATCATGTAACCATCGACAGAGGAGTCCGGAGAAAGGCAGCGAGAAAGAAAGAGAGCTCGAGTTGCGGCGGACGGAGCCAATTCTGACGAGATCGGCAACTACAATGTTGATAGAGAAAGAAATGACTACAAATCAGAGGCTGCCCGGCGGAGAAGGTGCCATCGGAGGGAGGCAACAACAACATCAGAAGGGGTTGAATCAGAAAAGAGATCTGAAGAAGTTGTCAGCCGAGGAGGAGGCAGAAGGCTCAGAGGCAGGGGTCATCTGAGGAGGAGGTAGAATTAGACGAGACAGTGGAAGAAACTGATGGAAGAGCTCTAGTTTGGTGCCGGTGGCTGTTTTATTATTTAGACGGAAAAGAGAAGAAAATGAAAAATATGAAACATAATGAAGGCACCTCCGACGACTATTAGAGAAGGTCGCCGAAGGTGGAAGGTGGTGGTCGTAGGTTGTGGTCAGCAGCAGAGTTTTAGCCTAGAACTCTGATACCATGTAAGATAATAGAATAGATTGATATTACATAGAAATATATAGATAAAATCAAAATCATAAAGGTTTTGGGCCTAAACCCTAATCACTAAGATATTCACCTTTCATTACAAGTAGACTTATCTCTTTCTTTTACATCGATGGCAGGAACATATGTCATATCACAATTTGTAACAAATATCATTTACTCTATTATGTTGTAATTCTTTTTAGTTAATTTGGGAAATTGTCCCCCATTTCTTGCCTTATCCATGCTTTATTTCAATTATGCTTGTATACCTTACTTTTCTTCCATAACTTGGTCATTAGGCCTTTCGAATTTCATCTTAAATTGACTCCCACAATCAACACTCTTGATCTTTTCTTCGACATTTTCTGCAATTTTCATTGTCTGGTTCAAACCATTTATTGCTAACAATTTGAACTTTCCTTGTACGGAGTTTTCTTGCTAAGAATTTGTGTTGTCAACAAGAAAAAATCCATTCGTGTTCATTTTAACTTAAACAAACGAACATGAACAAGTCCTCGTGTTCACTGTTCAGTTCGTTTACATCCCTACCTGTTTTAGGAACAAAATCAAAAACTCCACATCTAACACCATAAAAACAGTAGTAGCTAGTTTCATAACCACAACCTCACAACGTCTTTACAAAATACAAACCAAAAGTCCCAAACTTCACAAGCCAAAACACAAAAGACACAACATAGTTATGTTTGTATCCAAACACTACTTAAACAAACGACCAATTGATAAACATAAAACAGATGCAATGCGCATTTTCTTCTTCATTCAGCACCTTCCATGCCACTGCTCTCTCATAAGAAACCGGTCTCCCCATGCTCGATAAACATATCCCTCCTTGAAGACACGCAAAACCCTAACAACCACAACAATTATAAATAAATAAACAAAAATCATATCATTATAAAATATTGTTATATTCCAAGAGTTTCACTAATAAAACCTGTTGCATTATTTGAGGAAACTCAGAGCAAAGACTTTTCCTTCCACAACAATTATAAATAAATAAACAAAAATCATATCATTATAAAATATTGTTATATTCCAAGAGTTTCACTAATAAAACCTGTTGCATTATTTGAGGAAACTCAGAGCAAAGACTTTTCCTTCCACAACAATTATAAATAAATAAACAAAAATCATATCATTATAAAATATTGTTATATTCCAAGAGTTTCACTAATAAAACCTGTTGCATTATTTGAGGAAACTCAGAGCAAAGACTTTTCCTTCCATGTTCATCTAGAATCTTCTCCAAACTGATCTCTTGAAGTGCAACAAGTGTAGTCTCAAGCATATCAAGCCCAGCCTGGTTTGCAAAAGTGAAAACTGGCATCGCCTGCATCAATCAAATCAACGGTGGAAAATTAATAAAAGAGTAAATTACTGAAATCATCCCTATGGTTTAGTCAAAATTACACATTTTGTCCCTAACTTTTTTTTTTTTGCATTCGAATCGTCCCTGAGATTTTGTTGCGTTTTTCAGTTTTTCAGTCCCTTACGTACATAAAGTCAAGGACCAAACATGCAATTTTGACCAAACCATAGGGACGATTTCAGTAATTTACTCTTAAATTACTGAAATCGTCCCTATGGTTTGGTCAAAATTGAACGTTTGGTCCCTAACTTTTTTTTTGCATTCCGAGTTTGATTTTGTTGCGTTTTTCGTCCCTTACATAAAGTTAGGGACCAAACGTGCAATTTTGACCAAACCATAGGGACGATTTTAGTAAATTTACTCTTAAAATAAAATGAGAAGGTAGGTCTAGTCTACCTTAAGAGAGCAGCACATGATTGCATCTGATTGGTGCCAAAGAGACTTAAGAACAGTTTCATTTACATGGCTTCCAGTTTTAAGAAGCTCCACACCCAAGTAGCACCTGAGAAAGAGAGTTAATAAAAAAACAATAGGGGTAAATTCGTCATTTGTAATTTGTCATTTGTGAATGAAAGGTACCTGTAACTATGGGAGATCCAACGAGCTAAAGTATGAGCTTCAGGTGTTCCCATGGGAGGTTGGAGAGATCCATTAGGGTTTAAATGAGAAGAAGGGGATAATGCCAAAGCTACCCTTTGAACAGAAGATATAATGCTTCGAACATATTGTCGCGACATTGTTGCGACGCTTTCTTGCATGTGGCTCTCAAATGCAAATTCAAATGCAATTGTCATCACAGATCTTGAAGTGCCATTTGTGTTTTGATCATTGGATAATTTATTACTATTGTTACCAGATCCTCCTATTTCAAGTGCAGATGCAAGGTCCAGAGTGCGATTTGGAGTACTTGAGGTATCCTGTTTTTTATATTATGATATATTTGGAGTGAAATTTGAAAAAAAAATAATAATAATAAAGATTTGTATAGAATGTTTAAATAAATGGTAACCTTGGTAGAATCAAGAGGAATGATGCGAAAACCAGAAGGTAAAAGAGGAGCATCATCAGCAAAAGAAGAATCAATGGGAGCAAATATAAGTTCAGCACACATGCCAACAGCATTTTCATCCATTCCATTGCATAGCTGTAGATTTAATTATAAAAATGATTTTAGATGAATATGTTTTTTTTTTAAATATATATATACCTATATAGAGAGAGAATATATACTTGTAGGAGAAACATGTCTCTTGGCATTAATGCATCTTCAGGAGAATGGTCAACACCTTCGAGCTTAATAACCTCCAATAACTATATAAACCACAAATGTATGTTTATTTTTAGATATTAAGTCTCAAAAGGGGATATGATTTTAGAAAGTGATAATAACAAAAATGACCAAAATGAGTTAACAGAATTGGATATAAAGGTGGGTGAATTTGTTAAATGGGACCCACATACTTTGGTAATCTGTGTGTTTAGAAATCGGAAACTAAGATTAAAAGAGTAATTCAGAAATTATCCAAAACTTGCCTCTTCATGTTCGATTGTATGAGCAAGTGGAAGAATAATTTGACCTCCATAATTACCAATTCGCCCCCCGGGTACACTACATGGTCCAAGTTTAATAGCTGCAGCTGAATAAGCATCTATATTGTTGTCTGCCCATTCAGACCGATGTTCCCTTAAGAACCTTAAAAGAAGAGCAGGTGGAACATTCTAGAATCAAAAAAAAAAAAAGTAAAATTTTAGAAAGATTACAATATTATATATAGATAATGTATTTGAATCCATAATTAAAAAAAAAAAAAAAAAAAAAACGTACATGTAAAAGCATTGAAGCTTTTGCACACATTACAGCATTACTAACAGGTGTAAATCCATTTCCAAATGAAAGATTTAACCCCATAAGCTTTTCAGGAGAAGTGTTAACAAGAATAGTAACATCTTCATTTCCATCATTACCCATTAACGACCAACCCTCATCAGGAAACCCATTCAGAGCTTCATTAAAACCCCTGAAGAACAAAAATTTTACAAATTAACCCCCTCGAAACTTACCAAATTGCAAAATGGTCCTTATGGATTTTCATTATTTACCTGCTTAACCTCTGGCTTAATCCTCTTAATGCTGCAGGTCTTCTTCCCCAATTTGGACTACCAGAACTCGAAGCTTCTAGAGCTATCTGTCTCAGCTGGCGTAAAGCCTGTCAAATATTCATTTTTTTATTAATCAAGTAAAATGACATAAGGGTATATTTGGAAACGTTATGGATTTGAAATGTTGTATTACCATCATCGTTGTTTTTTGAGCAAGAACAGTTGGAGATTCATATAATGGACGCAAAACTTCAGGTACCCTCCATGCCTGTTTAATGATATGTACAGAAATTTAGAAATTAGAATATGAATTTAGTTTGATTACAAGTATATTTAAATATTGTTTGATGATACCTCTAAGTTCATATGATCGACGATGTGAATAATGGAGCCACCACCTTCACAAGGTCGTATGAGGTAACCACTAGGCAGCATTTCAGCTCTTACAAAGTTCTGGACAGGTGGCATGCTCGGGCCATTTTGAGTGTTGGTGAGTGATCGTTCACAGATCACGAGACTTCCGTCTTCTGTAGCAGAAGTGTAACGGAGTAACCAGAAATCACGAGCAGTTGCCAGAGTTGTAGGAGCGTAAAGCTATTGAAATTTGAAAGAAGATCGAATGGATTTAGAAGAGTTTGGAGGGATTTGGAATGAGATTAGTAAGGGAGGATGAGTCACCTGCATGTATAAAAGCTCGATGGTTCCACCATTAGAGGTGGGTAACACGTTGACGACATCCACAGCTCTGCAATCTCGATACCATGAGGGGCGATCCTTGAGGATTTCAGCGACCCTTGAAGGTTCGAGACTAACGAGGCCACAGGCTCGTGCTGCCACACCAGTGCAACCATGAGATATAGCGACGATTCCAATGGAATCCGGACCAGGCTACATGAAGAAGAAGTTGATTCAGAGACAGATCGATGAAATTGAAGTGAAAGTGAAGTGGAAGCAGTAATAATAATGGGGAATTGGGGATGGATTATGGATATTGGATAATTCGATACCTTCATTCCAGGCATTTGGATCCACTCTACAGCAGTTCCAGTAGCCTTCGATAGAAACTCTGTTAAAGTTTCTTCAGCGATGGACAAAAGTCTACAGAAAGTAAGATTTTGGTAAGGAAAAGGAATTCGATTGTATAAGAAAACGAAGAAAAAAATATGAATGAATTGTGACTAACCCAGCAGGACTAGCATCCTGTGGTGGATTCTGAGTCAAATGACTCGTCACCACCGACTCGCAACTCGTATCTTTTGAAGGAAGAGTCGTCTGCAGTACGAAAAAGCTCGATGAATCAATTTTATAGAACTTAAAAATGGTAATGCGAATTGTTTTCGATGAAAAATGTTTACATTCTGAGGAGTATGTTGGCGAAAAAAGCCATTTTCATACACCAGATGCGACACTTGCTTCTGTAATCGATCATTTTCTTCCATGAGGAGCTTGTTCATCGCTGATAGTTTGCGATTCACGCCTTGAAGACGCGAAGCTTCTCTCCTCTGTTTCTCTCTGCATCTGTAATCAATACAAGATGAATGAAAACGAGCACGAGGACGAACACGAACACCATAACCAAAAATCAGGACATGAAAAGCTATGAAGTTGAAGAGGAAGAAGGGATAAAGGTTTCTAGGTTTTGTACCTTCGATTCTGAAACCAAACTTTGATCTGTTTAGGCTCAATGTTAGAGAGAATAGGGCATTCGCGAATGAGCTGTTGACGACGAATGGAACTAGGTTTTGGACACTCGTGATAGAGCCTCTCAAGAGCTTCAACTTGTTCAGGTGTGTAACGAACATACTTTCCATTATCAAGTATTCCCCCCTTACCATCCTTGCATGACATCGCCATCATCATTTTCTACTTTTCGTTCGCAAAATCCCCCAAAAAAAACCAAGAACAACTGATCAAATCAAAACCTACACATTCCGGTGTGATAAACAAAAAGAATGTTCCTTATTCCTTATTCCTTCCTGATTCCTGATTCCTGATTCTTCAGCGACTTTAATGATAATAATTTAATACCCTTTTGTCGATATTGATTTAAACACGTTCTACGCTTCCCATTCTTCTGAGATGCTTGATTACTTTCAAACCTACCAATCAAAACCAGCAAAACAAACAGTAATCTGAATCGGTTTTACCTCCTCCAATCGTCCCTAACCTCTGAAACATCTTGACTTGTTTAACTTGAAGCAAAGAAGGAGATGAACACCATGTTAAATGCTAATCCTCCAACCAAACATGATTAGATAGGAAGTAAATGTGAGATCTTACGAGGAGATTCTTAGACAGAAAAAGAAAGAGTTTTTTAGGAACCCTAATTGTGAAAAGGAGAGAGAATAGAGTAGTTTACTAGTTTTAGTGGGTTTAGGAGGACTGTAGATGGATATGATGGACTGTGTGGAGAGCTGTTGTTGTTAACTCATTTCTTGTTTTTTTTTTTGGTTTGCTTTAAGCTTTAAGCTGTTTTCACTTTTCCCTTTACTTCCCTTCACTGTCATCTATACTACTAGCTGAATCTGCCATGCCTGCGCCATTAATTTGGATTTTGTTCTTTACATTTTGCCCCTTCCCCTACTTTCCCATCATGCCCAAATCTTTTGCCCATTTTACAAGATTGCCATTTATGTATGTCAACACCCAAATCTGTCTTACGAGAGATATTGTTACATTTATTGAGATATACCAAGTTATTTTAAGTTAGATTTGTGTAAAGATAATAGATATATATAGTAGTATATATGATATGATATGGACACTAATATGTCTTTGTGATGTGATATCATAGATGATAGAATTGTGTATACATGATATGGACACTAACATGTCTTTATGATGTGATATCATATTAGATGTCATATGTGGAGTTTTTCATATTTTAAGTAAAGATTGTGAACTCTTTTTTTCAAAAAGAAAACGAAATAGATGAGATTATATTTACTAGTTATGAAGTGGTAACCAATAGTATTACTTTTTGGATGTGAAATTTATATCATAACTTGTTTTGGATAGTTTGGGGAGTGGCATTGAAAGTAAATAGGTGGAAATGTCGGGGTGAAGATGAAGGGTAATGGAGGGGGTTCATAAAATAAGGACAAAGAGCATGAGATCAGAGATATAGAGAGAACACCATGATGATAATTTTGCATGCGCCTCGGTTTCTGCCTTCTTTAATTCTTCTTTTTTTTTTTTAATATATTCATTTCACATTTCCAAAAACTTTGTGACTTTTGTCTCCTTCAGATATAAAACTTTTCAATTTCAACCCCTTTACTTATGATCCTTTCTTATTCAAGACAAAGACTTACGCATTTTCGTTCATAACTTTCTATCCTTTTGATGTGATACAATAAAGGTACAATAATCCAACATGCAAATCGATTTCCTAAAACAGCAAACACCTTGTTTCGTTTTTTGGTCGTTTTAGACCTTAAAACAGTTTATTTATTGTATTAGAACCATTAATGGATTAATATAAAAAACTCTCCAATATTTATAAAATTTTAAATATTTTTGTTAATATATAGAAAAAACTATAACTTCGTCGTTCTTTTACAATATGAAATATAATACATTAGATAAGATTATGATTTTTATTTTGATAGCAAAATATTATAGTTCAATACATATCGATTGAAGGCAAACGGGCAACAAGCTGCGCCGCTAGCCCTTTCTGGATGGCAAAACCAATTCTTTTGAAAACAACATTTGTGGATCTAGGAGATATGACATTAGAATGCATGACTCGTTGGACTCTATTAAGGAGCTCCACCGCCTCTGGTGCGAGAAAACCAAATGTATCGAATGCAAAAGGAACAAACACATGTTGATTTTCTATACATGCATTCTCGTGCTTTACCACTTTGCACGCAGCGGCTTTCAAAGCGGCATGCCCAGCTGTGAAACCCCCAGTCCCCAAACCAACGAGAGGAGAGACCCCGGTAAGATCCACGCACGCATGCTTCCCTCCTATCCATCCAAAGACCAAAATGTCAGCCGGTCTAAGTGTGGACCTGTCATCCTGCGGGTCCGTCAAAAAGTTCACTGGCGCTTCTTTCTTCACAGAAATACCAGCACGCCGACAAACATCAAAGAGAACATCCTGAACCACATCATGTCTATACTTGAAACCAGGGAGCTCTCTACAATGAACCGCGTGTTCCCCAAAGGTATCCAAACATGCCTTGCGACAAACTGGGCATATCTCGTCAATTGGGAATATGGGAATCATGAGGCGGTAACGAAGGATAGTTCGGTACTCCACATGAGACATATGCTGGCCAAGACCATCAATAGGGATAGTTAGCAGAAAATCTTGAGCATGAGGCGCCCGCAGACACTCAAAGACTGCTTTCTGTCTGACAGTCATGTCGAAGTCGACTTCCATATCTTGGACGATTTTGCTAAAAAGGGCACACGCCAAAGCTTTTTGGGATTTAGGGGGGGTGTCCTTATTAGTGAAACCGCTACAGTCAAATCCCGGAATCGTATCGCGAAGACGAGTCATAGCACATAGGTAATCCGAGTCCATACCACATATGCCACTGTCACGTAAGATGTGGTCTTGTAATGCCCAAGATTGGGCCCTCGAGGCTACAAATGCGTAGGAGGAAACCTCGTAGGCCGAGTACAAACCCAAACCACCAAAACGAATAGGTAAGGAAGCCAAGCACCACTGAATGTCGCCAAAGAAGGGGCCTCCACATACCACCATATCCTCGATAGACCTACACAATCCTTTGTCAAAGAATAATGCTGCCTCTTCTATGTGTACCGGCTGGCATGTCCTTAAACCAAAGAAAAGTTTTGCAATGCCCATACATGATCGAAGCAAAAGGAGCTCACTCTGCGGGTCAGATAGTTGTGGAAGAAGGCCCATCAAATCAACAGCATTGACCGCTCTCTTCATGGCCAGCCCGCTAATAAACCCCGTGTCTCTGCTAACAGCCCCCCCCCCCCCCCAAGGAGCTTCACCCCCAAAGAAGGTCTCCCTATATCCGTTGGGAATAACTCGGCACGAAGCTTCCTACCATCACATGAGGGCCAAAAAATCTCCGTTTTCTTGATGTTCAACTCAAGACCCAAACCTGGACCATGCAACCGAATTATGTTCAACACTCTAGCCACCTCCTCTGAATCCCCAATGACAGTCCCATCATCTAGATACCAAGCATGGAGAAGGAGCTTACAATTGTCTCTAATCTTGTGCACAAGCGGGTGCAAAACGAGGGCAAAAAGAAGAGGGCCCAAGGGGTCACCTTGCTGCACCCCAGCGGCAGACCATATATGTTGGTCTCCGATATAAAGTCTCGCTGCTTGCCCGTACAAGAAATTCACCAACAAAGAAATGGAAGGGCACATCTTCTTAACTTCGTGGAGCAATGCTGATCGATCCACCAGGTTAAAGGCATTCGAAAAATCCACAGTCAGCATTACAAGAGACCCATCAGCATGGTGTTCACTCAACACCCTATTGGCACTGTGTAACACAGCCTCAGCACCGCCAGATACACCAACCCCAAACTGAAAATCATTAAGGTACTTGGCCATTTCTTTACCCACACCTTTCATGGCAACCTTGGAAACCAGACGTCTCCATATAGTGCCTACTGCAATCGGACGGATCCCGTTGTCAGGTTTAAGTAGAGGCGTGAGAGGAGCGGATGCAACAAACTCTGCCAAAATGGTTGGACATATTCCCGCTAACCATAAATTAACAACTGAAGTGATAGCATGTATGAGATCTGTGGAAATAGCAGACCCTTCTCCACAAAGGGCGTCTAGTAAGTGTTGAGCCCTCAAGCCATCTCTCCCGCAAGAAGTTCCTTTAGGGAAGGATTTGATGCAACCAAATACACAGTCAAAGTCTGCTATAAGGGGAGGTTCAGAAATTATGGGGCTCGGCATGGATGGGGGTGGTCTGAAAGGGTGTTTGTCCTCCAAAGCTTTAATAGTACCACCATTATATGGTGCAACACCCGATGAGCATAACACTTTCACTGCTGCGGTAAAATGACCATCTGCAACCTTACGGAGACACTGTCTGATGTTGGTGTTACTTGATGTAGCCTCCTTCTGAAGGATGTCTTCACCCTGTCTCATAGCTCCAACCTCAGGATTGTCTAACATATTTTGAACTAACTTCGTGATACCACCCTCTTTCCCCCATGTATCCAAGGACTTCAGGATGGAGCTTTGCTGTAAAGATTTTCTATTCCCAGACCTACATTCTTGTCTATTTTTGGGTCTAAACACCTGCAGTGTGCATCGAGGAAGAAGTAACAAACACATCCATGCCTCAACCGAGCCAGGTTGGGCAATCACCTTGTAAAGAGCGGTCTTCAAAGCCTGAGAGAAAGCAAGACGACAACTATGGGGGATACTCTTGACAGTAGTGATAGGCTCTTTAAAAACACGATCAAGGAGCGCAACATCAAAAACCAAACCTCCAAGAGCATTTGTCACCGACTCTTTAGTTGACGGCTTTAGAATACCAACAATATAATGACTCGAGCCGTCATCCCCTGTAACAAACCTCACACGACCATCCGGGTGATGACAATAACGACTAAGAGCCTGCAAAGTCATACACTTCCCCCACATCCATTGACCAAAGGCCTTCAAAGTTTCTTCCACTGCCATAAATAAACCAACATCACTAGAAAGAGCTTCACGTAACACACTTTTACGGTCTTCAGTAGGTAAATGATGCCTTTTGATGTGTGAAATCATACGGCCAATCCCTTTACTTCCCACTTCACCGTTTGGGCAACAATGGAAGCTTCTGAACGGGCACAGACAAATATCACTCGAACTTGTGGATGAACTTTTGATTATAAACATATCTAAAATTTATTTTCAATTTTATTCATGTCTTAAACATAACTTTAACCTTCAATTTTAAGAAATATATGATAACATTTGATATGATTAGACAAGAAGTCTTATGTTTCATACAGGAATTTTGGTTATTAATTTATTCAATACAAAATGATTGGGATATCACTACAATAATAAGTGATAGAAGAGAAGAGAAAGAAGAAAGAAAAATGATTATGCAACAATATTGTAGCCATATTTTATATAAATGAAAACCAATAATAAATTTTTAGTCATAGTTTATCTAAAAAAGCTTAGAGAATTTATCTGTACTTTTGCATACTTGATAAACTTAATAAAGCCTTTACTATTTAAATAAGGGTAATTCTAACCGCACGAATTAAATTCCAAATGCACGAATTTTTGATTGACTTGATGTACATCACCGGAAGTTTTGACAGTTTTTAATATATTAAACTAAATCAATGTTTACTTTACAATTTTCATTAAATGCCCTTATATTTATAGTTGATTTTCATATCATACCTTATACTTTTTGAAACTTTAGCTTTTATATATATATATATATATATATATATATATATATATATATATATATATATATATATATATATATATATATATATAGGTAAGAGTTATATGGAAAATGAATACAAGAAAGATAGTAGAGAGATTTGATTGTATTTTATTAAAACTATATTGTTTTTAATGGATCTATACCTAATATTAGGTACATAACAGCCACATATTCCTTAAGCCTTATAATTAATGAAATTAAAGGCATTTAATAATTAATGAAAGTTACTAATTTATGTTTATTTTTTATTTATTTTATTATTTAATGGTTTTAGTCTTGAACATCTCTCTCTCTCTCTCTCTCTATATATATATATATATATATATATATATATATATATATATATATATATATATATATATATATATATATATATATATATATATTAGAAACATCAGAATCGCACATATATAACAATTTTGTTTTAATTTATACAGATCTTAATAATTATAAACAACAAAACATAAATTTGATTTTACTAATTATCAGATATTATAACTGTAGAATTGTTACAATTATTGTGTGTTGCAAATGGAGAAATGTAGGAATTCAGGCGAGCAGCATAAACAGTTTCCCATCCAGCAGACCGTGATGATCTGTTGTGACGCCAAAGTGGTAAAATAGTAGGCATTGGATATCCTCCATGTAAATCAACCTTCACATAATGATCACCTCTAACAAGAGCAATAACAACAACTCTATGAGTTGAGATGTCTTGGGGACCAAGCCATAGTGGAAAACATGTTGACGGACTATCTTTGCTTAGAAAAATAACTATTACATTATACTTGTTAGCAATGAGAAAGCTAGTGACCGGCATAATCAACCAATGATCTGTTGGTGCGAAATGTGATCCATTGAAATTCAATGAGTGGTGTATGGTGTTTAAATCGTAATCAAAAATCTGTGCGTACTCAGCTGGGTGTGCTAACAACTCATTCTGTAAATCTAAGCGGATTTGACGCCAATTATCTTCACTATAACCGAGACACGCAGCTATTGCACGAAATCCACAATTTCCATCTCCCCTCACGTTTTGTATGTTTGTGACATATGGATGAAATTCATACGGAATTTCATTCATAAGTGGATCTGAATTATACATTACTTGTTCTTGGTTGAAGTACGAGCTATGCATCGATTGTTCCTGATTAAAAGTTGAGTTGAACATTGGAGGTTCTCGGAACGAGTACGTACTGTGCCTATCCGGCTCCTGGTTTAGATCAAACAAATTAGACCGCATATAATCAGGCGTATAAGTAGAAATGCTACGTCGAGACGGATATTGAGTTGGTGGCGCTTGAGTCGGTTGATCTTGAGGTGGTGGATGTTGAGTTGGTGGGTCGTGGTTTAAATCGATATGGGTTTTCTTGAAAAGTTTCTTCTTTAAGGAGGGGCGCCCACGAGTATTTTTGTGAGTAGCAGGTTCAGAAACTGAAGTTGTTGACGGCGTGATTAAGTTTAGTAACTTCCTTGCTAAACTTAACTTAACAGGTCTTGATTGTTTTTCGTAATGAGCATTAAACATATTTACCTCAACTGCACAACCCAATTTATCATCTTCTAACGATTTGCATTCTAATAAATCAAGTTTCTTCCAAAACTTATCTACTGAATGAAGCGGTACACAATGACCTTTTTTAACAAATATAGCTTGTTCATGCGCACATGGCAGCCCATAACTTGTACGTACTTGACATCCACAATTTTCATAAACAAATCCAAATTCTTTGGACCGCTCATATTCTTTGAAAATGATATCAAGTGCATAAATTGAAACGAAACGACACAATGGTTTTAGATGTGGTATTTCGTAGTACCGATGTACAATGAAAATTTTGTTATGCGCAAGACTCGCTTTTATACCTGTGTATTGTGACTCAACAACATCAGCAATACGCTTCAATGATTTGGCGATATCTGATCTTGATGTTTCGACATATCTTTTTAACTTGGCATGTTGACTTTCAGCTCTATTAGTTGTGTGATTGCCAAAGTTAAGAAACTTATCGGTCCATGCAGACACAAACTTTTCTTTGTGTGGTGTCAACCATGTTTTGTTTAGATAAGAAAATGCATCTGAAATACATAAAAAATTTCAGTTGATGTAATGATTTATAACATATTATAGTGTATATTTAAAAATACCTGGATAATTGTTCGTAGTTTTTTCAACTTGTGCCAAATTCTTGTTGTATGCTTCCTTTGTTTCAGAGTTAACCAACCTCGTCCATGACGTATAAAGAACATCCCAACATGATTTGCATTTCTTCATGATATTGTTATTTATATGCCATCTGCAAAGTAATCCTTTAGCATCTGGAAATATAATAGTGTATGCGTTCATGAGAGCCATTTCTCTATCAGTCACAATAGCACGCGGCAACATACATCCTTCCATTACCGATTTTAGACAGTCTAAAGCCCAAACATAGTTGGATTGTTTTTCTTCATGCATGTACACAAATGCAATGGAAAATGTCATATTTGTTGGAGTTACACCAACAATCTCCAATAGAGGCATCCCGTACTTGTTTGTTTTATATGTTGCATCCATTAACAAGACATGTGGAAATGCACGCCATATTTCTAATGATCTTGGATGAGCAAAGAATAAATCTTCTAACTTATTTGTCAAAACATTTGCACGACTATAATAAACATATCCATTTTGATCTAGAAATTCCATAACACCTTGCATTTGAGTTTTACCTTCTCTCTCCCTACGTCGAAGTTTTTCGTCTGCATTGTAGATAGTTTTGAGAGTAGATACATTTTTCGGATTTAGGTTTTTTAGTGCAGATAATATATCTTTTGGTTTGACATTTTTTTTCAACAAATCTTCCACTATTCGACATTCATATTCAGTTAGTCGTCGTGGATAAGGATGACCTTCTAAATATAATGACGGCTCATGGTTATGAAATTCACATATCATTTTTATATGAGATCATTTTAATTAAACAACTTTTATGAATAATTAATATGTTTCTACTTGTTAGTTTTCAAAATTAATAAAGTTTTAAGGGTTTAAGATTTAAATTGATAAAATCTAGGGTCTTTTCTAAAACTACAATGTAAACCGAAGGTATAAAATTGTAATATTATATTTTATCGATAAAATAATTCGGCACACATATTAATCGGCACACATATTTATCGATAAAATAATTCGGCACGCAATTCAATGCAACAAATACACGAAAAATTCGTGTATATAGGAGGACCCTGAGTTTTTAATATATTTTATCATTTTTCATTTAATGCCTCTTATTTTCTATTAAAGTAACAAAATCTACCTTCCACTTTCCACTTTCCACTTTATAGTTTTTATTTTACTGTTTTGTTTATTGATTTGTTTTATTAACTAAACTTATTATATATATATATATATATATATATATATATATATATATATATATATATATATATATATATACTAAAACACATGGTTATTATTATTATTATTTTCAACATTATCTCTTTTTAATGATTGAGAATTTTAAAGTGTTCAACACCAACTAAAAAATGTTTTATATATATATATATATATATATATATATATATATATATTAAAATAAAAAATGATGATAAAGTATGATCATCCCCATCGAGGGTTTTATGATTAATAGGTTAAAAAGTGGTATTATAACATTGAATGGAATAAAAATGCATTATAGCTAGAATGTAATGAATGAGAAGTTCAATCCCCATTGAATCATGTATAACCAATAGTAAAAAATAATATATTTAAAATTAAAATTAATAATATAATAAAATATAATATAATTAATTAGGAAAACGTTAGAGTTATAAAACATAAAAAAAAAAAAATTATTGACTAATATATATTAAATGGTTTATAAAAACAAAAGAAAAAAAGTTTTCTAATATGATATATTTATACGGTGATGGTTGATAGAAAACAAATAGGAAAGAGTTATAAATTAAAATAAAACTTTTTTTTAACCATATAACAAAAAATAATAAAGTTTAAAGTAAATACTATAAAACATTAAGGGTGTATTTTGAAAAATCTTTGCAAGTTGAGGGACAAATTAATTTTATCTTGTCAAATGTCATATCTGACCTTTATATACGAATCCTTCGTGCATATAGGAGTACCCAAATTTCCATCGTCAAAATCATTTATTCAAAATTGATGTGACGATGACATAACCTAAAGTATTTGCCACATTTTACACCCAATCCATCAATTCTTGAGGAGAATTGAACACCTGCCAATTATATTATTATCAGTAGCTAACAAATCCACTCGATGCTAACATTATTGTAACAATATACTAATGAATTTATACAATATCCGATTTGAATTGTGATGTGTCATCGAAAAAATAATTACTTTCATCTGCTTCATTTATGTCCATTGGATGGATATCCGTTTCGAACGGTGATGTGTCCAACCCTAAAGACTTAAGGTGCTTATATATGGTGCAACACCCTAAATTAGGGTTTCATTAGGTCACACGTAAGCTTCGTATGAGATTTCCTATTTTGATTTAACGGTTCTTTTGTCATTTTTAGGTTTTTCTAATACATATTAAATTATGATTAATTTTACTTAAATAATGGTTTTAGCAATGGGTTAAAAAAGTTATAAATTGATTGATGTTAATAATATGAATTTTAAAAATAATAAAATATATTATTAACGTTTTGATGAAAAATAAATTTATTGAAAATGGTTAGAATACATACCTTAACATTTTAATTGATATTATTTTGAATATATATTTTTAAGATTTTTAGTATTTATTTTTATATGTGTATTTCATATAAAGTTGTTGAAATTAAAAAGAATAAAAATTAGAAGAGTTTGTTTTGTAACTTACATCTAATTGAAAGGGAATAAAATGTAAAATATAAAAACAATTGAAAATAAAGAATCGAAAACAAATATGATGATGGGATTGATTGTCTACTGATTGCTTATACACGAATAAATTCGTGCTAATAGGAGCACCCTTGAAATTATATAACTGAGATGATGGGATCGATTAATCAAACTAATCTAATAATTGCTTATACACGAATTTATTCGTGTTAATAGGAGTACCCTTAAATAAATGACATTTTACTTCAATTGGATTGATCATGTAATTTTGGTAAATTTAGTTAGAAAATGTATGATTGGGTTTTATACGGGATGTTATATGACGTGTCATTGAGGTGACATGACATAGACAATTGACATTTTGGAATCAAAGGGTGACCGATGTATATCCATATAATAAAGAGTAAATTACAAATATAGTCCTTATTGTTTGATCAAAATTGGCAGGTTTATCCCATATTTGAGACGAGTCATTTTTTTTACTTCCCAATCTTATATAAATGTAGAGGTGGCAATTGATCATACGACACGAAACGACACGAAACGAAATTGAAATGAAACTGAAATTCAAATTCGTGTTCGTGTCGTGTTCGTGTCAAGTGTAAAAAACACGAGGTCGTGTCGTGTCGTGTTCGTGTTTAAAATTTGACACGATTAAACATTTTTTGTCGTGTTTTTGTGTTATGTATGAATAAATATTAATTAAATACATTAATTATTATTTCATGTTATATTTGTCGTGTCGTGTCATGTCGTGTTTGTCGTTTTTTAATCGGTTCGTTTTCGTGTTAGTTAAAAAAACTCGAGATCGTGTCGTGTCGTGTTCGTGTTACATAAAACATTGTCATGTCGTGTCAGAAAAAAACACAACATGATGACCCGATTTGCTACCCCTATATAAATGGTCCTTCCGTTTAATTCTTTTAAAAAGTTCAGCAAAAAAGCTTGTAAATTTAGATTATCTATATTATTATTTTATTACAATATAATTATTTTAGGAAAATTAGCTTATCAACACATCTGTGTAATTAAGTTTTTGGAAGTGTTTACATATGACTATTATGACCGGTTGTAGCAAATTACAACTAGTTATAATGGTCATATGTAAACACTTTCAACAAATTCGTAACCTAGATGTGTAAAAAAATTATCCAGATATGAACAAAACGAAAAACTAATTACTTTTTTAGTCAATTTCCCTTTTTCTTAAGACTGTCGATCATAATGTTTACAATATTAATAAATTCAGTTAAATTTCTTTAAAACAATATTTTTAACCATTTATGAGTATTTAAATTAGCCAAAGCATGTTCGGAGCCGTTTTTAGTTGCATAATTATCAAATGGCTCTATATATATGAGACAAGAGTAATGTTATCGATATAGATAAAAGTTATTTCTATTTTTTGTATTTTAAATTTTTGTAATACATTGAGCAAACTCCATTGAAGATAGTGTTCTATTTCATATTATTGGTCACCATCTCTAGTACTTTAGTCTATAGTAAATTTTAATTTTTATATTTAATATCTTAAACAATAAAATTCTATAAAATGACGATATGTCTTTTTCCTTGTCAAATCTGAAGTTTTTTTTACCAAAGTTGTGTATTTTAAAAAGATATTTACCAAAATGGGTTGGTTTTAAAAATATTTACCATTTAGGTTAAATTTTATACCAAATCAAAATTAGAAGGTAAAATAAAAAATAAGATAAATTGAATTATCAGGATAATTATCTTTTCGTTTTGTTCAAATTTGGATAACTTCTTTTCTTTTTGTACACATCTAGCTAACGAACTTGTTAGAAGTGTTAACATATGACCATTATGACCGGTTGTAACTTGCTACAGTCGGTCATAATGGTCATATACGAACACTTCCAACAAATTTGTTAACTAAATGTGTACAAAAAAACAAAGTTACCCAAATATGAATAAAACAAAAAGGTAATTACTAGGGATGAGCATCGGAACTGGGTACCCGCTTTTGGAATCGGAACCGCCTCAGAACTGCCGGTTTTGGAACTAGAACCGCCTCAAGTGGTTCCGCTTCCGGTTCCGGTTCTGGTTCTCGTTTTTTCGGAACCGCTACTCGCTGGGTACCCGCCGGAACCGGTTTATATATATATATATATATATATATATATATATATATATATATATAAATTGTTTCATATAAATATATGTGTTACTTAGACCGGTTTAGAATATATTGGTCCGATTTTGTCCGTCTTTGGTCCGAATTGATTTGATTTGAATCGAACTAAATTGCGGTTTTATCGACAAAAGTTAACAAAATTAATGTAACCGGGTTACCCGCTCCTGGAACCGGAACCGCCGGTTCCGGGACTGGTTCCAAACATTTAAGAACTGCCTAGAGCGGTTCCGGTTCCAGTTCTAACTTTCTAGGAACCGCCGGTTCCGGTTCCGGTTCTGATTCTCGCTAAATGAGGCGGGTACCCGTCTATGCTCATCCCTAGTAATTACCCTAATAAATCAATTTCCCATCATTTTATATATTGAGGGCCTCGTCCCATCCAACCTACCATAGACAATCACTCTGCCATAATTTCTCACTTCTCTCAATGGCTATATTTTTCGGCCATTTTCAATTTATTTGGTCATATTTAGTTTGTTATTCATTTAAATTTTAAACTTCATTAATACGACCATTTAAACAAGCAAAACACAAATAACCAGAGACATATAATTGAGTTCCATAGCATCAAGCTTTTGATAAGTAGTTGAATCTTAATCCAATTACCAATATAACATTGCCCCGTCTCAAAAACCTAAAACAATGGGCTACGTGCGCCACCACGACTCCCTATTTTAGCAAAGATAGGGTCCTTTTGACGATATGCTAAGACACCAAAGTTGTAATCGTTTCCATATATGTTATTTATTTATTTTAATGAAGTAAGAATCAGGTTTTTGGTTGGCTTCACAACGCGACCAAGTGTTGGTCACCGTGCATGCCAAGTATATTAGCCACGGTGCACCCTTTAAGTGGGTCGGGACAAATGGCCACAACAACTCAAAATCCTATGCCTTTGGTTTTGGACCCTATTTAAAGGCAATAACTCCTAGGGTTTCTCTTATTTACAATATTCATCCTCCAGAGAACCCTATAAGTAAACCCTAGCCTCATCCTATCCTTTTGTGATGTTTTAGTGCCTTGAGTATGAAGTTTAAAGAAGAAGGAGACGTCTTTAGTGCTAGACAAGCAAGATCCAAAGAAATTTCAATCTTATCATCATCTTTTGACCTCTATAAGTTATAAAGCGTCAACATATGATTCTTATACATAGATCTAAAGTTTTGTAGTGTTTATATGTATTTTGGCCCCATTGATTAGATGTACTTGGAGCTTGGGAAACTTCGGGGTTATATACTTGTTTGAAAATCATTTATGAACACTTGGAGGTGAAAAGATAGCATAATTGGCTCTATTTGGACCATACAAGAAGTTCCATCCTTTTGGGCTTATTTTGGATCTAGGGTTAGTGTTTGTCATGTTAGTGTTGGATCTATATGCTCAAGAATCATTATTGAGTGACGTTGCTAATAACATATGATCCTATATGGTCACACCTTAATCAAGTTGGTACTTATTGAATATTTATTATATATTTGATATTAATAAATAAATTCAACTCTTGTATTTAATTAGAGAATAATTGTTGTTTTATGAAAATAATCATAAAAGAAACTAAAAACTAGCCATTATATGATATGGTATCATATAATAAGTCATGTACAAAGTTTTGGACCCTTTGGTTAACCATGATTAACTTAAAGACTTACTCTACCATGGTTAATAAAGTTGGAGACAATTTTTGTCTCTTCCAAGTCATCATGGCCGAAATGGCCTAGTGTATGGGAGATTCCTTGTGTTTTCTTCCCAAGTTGGTGTCCACGCTTTGTCCCACTTTCACTTTATGCTTTAAACTACTATAAATTATTTTAATGGTTTGACATTACTTTGCATGGATGTATAAAAGGGGACTCTTGTGCATGAAATTAGTAGAGTTCTTTTGGTCTTTCTCCTCTCTATTTCTCTCTAAAGCCGAGAGCACCTAAGGGAGAGCCTCTCTCCACTTTTGAAGTTGGTGTTTTAGCTTTTAGTGCTTACTTTGTGTCTTCCTTCTAGTGCTTAATTGTTTAAGCACTTAAGGCTTAAAGAATAAAGTCATACAAGAAGAAAACTAGCATTTTTAGTACCTTATCTTGTTGGTGGATTACTTGTAGAGAAGATCAAGCTTCTTGTTCTTGCCATCTACTTCAACACCCCAAATCCAAGAGGGTCCAAAGGCTACAAAGGTTGTTATTTCTAAACACCCTATGGTTGTTGTAACATCATTCTAACCTCTTTAAAAGGATGCTTGATGGTTTGTTTTGTTGTCACACTCGAAATTTATAAGAGATTTTTAAAGCTTCCATTGCCTGTTTTTGTGAAAAACTATCTATTTTATGCAACAAAAACCCTTCATTGGTATCAAAGTCATCTTTTAAATGTTAGAATGATTTTTATGTTATGATAATCTTTGGTTTTTGGAAAACAAGCATGGATTTCCTTTGGTCTAAATAAATATCCATATTTGTTTTATTTGGCAACTTGTTGTTAAAAGTGTTTTTTATATAACCATTTTTCCATGCATTTTGGTTATATAAAGGTTGTCTTAGAAAAAACAAAGAGTTGTTTGTTGGTATGTTTGATATATTTGTTGTGTATAAACAAGTCATTAGGACATTTGTGGTTACTATTTATTCATATGATGATGTAGTAGATAAATAGGTATTATTTCATGTGTTTATTTTTATATGTAATAAATTAGTTTTAGACGAGTTGTATTTTATTTTTTATAAAAATGTAACAAGATGGAGCTTAAAGATCGTATGAAGATATGAAGACATGGAGCCTTTTTTTGAAGACCTTAAAGTGTCTCATTAAGTCATTTAGGAAATGACTTAATATTTGTTGTGATGACTCACAATAAATATTACTAGAAAAATGACTTTGTTTATACACTTTAAAATGCATGAATGTGATGGTTATTTTGGTTGTTGTACAATATTGTATGTATGAAAATATGTTTTCCATGCAAAAACATTTTCACAAAAATAACATTAAACTTGGGGTTTAGAGTTTTATATAAAAGTTTCAACATAAGATGTCAAAATTGAGTTTTTTGTTAAAAAGAGTTTTTGAATTTTTTTTTAACTCTAAAGTAGCCAAACTTTTAAAGATATAAAAAGTTTGAAATATTTTTTAAACTTAATCTAAACTCCATAACTCAATAATAAAAGGTTGTTTTATTAACAAAGTTAGAAATCGGTTCCAATCCGTATAACGTCGAATTAAAATTGAATATAAATTTTAACTGATAAAATTGTATATAAAATATATTCAACTTTATCATTTTGGGAACACTTTAAATATACCATGAAATATTTTATGCATGAAATATTCATGATACAAAATGTTTTAAAATGATAGAATAATAAAACATTGATAAAAAACCCTTATTTACAAAACTTCAACGCCATGCAATCCACTTAAAAATCATTTGGGATTCTTGTGCAATTCATATGGATTTTAGGGTCACCTTATTCATTTGAGTTGTCAAAAATAGTTAAGGTGTTTTGTATTTGCTTATGGGATAAAGGTCATCTAACTATTTGTGAAATATAACTCACATGTTTTTTAAATGGATGATTTGATCAATTTCTTATGTGATAAATGTCACCTAAGCATAAGAGTTTTGAGGTATAGATGGGATGAACATGCCATTTAAAAACAAAGTAATGTTTTTGGATCCCATAAATCTAAGAATTACATAAGATTTGTAATTGGTTATCATAACCTACTGATCAACAAAATGACTTGAGTTGTGGGTCACCTCC
The DNA here is from genome assembly GCF_052849685.1 of Lactuca virosa. Classification (NCBI taxonomy): domain Eukaryota; kingdom Viridiplantae; phylum Streptophyta; class Magnoliopsida; order Asterales; family Asteraceae; genus Lactuca; species Lactuca virosa. The sequence goes on from NC_136429.1 coordinate 231,148,276, forward strand.
TCAAGTGATTTTGGGTGATGTGGATCTTAGCTTTTAAAAATTTAATTTGAAGGGTAATTATTTTTGAAAAGAATTTATATCAAAGATATTAAAATGAATCTTATTATTTTGTAGATGACTACCCCAACTGTAACCACCTCATCACTCACCATCCAATCCATCCTCGAAAAAGAAAAACTAAGTGGACCCAACTTTCTTAATTGGTTCAGACAACTGAGAATTGTCCTTAAGCTTGAGAAAAAGGACTACGTCCTTGATGAACCTATCCCAGAAGAGCTCCCAGCTAATGCTGCCAAAGCATCGAAAGATGCTCGGCTGAAACATGTTAATGATTCGACCGAAGTGGCTTGCATCATGCTTGCAACTATGACTCCTGAACTTCAGAAAACTTTTGAGTTCCATGAAGCATTTGAAATAATTGAACAACTAAAAGTCATGTTTCAAGTTCAGGCTAAGCAAGAGAGGTTTGAGACCTTTAATGCTTTCACTGATTGCAAGATGGCTGAGGGATCTTCTGTGAGTGAACATGTACTCAAAATGAAAGCTTATGTTGAGCAACTTACCCGCCTCGGATTCCCATTTAGGGATGAGCTAGTGACCGATGTGATCCTAGCCTCATTGCCTAAGTCATTCAACCAATTTGTGATGAACTTCACAATGAATGATTGGGAGAGGAGCATCAATGAGCTTCATAACATGCTAAAAAATATTGAGACAAACATCAAGAAATCTAGGAACAATCAAGTGTTGATGATCTGTGAGGGTCAAATATCCAAGAAGAAAACCGGTAATAATACCGGTAAGGGGAAAGGCAAAGCTGCCAAGAAAGGCAAGGCCAAGGGAAAGGGTAAAGGGAAGCCTCCTTCTACTAACCCAACTCCTAAACCCAAGCCTGCTGCTGACTCTGATTGCTTTCACTGCAAGAAAAAGGGACACTGGAAGCACAACTGTCCCAAATACCTAGAGGAACTTAAGAAGATCAAGGCCAACCAGGTTGACACCTCAGGTATATATGCATTCCATACTAATTATTGGGTATTTGATATTGGAAGTGGTACTAACATCTGCAATGATTTGCAGGGACTAAAGAATGTTAGAGAACTAAGAGATGGCGATTTGGAACTTCAAGTTGGCAATGGCACTCGAGTAGCTGTCAAAGCCATGGGGAAATATCATCTTTTGCTTCCAAATGGCCTTAATCTTATTTTGAACAATTGTTGTTATGTACCTAGTATAACTAGGAATATTATCTCTAATTCTCGCTTGTATGAACAAGGTTTTCGTTATAAGTTTGACTTTGATTCTGAAAACATTTTTGTGTTTAAAGATAATGTGTTCTATTTTGAGACTAGTCCCAAAAATGGAATATATGAAATCGATTTAAATGGTACATACAAAAAGGATAATTCAATGTTCAACTTAAATAATAAAACAATGTTAGACTCAAATAAAACTTATTTATGGCATTGTCGACTTGGGCACATAAGTAAAACTCGCACTGCTAAGCTCCAAAAGGATGGGATCTTAGAGTCAACAGGCTCAGAGTCTTTTGATGTATGTGAATCATGTCTATGTAGCAAGATGACCAAAGTGAATCATGTCTATGTAGCAAGATGACCAAAGCTCCTTTTACCAGTGTTGGTGAAAGAGCTTCAGATCTATTAGGACTCATACATATGGATGTATGTGGACCTTTTAGAACAATGACCAGAAGCTATGAAAGATACTTCATTACATTTACTGATGATTACGGTAGATTTAGATACGTGTATCTCATGAAACAAAAATATGAAGCATTCGATGTATTAAAGGTTTTCCAAAATGAAGTACAAAATCAACTTGGTAAAAAGATTAAAACCATACGATCAGATCGTGGTGGTGAATATCTAAGTTATGAGTTTGATGAACATCTGAAGAACTGTGGCATAGTGTCACAACTCACTCCACCGGGAACACCTCAACATAATGGTGTCTCGGAAAGGAGAAATCGTACTCTACTTGATATGGTGCGATCAATGATAGTCATACTTCCCTTCCTCATTCATTTTGGGGTTATGCCCTTCAACACGCAACTCGAATTGTAAACATGGTCCCAACTTAAATGGTTAGTAAGACTCCCTACGAGTTATGGCATGGAAACTTTCCATCAATGTCTTACTTAAAGATACGGGGTTGTGAAGCATATATTAAAAGATGTAACGCCCGTAGACCCGGGCTAGTCAATTTAGAGACGATAAGCATCAAAAATGACTTTTTCATGGAAGATTATTTATAAGGAGTAATCTTAAATAAGTTGTAGTATATGTTACAAGGATTCCGTACATATAAAGAACGCCGAAATCCGAGTTATAACGAAGAAGTTATGACCTGTCGAAGTTTCGCGACGGAACCGGCACGACGCTGAAGGACGTAAAATATGAATTTAATATAGAGCGATATCTAGCCTTAGTGATCTAAACGAAATTTGTAGAATACGTTAAACCGAGAGCGTGCATAAAAAGAACGTCTAAATCTGACTTCGTATGGGGAAGTTATGATTTTTCTAAGTTTCGACTTAACAATATGCAGCCCGAAACTCGAATATGAGATCGAGTGATTTCTAGCCAAAACAATCTAAACGAGAATCGAAGATCTCGTCAATAGTAGTGCAACGGTAAAAAGACAGACGAAAACGGACGTCGGATGAAGAAGTTATGATTTTATAACGGAGTTTTCATGTCCCGGCCTACTAAAAATAATATAATAAAAATAAAGTCAAAATTAGCCGATGGAGTCTAAACGAAAGTTGTAGAGCATAATCTCACCTCCGTGTGGATATAAAGAACGTCGAAAACAGAGATCGTATGCGAAAGTTATGAATTTCTGAAGTTCAAGGCGCGCACCCCGAGGAGGGAACGCCCCGCGTTCGGAAGCTTGGCCTCGGATTGGCCACGTCGTCGCTGACTCAACTGGCATCTGATAAGACCCTCGCCCCCGCTCCTGCGCGCTGCGTTTGAAGGAACGCCTAGCGTTTGGTGAACGCGCTGCGTTCGCAAGGCCAGCCTCCCCTATAAATAAGATGCGAGGCCAGCCGTCCATGGTTGCCAAATTTCTTTCTTTCACTCCCTATTTTCCTCTTTTTGCGTGCAAGAGATACCCCGAAGCCCCGGTATTATTCCCGACTCCTGAAGCAAGTTCCGAAGCCCGAAGATCCCGAGAAGTGAAGTTTCCGAGCCGAAACTCTGCCCGCGAGAAGCCCGGTTTTCAAGAAAAACATCCTGGTTTTATCGGAAAAGTTTATTTTAAGAGACGAGGTGCTGTCCAATCATTTTCTTATCAAGTGAGTGTATATTCGTTTTCTTCTAACACATAGATATGAAGTATTCTTTATAAAATACGTGCTATGTGTTTACATATTATTTGTTTATTTGAACTGTTGTTGAATGGATGTTTTGTACAGGTTTTAAGCTGAATATAAATGTATATAATTTATCTACTAATATGTTGGGTAGAACATGGGTAGACAGTTGGTGTGTGAAGAAATAAAATGATGAGAGGCATCGATGTCGTTGTTGATCTAGTCATCTAGCGGAGTATGGATGACGACCACAGACTCATTCTAGACAGTCCAGTGGAACACTAGCAGGCTCATAACCTGTAGGTGTTGTGAACGCTGTGTTCACCGGTGTACTCTATCCCCCTCATGGTTTCCTTTAGGACATCTATTGCTAAGGAAGCCCCTTTGCAGTAATGTCCGTCCCGGTGAAAATCCTAGATTAGGTCCCTTGTAATAGTTGTTGTTTTAGGGACATAAAGTGAGGATAACGGGAATGGGTAATCGGGTTATTGTTGGTTAGTGAAATTAAATATAATTATTTATTGTGGGTTGAAAACCCTATATGCTCACCAGGCTCCCAAGCCTGACCCACTCAGTTTCCTTGTATTACAGGTAGTGGCGCAAGGGCGTAAGTTGGATGACATTGTTAAGATATTTTTGGATTATAGACCTGTAGTTATGTATAACTGTTGTAAGATCTATTTTGTATTGTTTATGCTTTTGGTCTGTATCGGAACATGACATCCCGAAATTTTGTTATATAATGGAAATACATTTCTTTATGAAATGCTTTGATAAATTTTTATCATGTTTTGTTTTGGGAACAAATTCCGCAACTCTTTTATGTTGGATAAGGTGTATAAGTCCATAACTATTTCTGGTATGTACTTGACCCGACCCGGCATGGTCCATTTGGGTTGCATGACACCATGCAATTGGATAAACTAAAATGAGAGAAATAACACTTATGGTTTATTAATATATTATAAGTTCTAATATATTAATAATATTATTTAATTAGTTTGATCAAGAATTAATTTAGAATTAATTAAGTGATCAAAAGATAACTAATTAAATATATGGGTAGATTATGTAAATCTTCCATATCTTATATAGTAGGCTAAGAGGCTCCATGGATTATCAAGTTGGGTTCCACCCATAGGATGCTCCATGGGAGTTACAAAACCATGGGTCATGGAAATGAAGAGTCATGACACATTAGGGTTTACATGGTGTAACCCTAGATGTGTCAACACTATATAAGAAACCCATTCTCCACCAAAATTGGCAACACATAAGAAACAAGAGGGCTATGCTGATTTTAGAAGTGTGTATTCTCTCTAAAGTCATTCCAAAAGCATTTGGTGTTGTGTGAAGCATTTGAGGCATCACACTTGGGGTGCTAGGCTCACAAGGTTTCAAGGATCATAAGCAACAACAAGGTAAGTTATTCTATCTTTCATGCAAGTTAAAATTTGTTCCCCATGTATGCTAGATAGGAATATAACCTTGGAATTCAACTTTGCATGATAATTAGACAAACATAGATCCAAGGTTATTAGGGTTGCATGTACACTTAGGAAGTGTTAGAATGCTCAAAACCCATCATTTTAATCAAAGGATTACTCTAATTTTATTTAAAAGCATAAATGAAACCGGTCTTTTCTGGCCGTGATTTTGGGGATGTCACAGTTGATATCAGAGCATTAGTTTAAGCGAACTAGGAATTTGTAGGATTTCTAGACTTAAATTTAGAATGCTAAGTGAAGGTTGAGAGATGAGTGTCTGTTATATTTAAGACACGAGCACTAGTTTATTTTAGGAAATATGCCTAAAATGCTTTTATGTGCTAAATGTTATATGTTTGCTATATATGATATTGTTTGTTCGGATCTATGGTCTGTTGCCGACCGGATCTGGAAACCTTATGTGTTTAGGATTCTAAGTGTGCGTCGACGATATTAGAACTAGCATATAAACGTTTCGGAGTGATTTGGATAATTATCTATCGTGAAGGAGGATATAAATTCACCTTGTTCGGTGTATAGATCAACGATGGCAAGAACAAGAAGTGGCGCTGGAAACGTGAACGAAAACAGGAATCAACCACCTGTAATCGAGAAAATACCTGTTGTAGCAGCAGCACCTGAGCCGGTGACAATGGCTGGTGTGCAATTGATGATTCAGACGATGTTGGATCGTCAGATGGAAGAAACTAGACGTCTGCTTCAACAAAATCGTGAAGAACTTTCGATTCAAGTTGAAGAGCCCGAAGTAAATGGAGAGCCGTCGGATGGAGGAAACTTCAGTGGGACTGTTGGTCAAGCCAACCCACCAATTGTTAGAAAAAACAATTGCAATGGAGGAAATGATGGAAGAGGATGTAAATACAAGGATTTTATGGCATCTAAGCCACCGTGTCTATCCAGAAGCCCGACGCCGGTGCAAATTATGGATTGGATCTCCGAAATGGAGACAATGTTTGAAAGTTGCGAATGCAGCAACAGGCAGAAGACCGCTCTTGCGATCCCTTTGTTGAAATCTGGCGTGTTGAGTTGGTGGAAGCTGTTAGCTGACTCTATGCCCAAGGGAGAAGCGAGCAAAATGTCTTGGGAAGACTTTGTGGAACAACTGAAACTGCAATACTGCTCCGAGCAGGACCTTCTGGAAATCAATAATGAGTTTCAGAATCTAAAAAAGCGAAAAATAAGCGTTACTGAATACGCTGCAAGTTTCACAGAAAAGATAAAGCTTATCCCATACCTAGTTCCAACAGAACTCTCAAAGGTCAATAAGTTTGCCCTCAGACTACCAGCGGACTATGGTCCAATGGTTAAGCAAGCAACCACATTGAAAGCCGCCATCTGGGCTGCTAAGAATGTTGAGACTCAGATCAGGGAGAAGGGTCTGGAGAGATCAGAGGTTGGTGAGAAGAGGAAGTTGGATGGGCCTTCAAGGTCCAACAAGAAAAATGAATTCTCGAAATCTGGTTCGAGAGGAGGAGGTGGAGGAGGCGAAGCGAAATGGTGCGACAAATGCAAGAAGAAGCATCTTGGGAAATGTGGCGGGGAAGCCACATGCTTCAAATGTGGAAAGCCAGGGCACTATGCCAACGAATGCACCCTCACCAAGAAAGTCTGCTACGGGTGTGGTGAGGAGGGGCACGTCTCGAGAGACTGTCCTAAAAAGAAGGAGGCAGCAAGACCCAATATTCCACCAAAGCCAAGGGCATTCCACATGATCCTCGACGAAGCAGACAATAACGCGAGGAATCAAGAATAAGGATTTCATATCCAAAGATCAAATTATGAAGTAACATATGGTGTAGCCTATTAGAGGCATAATATAGGGTGAACTTGAACTTTTGTGTAATAGTTTCAAGGATTAATATAAACCCTGGTTTTGTTATCTGATGTATTGAGTGACACCTATCGGAAGATGTCGAAGGTGGTATCTTGCCTTTAGTTTATGTCTGGTAAAATAACGGTACGTTTAAAGGAGTACGGTACGTCTAAAATACACCTTTGATTGGCAAGGTGATGGAACGATTGGTGTAATTCTTGAAGTTGTCCCATAATCTGGAATTTCCATCACCAATCGAGTTAAAGTAGAATTGATGATTGAAGATACGCATGGAAGAAGTCCTAGTAGAGTCTAGGAAGATTTCTATGATTATTTGGACACATTCGTATGTGTTAAATTGTTTTGTGATTTTAGGACTTGGGGACTGCGAGACAATAATTGGGACGAGTATGAGTAGGTGTGAATAGTAGTAGAGATCTATACTACTAGAAGCACAGGACTCACGCTTGGATCAGGGAAAGCCACAAGGTTACCAAGAAGCTAGTAATTGATTCCGTTTTATTCAAGTATGTCATTACCATTGTTTCGGTAATGACTAGTAAGATGGTTGTTATTCCGACCCTAGTGGTCATAACGAATTGAGTCCGACTATAATAAGTTTGTTACGTGGTTCGGAGAACCGAGCTCGATGTAACATCTGACTTAAGTCATAAGGGTGAAATCAATGCGACCAATTGTATCGCACTCATTGTTAAAGAAGTTAGTAGCTAGAAATACTACATGTTAAAATGTGGTTATATCGCATTAGAATATGAAGGAAGGTATATTCCATTCTGGAATTTGACTCTAAGAGACTTGAGTCTAAGCGTTGCATCATACGATGAGAGATCATTAGAGCATGACCCATCGGTCTGTTGCAATAGATAAAGGAAAGTATATATCCTAAGAAGAAGAAGGAGTCCACAATAAGGACTTATTGTGTAACTTGAAAGTTATGATTGAAAGTCCAACATAGTATGACAAGCAGATGCGGGATTGAGCATCGTCTGCAGTCAGGAAGCCCTAGAGTTAAATACTCATTCGAAGAAAAATATAAGTTACCTAGGATGAAAAGATAACGTATGGAATCATTATACAAGTCCTATTTTCGTTGATGATTCCGGGACATAATCATCCTAAGGGGGAGATAATTGTAACGCCCGTAGATCCGAGCTAGTCAATTTAGAGACGATAAGCATCAAAAATGACTTTTTGATGGAAGATTATTTATAAGGAGTAATCTTAACTAAGTTGTAGTATATGTTACAAGGATTCCGTACATATAAAGAACGCCGAAATCCGAGTTATAACGAAGAAGTTATGACCTGTCGAAGTTTCGCGACGGAACCGGCACGACGCTGAAGGACGTAAAATATGAATTTAAGATAGAGCGATATCTAGCCTTAGTGATCTAAACGGAATTTGTAGAATACGTTAAACCGAGAGCGTGCATAAAAAGAACGTCTAAATCTGACTTCGTATGGGGAAGTTATGATTTTTCTAAGTTTCGACTTAGGAGTATGCAACCCGAAACTCGAATATGAGATCGAGTGATTTCTAGCCGAAACAATCTAAACAAGAATCGAAGATCTCGTCAATAGTAGTGCAACGGTAAAAAGACAGACGAAAACGGACGTCGGATGAAGAAGTTATGATTTTATAACGGAGTTTTCCTGTCCCGACCTACTAAAAATAATATAATAAAAATAAAGTCAAAATTAGCCGACGGAGTCTAAACAAAAGTTGTAGAGCATAATCTCACCTCCGCGTGGATATAAAGAACATCAAAAACGGAGATCGTATGCGAAAGTTATGAATTTCTGAAGTTCAAGGCGCGCACCCCAAGGAGGGAACGCCCCGCGTTCGGAAGCTTGGCCTCGGATTGGCCACGTCATCGCTGACTCAACTGGCATCGGATAAGACCCTCGCCCCCGCTCCTGTGCGCTGCATCCGAAGGAACGCCCAGCGTTCGGTGAACGCGCTGCGTACTCCGAAGGAACGCGCTGCGTTCGCAAGGCCAGCCTCCCCTATAAATAAGATGCGAGGCCAGCCGTCCATGGTTGCCAAATTTCTTTCTTTCACTCCATATTTTCCTCTTTTTGCGTGCAAGAGATACCCCGAAGCCCCGGTATTATTCCCGACTCCTGAAGCAAGTTCCGAAGCCCGAAGATCCCGAGAAGTGAAGTTTCCGAGCCGAAACTCTGCCCGCGAGAAGCCCGGTTTTCAAGAAAAACAACCCGGTTTTATCGGAAAAGTTTATTTTAAGAGACGAGGTGCTGTCCAATCATTTTCTTATCAAGTGAGTGTATATTCGTTTTCTTCTAACACAAAGATATGAAGTATTCTTTATAAAATACGTGTTATGTGTTTACATATTATTTGTTTATTTGAACTAGTTGTTGAATGGATGTTTTGTATAGGTTTTAAGCTGAATATAAATGTATATAATTTATCTACTAATATGTTGGGTAGAACATGGGTAGACAGTTGGTGTGTGAAGAAATAAAATGATGAGAGGCCTCGATGTCGTTGTTGATCTAGTCATCTAGCGGAGTATGGATGACGACCACAGACTCATTCTAGACAGTCCAATGGAACACTAGCAGGCTCATAACCTGTAGGTGTTGTGAACGATGTGTTCACCGGTGTACTCTATCCCCCTCATGGTTGCCTTTAGGACATCTATTGCTAAGGAAGCCCCTTTGCAGTAATGTCCGTCCCGATGAAAATCCTAGATTAGGTCCCTTGTAATAGTTGTTGTTTTAGGGACATAAAGTGAGGATAACGGGAATGGGTAATCGGGTTATTGTTGGTTGGTGAAATTAAATATAATTATTTATTATGGGTTGAAAACCCTATATGCTCACCAGGCTTACAAGCCTGACCCACTCAGTTTCCTTGTATTACAGGTAGTGGCGCAAGGGCATAAGTTGGATGACATTGTTAAGATATTTTTGGATTATAGACTTGTAGTTATGTATAACTGTTGTAAGGTCTATTTTGTATTGTTTATGCTTTTGGTCTGTATCGGAACATGACATCCCGGAATTTTGTTATATAATGGAAATACATTTCTTTATGAAATGCTTTGATAAATTTTTATCATGTTTTGTTTTGGGAACAAATTCCGCAACTCTTTTAATCAAAGGATTACTCTGATTTTATTTAAAAGCATAAATGAAACCGGTCTTTTCTGGCCGTGATTTTGGGGATGTCACAAAAGAGAAACTTCTGACAAGCTTGATCCTATATCTCAAAAGTGTATCTTTGTGGGATACCCAAAAGAAACCATGGGTTATTACTTCTTCCAGAAAGAAGAAAACCGGTTGTTCATTGCCCTTAAAGCAATGTTTCTTGAAACTGACTTTATCGCACATAAAGTAAGTGGCAGCCCCATTGACCTCGAAGAAATTCGAGAGACACAACCTTTAGTTGATAATGATAATCAACAAAGCATTGTTGAACCTGAAATTATCGTTTAGATGCCAGAAACCACACCAACTGTACGACGCTCCAGTAGAACTCGTCAGGAACCTGACAGATTTGCATTTTTCATTCCTGAAGAAGAAGTCTTCTTGATGGATCAATGTGAGCCCATCAATTACAAGGCTGCTACTACAAACCCAGAGTCTGACAAATGGCTTGAAGCCATGAGAACTGAAATTCAGTCCATGAATGACAATCAATTATGGGACTTGGTTGACTTACCTTCCAACACCAGGGCTGTTGGAAGCAAGTGGATCCTCTAGAAGAAGATCGACATGGATGGAAATGTACAAACTTTCAAAGCACGACGTGTCGCAAAAGGATATACTCAAATTCAAGGTGTTGACTATAAAGATACTTTCTCGCCAGTTGCTAAGATTAAATCTATTACGATTATCGTGGCCATAGCTTCATATTATGACTATGAGATATGGAAAATGAATGTCAAACCCGCTTTCCTTAACGGATATCTTGAGGAAGATGTTTACATGGAACAACCTGAAGGTTTTGTCAAACCGGATAACCTAAAGAAGGTGTGTATACTGAAGAAGTCCATTTATGGATTGAAACAAGCATCTAGGGCCTGGTATCAATGTTTTGACGAAAACATCAAAAAGTTTGGTTTCTCAGAAAGTCCCGATGAACCATGTGTATACATCAAAGGAAGTGGGAGCCATATTGTTTTTCTAATTCTATATGTTGATGACATATTACTGATTGGGAAAGATATCCCGACATTGAAGGAGACTAAGGCGTACCTTAGTAAGTCATTTCAAATGAAAGATTTAGGGGATGTTGCATACATACTCGGTATTAGGATCTATAGAGATAGATCCCAAAGACTCATTGGTTTGAGTCAGAGTACATACATTGACAAAATCTTAAAACGTTTTTCAATGGATAACTCGAAACGAGGAATTGTTCCCATACTGCCTGGCACTATTCTTTCTAAGGCTGACAGCCCTAGTACCGAAGATGAGATCAAAAGAATGAACGCATACCGTATGCTTCAGCAGTAGGTTCAATTATGTATGCTATGACATGTACAAGGCCAGATGTAGCTTATGCTATTAGTATAACTAGTAGGTATCAAGCTAATCCTGGCGAAAAACATTGGGTGGTTGTTAAGAACATACTTAAGTACTTAAGAAGAACTAAAGATATGTTTCTGGTCTATGGAGGAGTTAAAAAAGAGCTTACTGTAAGATGTTACACTGACGTTGGTTTCAACATTGATCGAGATAACTCACGATCACAGCCGGGATATGTGTTCACACTTAATCAAAGTAAGAAGTGGTTCCATTTTTACAACAGAATCAGAGTGCATAGCTATGTGTGAAGCGGCTCAAGAAGTTGATTGGATGAAGAAATTCATCGGTGATCTGGATGTTGTTCCAAGCATCAAAAATGTCATTGAGATGCTTTGTGACAACACTTGTGCCATCGCTATCACAAGAGACCCGATGGTTACTAACAAGACTAGACACATTCAACGAAAATTCAATTTCATTCGTCAGGAATTAGAATTGGGAAATATACGCATTGAAAAGATTCATACAAATGATAATCTAGTAGATCCGTTCATAAAGGCTCTACCTCAAAGCAAGTTTGAGAGTCATGCAAAAGGCTTCGGTCTACGATTAGCTAGTGATTGGATTTAAATTTGTACTTGACTAATATCTAGATATTCAGAACTATGTAGCAATGATATGTAATCTCCTCTGAATATGAGATATCTCTTTTGTGTTGAATATTATTGTGTTCTATATTAGCATGTTATTTAATCCTTGAATAATGTAATTATTCAAAATTTATCCATAGTCAGTCACTGTTGCGGGAGCAAATGTGAATTAAGACTAATATGAATCGGCTTGGTTGATTTCAAGAGGTGAAATAGCAAAGTGTTGCATCCAAATTCATATGTACTTGTTTGAGAACAACTATTGGAAATGACCTGCATCAAGAGTCACTTCATGGATCGATATCATAAGTGAATCTTGATCACAGGTAAATATCTTTATGTCTTTCGACCTGAGATGCATATCGAAGAACTCAAGTATGGAGATTGTTATACTTTCACATGGTTAAACTTTGTTCGTAACTGTGCAGTTATAAAAGCCTCCGTTGGGTAGAGCATGAACTATATGAGAGTATATATGTAGTCAAGATGGGATTTGTTCCTCTTATGTGTTGAGAGTTAGACATCTAAGGCTCCTTTCTTATAAGTTGGATGGCAAATGAGGATGATCATGTTCCATGTCTCATATCCAACATGATGTCTGTAACAAAGAGAATATTGATACACTTACCTTATGCTTCAGTTGTAGCTAGTAAGCAGCAGAAATTGGATGTTGATTGATGGCACCCCTTCGTGTGTTATTAGGGGCAGTAGCCCGTTGCTAGACGTCAACTACTGTCTATGTCAGTCTTTAATGAATCTTGTGCAAATGAGAGATTGTTGGATCTATATGCTCAAGAATCATTATTGAGTGATGTTGTTAATAACATATAATCCTATAGGGCCACACCTTAATCAAGTTGGTACTTATTGAATATTTATTATATATTTGATATTAATAAATAAATTCAACTCTTGTATTTAATTAGAGAATAATTATTGTTTTATGAAAATAATAATAAAAGAAACTAGAAACTAGCCATTATATGATATGGTATCATATAATAAGTCATGTACAAAGTTTTGGACCCTTTGGTTAACCATGATTAAGTTAAAGACTTACTCTACCATGGTTAATAAAGTTGGAGACAATTTTTGTCTCTTCCAAGTCATCATGGCCGAAATGGCCTAGTGTATGGGAGATTCCTTGTGTTTTCTTCCCAAGTTGGTGTCCACGCTTTGTCCCACTTTCACTTTATGCTTTAAACTACTATAAATTATTTTAATGGTTTGACATTACTTTGCATGGATGTATAAAAGGGGACTCTTGTGCATGAAATTAGTAGAGTTCTTTTGGTCTTTCTCCTCTCCATTTCTCTCTAAAGCCGAGAGCACCTAAGGGAGAGCCTCTCTCCACTTTTGAAGTTGGTGTTTTAGCTTTTAGTGCTTACTTTGTGTCTTCCTTCTAGTGCTTAATTGTTTAAGTAATTAAGGCTTAAAGAACAAATTCATACAAGAATAAAACTAGCATTTTGAGTACCTTATCTTGTTGGTGGATTACTTGTAGAGAAGATCAAACTTCTTGTTCTTGCCATCTACTTCAACAACCCAAATCCAAGAGGGTCCAAAGGCTACAACGGTTGTTATTTCTAAACACCGTATGGTTGTTGTAACTGTTGGATTAGATGTCTAAGCCCATAACTATTATTGGTATGTACTTGACCCGAGAGTAGCATGGTCCATTTTGGTTGCATATCATCAGGACAATTTGTTAGGATGGATTCTTGAGAGAAGGTTATATATGATTTGTGAATATATTATAAGTTATCATATATTAATATGAAATCATATGTTTTAATTAGTATTGATCAAGAATTAATTTGGAATTAATTTTGTGATCAAAAGAGACTAATTAAATCTATGGGGACTAATTAGTTATATTTATATGGGTTGGGCTTATGATCCATGTTGGACCAAGTTTATGTATGGATACATAAAGAGTTGGGCCACATAAACCATGGATCATAAAACCCATGGGTATGGATTTGGGTTATACCCATGACCCTTGGAATCCACCACATATAAATATGTGTTCCTTTGCCCAAAATCGCCACTTGTGGTTAGACTTGTACTTGGAGTTCATGGAGGTGTTTTTGGTGCATGGAGATTCACTCTCAAGAGCCACCTTTGTTCATGATGTGTTGTGACTTCATTTGAGGCTTCCACACTATTAGAGCTAAGCTCTTAAGGCCAAATACATCAAAACTTCAAGATACATAAAATGTATGTTACCCTAACTAGTATCTTGTATGGTATATGTCAATTGCATGCTAGTTATAGGCTTAATACCTTGGAAACATCATTTCATGTATAATTAGTGAAAACATAGATCCAAGGTATTTAGGGTTGTATGTGCACCATATGATGTTGTAGTATATAAACCCGACAGTGGTATTAGAGCCATGGGTTGTTTTCAATTATACTTGATGCTACTTGCTTGGAAATGCCTTAAAAATCGATTTTATGCTGTTCTTGACTGTGGACTCACCGAGTCCACTGATGGACTTGCCGAGTCCAAGGAAAAAACTGACCAACTCGCCGAGTTTGTTCATACACTCGCCGAGTTTGTTCATACACTCGGCGAGTTGGTTCTCTAGAATGCAGATTTTCAAGGTTTTTGGCCAGAATTGGACTAGGATCATTACCCTAAGCTGTTTTTGAACCTATAAACCTGTTTTTGATGTGGTAATGATCATACTCATCCAATTCAAAAGATAATTGTCAAAAGTTTCATGTTTTGTATTAGTTTAATGGTTAGGCTAATTACATGAAAAATGTTTGATTTGAATTGTCTTGTTCATATGAGTTTAATCTAGATTATAGTTTTTCTTGACATGTTTGTTAGTTTAATTGGTGATCTTAATGATATTTTAATGGACTCCATAACTTGTCCTCACGTTATGGAAAACTAAAAGTTTTTCCTTTTAAAAGAATCATTAAAGCCATAGGTTATAAACTTGAAGAGTCTTTTTCCCATAAATTGTTTTATGACCTTCATAACTTGTCCTCAAGTTATGGATTTTCAAAAGTTTCTTCATTAAAGTCTTTAAAACCTATATTAAACTCATATGTTATGGATTCCAAAAGTTTTTGAATTGTTCAAAACTTGCCCTCAAGTTTTGGAATTTGTAAAGTTACCCCCCATGTATACTTTAATTCCAACCCTTAGAATTTTAATAGTTTAAAATTCAGCCATTATACTATTATAATATTATAGGTTTAATATTTATATATATATATATATATATATATATGTATAAGAGTAAGTCAGTCTTACCGTTAGTAGGCCTCATTCACGAAGCCGGTCTATAAGGGGGGTATAAGGTTACTGCCTATAAAATGGCAGTTTAATGGGTGTCCACTCTCACCCACCGCTTCCTTGACTGGTGGAGGGTCGTTAGCCAAACGGGTAGGACAGGACATTAATTCTCCCTTCATTAAAATTATAATGATAAATACTAAGTAACTAAACATTTATAAATTCCCAATCTTAGTTACTTAGGAAAATGTGAATTTGGTGCTAACCCATGAAATTGCACTTTGCACCTTGTTAAGTCGTTAGTGGAGCGTGTGTGGTTAACCGACACACTAATCTGGGACTGCCAATGTGTAGCAAAGGGTAGCTTGATGTTAATCATAGATCAATGGAGCATCTATGGCTAATCGGCATATTGATTAGGTGGTTGTAACATTAAGTGTACCAAGTTAATTTGCATGGTTATTCACTCCTTGTTTGTGATCCTCGGCATCCCAGTCACAAACTTGAAGGGCACATCGAGATTTAAACATGCCATTGAATAGTTCAATGAATCTCAAAAGATCTAGGAGTTTCAATTAATTTAAAACCTAATGTTAAATTTCGTTTTTCATGGTGGAAATTGGTAAATCGTCATTTACCTACCTTCAAATATTTTGTAGCTTAGATTACGGCATCCCTCTTCCATGTTATAAAATATTGTGTTGGGTCCTAGCCTTAATATTTCATATTGGGTGTTATATTAAGGACTTAAATCAACTAAACTTGAATTTCTCCCTCATAGATGTCTAGTTATGACAACTATGGTCTTCCTTATCCTTTTAGATAGAGCTTTACTAATGAAGATGATATCCCAAATGGCAATCAAGGTGAAAGATTAATCCCTTTGTTGTGCATTAATGGGACTGGAAATCATACTTCAGTTCCTCCACCTCCTACAATTATTATCCCTAACCCACAAGTTCTAGGTCACTCAAAGCCCTATTGATTGGCAAGCAATGTCCATATGTGCTCACATCTTGGAAATGAAGTCACATATTGACAAGTTGGGAGAGTTGGGTGTCGAAGTCTCAAGGAAGTTGACTGTTGACTGGGTTCTTCAATCACTTTCTGAGTCATATAGTGAGTTCTTTAAGGGACTACTATGTGACAGACCACGACATGACCCTTATCGATCTTACCTATTTGCTTGTTGCTGCTGAATCAACAATGATTTGGGGCACTGGTAAAGCAAATTTGATTGGAAGATCTACTTCCCAAACTTTCATGGACATTGACAATGGAAACATTGGAAGTCCAGAAAAGTCTTCTCTTCCCAATGGAAAGGGATCGGCCATAGTCAACCCGGTTGACCAAATGGTAAAGAGAAAGGCTGAGTCTGAGGCAGTCCTATGTACCATTACTAAAGAGTCCATATATTTTATTGCCAAAAGAAGGGGAATTGGTTGCGAAGCTGCCTTATTTACCTGAAAGTTCACTACGAGGGTAAAAGTCAGGTAAAGTCCACTATCTAACCCTATTAAGTTCCTTTTTGGAAATTCTTATTACATGATGTGACTAGGTTGCATTTTGATGTTTTGTAGAATCGAAAAAGGAGTGGAAGCTTAGAAGAAAAGTATGTTGAATCTGATCGCGAAGATGGATTTCGATCGCATGATTCGAAGATCAGAATTTTGAGCTGCTGCTTAAGAGTTATGATAGATTGCTTAGGAATAGATAACAACATAGTTTTCATATGTATGTGCATTGTAAGGATAAGTTTTTCCGCAATTTTTTAAAATAAAAGATTTTTTTTTGATTTTATTTATTTTAAGTATCCTTACAATGGCATTTGTGAAAATTGTTGTTTATATGATTCCATTGATAGCAATATTGGAAAATGGATTTGATTCTTTCGTTTGTGGTAGTGTCATAATTTACCAAATAAGGAAAGATTTTTATCACCCAAGTTTCAGTTGGATAGAAACTTGGAATCATGCAACTTGTATTGTATGATGAATGAGAATTTTCATCTTTGGAAAATTAAGACTAATTCCTTGTTCACATGTATATGTGAGTCAAGTGGAGGATTAGGGGATCGGATACACTGGGTGTGCGCTGATAAGATCCACCACAAAGAACGATAAGGCTATTCGTCATGATTTACTAAAGTTTAGTAAATATGGTTGTGCTTACAAGTTTAAGTATAATTCTGAAACATTGGAAAAGTTTCAATGTATGGCAGAACGAATAAGAAGAATAAAATTAGGCGGAAAGATAAAAGTTTCTCCAATCTAAAAAGATGGGAGAGTACTTGAGTATCTTGTTTTATGATTATCTTAGTGATTATGAAACCATATCACAATTGATTCTCTAAGGACATCTTAGTGCATTTGTTTGACTAAGAAGAGGAATCGTGAATTGTTGAAATGGTTAAGTCAAAAGATGAATCATAGTTCGTTCCAAGATTGAGTCTTAGAGTAATACTCCAAGATTGTAACTCGAGTGACATAATCTTAAGAAAGGTTTAAAACACTTGTCAAATGTAGAGTAAAATATTTTCTACTCTTGTACATTTGAAATTGGTAAGTTGTGATGTCTTGGATAAGACAAAGACCAACTAAGACCAATTGTGTGAAGTGTTTTTCTTGATTAGAATCAGCACTAACTCTTGAATATTTGTTTTGTCAAGGAATGGTTCTTGACATGAGAAACATATATGTCAAGAGGTCAGTGGGAGTTTTAAAGATCTTGAAAAAATTTCAAGAACTAATCAAGAATAAAACCTGTTGTTTATCACTAGCGCGCGACTTGAGGTTTGTAACCTATCGTGTTAACATATTCTTGTTTCCGTGCCCATTCCAGTTAAAGTTGACTATGCATATGGGTTCTATGAGTTTTGAATTGTTTGCATAACAACCTGGAAGCAATGGTAGGCCCTTGTGCTGCCGAGTGGCAAGAAAACTAAGATTAAACAAGTTCAGTGCATATGAGTTTGGATTTGTCACTAACCTTGTCTTATGATTATGGTTATGACAAATTTACATGGATAGGAACACATACACCATAAAAATCTAAGTTTCATAAGGTTTCTCTCCGATTCATGAAAATGATGGTGAGGAAACACTTTCACTAAGTAGATTTTAAGTAGATCAATTCTGATATTTGCATTCTCAAAGTCGTTAGTGGAGCGTGTGTGGTTAACCGGTATACTAACATGGACTAGTGAGAATGGAAAAAGGTCTAAACGTTATGATTACGACATCCCTCTTCATAAGTGTTTAGACACACATGTGAGCTATCTAAGGAAAGGTGTATGATTTTGATAAAGTCTTATCAAAGCATCTCGTATCAGAAATCTGAACTTTGGTAAGAAAGTCAATAAGTATTGATTTCTAGAAGTCCAGCTGATTTTTGGATACATATCAAAGCTAGTGGGAGCATAAGTGTTATGCTAATAATTATCATGTTAGTGGGAGCATGATTATTATGTTAGGTGTTGCAAGTTAGCAATGTTAATTATAGAAAACAAAAGTTTCAATTTGCAAAGTGTACTTGTAGGGTTTGAAAAGTTGTTTTGCTATAATTAAGGGAAAGGAAATTATACTTCATTCCAATTCTAAAAGCTTAGATTGTGGGTCTTTAATCAAATTTAGTCATGATTACATTATTTGCGTTCTAAAATTTGATTATGATCACGACATCCCTTTTCATAATTCGAACTATGAGAACATGGAAAATAGAAATAGACATATTATAGAAAAAGACTGGTCTAGTATCATGTCTTTATGTGAGACATCATGAATCATGTCCCATATGCTTTGGATATAGGATCGATTACATGTGATATAATATTCATCCGTTCTAATTTTTCCAAATGCCTAGGGCATTAAGAGGGAAAAAGGAATAGAACTGGATATGACTAAAATGATTAAGCAATTGTCGAGGACAATCTGAGGTTTACCAAAGATTGGTTGCTCATGCACAGTTGGAAGTATAGTGTTAAATTTTGGAAGGACCATATTGACATATTCTGAAAAGAGGCAACTCTTGTTCAAAAGTGATAGTCAAAATGGGAATATGGAAATGTTTCCATAGGTGGAAGTTGTTATTCAAATCTGTGTAAGATTAGAAAACTTAATGCAGGAAGGATGTTCAAATGAATGTACTTTGAATATGAGACTTCGTTTCCATGGAATTGCTCTCCATTGGAATACTTTGTAATGTCTGTTGCCGAGTCTTTGTGACTTTTCTGCATATTCATTGCAAGAGGATCAATGCATATAAGTTTAGAATCTAACAAATTTCAGTAAATGGCAAAGAATCTTGTATTCTTACATTTGCAATGAGGATTTGGAATTGTGAAGTGTGTATCATTTGAAATGTTGTCAATTCATCTATTCCACAAACAAAGGACCATAGGTAAACATAATGTGCATGCTTGGAGCATGGGAAAACTATTGTTTTGATTCAAGTATAAAGTTGATTATTCGAAACATTATACAATGAATAATGAGTAATCAATATGATGATTAAATAAAAGGTGTTTTATTTACTCTCAAAAGTTTTGGGGCCATATAGGATTAGTATTATTCTTGTGTTTCACTTTGCATGTTTTGACTTCCCGAATAACTAAGGTTATTCAAACTCTCTACAGTCAATCATACTTTGGAAGTAGGTATGAATCAAGACTGTCATGAATTGGGCTTGTAGATGTCTAAGGTGTTTAGACATAGCAAAAGTTGCTGCAACATTCATGAGTGCTCCTGGAATAAGATTCGAGTATTGGATTAAACCCACGCTCATTTGAATCACTTCATGGATTCTATCACGAGTGATCATGAGACGATAATATCTTATATTCTTCAAACCTAGAGATAAGAGTTGTTGACTATGAGTTGGTTGTACATTGATTGTATGAAAACGCATCAGTAACTTGATGTTATAAAACATGCCTTTGTGTATGATTCAACAAGTAGTTAGTACAAGCATATGAGTCAAAATTTATCCATTCCTTTTACCCTTGAAGGGATAAAAGTGATATCTGTGGGCCCCTCGATGATTTAGTGATGACAAACGTAAGTGCTCAGCCGGGCATGGACTGATTTTATTTGTTCAATTAGTCAGTCGTCATAAATCAGAAATCAGGAAACAACAGATGGACAGAGAGAATGATTATAATCCATGTATCAGTCCATATAATATCTAGAATGGAGGAATATATGATCCCTTATCTAATGGACACGTCATTGACTAGGTCGGAGTTCGACAACAGCTTTTAAGAGCTACGATTGCTAGTCGGGTTTGGAGTCGTACTTGCAATAATAGTTTTTGTCACACCCCCAAACCAGACGACGGAAACGTCCAAGGGTGGATGACTTCATTTGTAGTATCACAACACATGCATCATAGTAATCAAAGTATAAACAACCATTGTATTTAAAAAGTATAAATATTTACATGTGTTGAATCATTGCATATTGAAACCAAAATAGTTATATAAAAGAAGAAGACATGACTCAAAATAGCTCCATCTTCTCAAAAGCTCGGGGAGTACCTGTCTACTGATTTCCTGAGAATACAAGTAATTTGAAAAGATAGTATCAACATAAAGTTGAGTGAGTGCATAAGTATTTATGTTTGAAAGTATGTTTTCTATTTCTTGAATATGTAAACTGTTCCAGAAAATCCTATATTCTCTGCTGTATATGAAAAGTAGTTTTAATCACATAAAACCGTTCTATCTGTAAACCGATGTTCTGTTATTAAATTCCTTTTGTATAAACTGTATAAATGAGAGTGTGCCTGGCTTAACCAACTGTTATTGAATAATGAGATGTAATACTGTAAAAACTGTATCATGGTAAACTTGTACTTTGAAAATGTACTTACGTTTAGTTAATTATACACTAACGTATTGTTAATATCCTTTTTAATGAGTTATTATAACCATACTAAGACTAGATGGCCTGACCCAATGCTTTGAAGGCGTCTAAAACTGTTGATAACAACTGTCACTCGTAGGCGTGTATGCCTGACTGTAGCTAGCAGTCTGAGTGCGGGGTTGTCAATCCCAATATAGATCTATACACACATTGTTTCGATCCCAGACTGGAGATTCTGGTTATAATGTCAGGACTTTAACTATGCTGTTTAAATGAACTAAACAACCTGAATCTAATGACTCATAAAAAGCATATAGACGTTACATGTATAATAGTTATGAAAACCCAATCATTCTGAAATAAATAATTGATAGTATGCCCTTGAATTAGTATTTGAAGGATATATACTCTTGATTATTTTTTAATCAAACCTTTGTTCTTGTAAAATAGTGTATTTTAGTATACTTGAATCGTGATTTAATGTTATATGAATCATAAATTATACCTATTATAATTGATACTAACTATTTATGAATGCAATCCCTTGCTCAACATGTTACAAAGGGTATTTGAACTGAACGAATTAACTTTTATATTTATATACATATATAATATATATATATATATATATATATATATATATATATATATATATATATATATATATATATATATAAGTAAAATTTAAATGACATTTGGACAAATAATCGTTACTTATAATCCCACATCCAAACAAGGAAAAGAAACCAAAGTGAGCTATCAGTCCTAAGCCTTTTAAACTTATATATATATATATATATATATATATATATATATATATATATATATATATATATATGATTTCTGTTGAAAAATATAAGTTTATAAAACCATTTAAAAGAAGTTTAACATTTTTGAAATACTTTTGATGAGTTAATGTCATTTTAACACAATATTTGAAACCATTTATTTGAAACACAAAATCTTTGTGTTAGACTTGTATTCCCCCCATTAAAATAGTAAAAACTATGAAAATACGGGGGTATGAACTCACTTGGTAAGAGTGACGATTTGATGAAAAACTGGGCTTTACGCGGGCAGCACTTCGACTAAAAAGATGTTAGCTTTTTGAGAATTTCGGGGCTTCGGGCTTTCGTCAGAGCTTGGACATGTCACCGGGGGGTCGGGATAGTA
This sequence comes from Lactuca virosa, assembly GCF_052849685.1. Classification (NCBI taxonomy): domain Eukaryota; kingdom Viridiplantae; phylum Streptophyta; class Magnoliopsida; order Asterales; family Asteraceae; genus Lactuca; species Lactuca virosa. The sequence continues at coordinate 231,170,391 of NC_136429.1, forward strand.
TCGAGAGGCTTAAAAGTGAGAAAGTATAGGAGAGAGGTTTGAAATTGGCACTTAAAACTAGAGGTCTCGGTTTCTATTTATAGGAGGCTGAGGCCTCCCTGTACGCTGGGCGTAGCATACGTGCCCAGCCTAGTCGTTACGCGTTGGAGCTAGTATGCATGCATGGATCGCATGCAGCGAGAGGGTGATGGAGCGTCGACGTGGCTGGATGTTGACCTTGCTTCAGAGTACGCTAGGCGTACTCTTGTACGCGGGGCGTACTTCCTTTTTCCAAACTTCTAAAATTCATATCTTTTGCATACAGGCTCTGTTTTTGACGTTCTTTATATCCACGCGTAGGTGAGATTATGCTATACAACTTTTGTTTAGACTCCGTCGGCTAGTTTTGACTTTATTTTGAAAGTTATATTTTTAACAGGTCGGGACAGGAAAAGTCCGCTAAAAATTCACAACTTCTTCATCTGACGTCCGTTTTCGTCTGTCTTTTTATCGTTGTACTACTACTGACGAGATCTTAAATTCTCGTTTAGGTTGCGTCGGGTAGAAATCACTCGATTTTTATTTCGAGTTTTTAGCTGTGTATTGCTATGTCGAATTTTAGAAAAAATCATAACTTCTTCATATGAAGTCAGATTTTGGCGTTCTTTTTATGGACACTCTCGGTTTAACGTATACTATAACTTTCATTTACATAGTTAAGGTTAAAAAGCATTTTATTGAAAATTCACTTTTTACGTTAAACAGTGTTTTGCCGGTTTTATCGCGGATTTTCGATAGTTCATAACTTCTTCGTTATAACTCGGAATTGGGCGTTGTTTGTATTTTTGGAATCCTTGACACGATTTCTACCACTATGTTCATCCCAAACAAGTTTGTTTAACATTTCATTTTTGAGGGTTGATATGTAAATGTACATAGTATACAAAAATTTCCATATATATATATATATATATATATATATATATATATATATATATATACTATTACATAAAGTCGAAATATCAGGTTATTACATTATCCCCCCGCTAGAGAGAATTTCGTCCCGAAATTAGGACTATAACGTTACAGAAAGACTAGGGAAAGAGATGTGGATATTACTGTTTCATCTGATCTTCTTGCTCACAAGTGAATTCAGGTCCTCGTTTTGCATTCTAACGAACCTTCACTATCGGGATACGACTTTGTTTAGTTTTCTTCATTTCCCTGTCTAGGATTTCTACAGGTTGTTCAACGAAATTGAGACTCTCGTTTATCTCGATTTCATCGAGTGGGATAACAAGAGTCTCGTCGGACAAACACTTATTGAGATTTGAGACATGAAAAATGGGATGAATGTTATCGAGTTCATGTGGTAGATTGAGTTTGTAAGCAACTGGACCAATTCTGGCAATGATCTGGAATGGACCAATGTACCTTGGATTCAGTTTGTCATGTTTACCAAAACGTATCATTCCTTTCCATGGTGAGACCTTCAAAAGAACACGGTCACCAACCTGGAATTCCAAAGGTTTTCTTCGTTTATCCGCATAACTCTTCTGTCTATCTCGAGAAGCTTTCAATCGTTCCCGGATTAGACAATCTTTTCTGTGGTTTCACGCATGATCTCAGGACCAGTTAGAGTACTATCAGGTATTTGGTTCTTTGCTAGTTGTGTATCGCCCACTTCAGCCCAGCACAGAGGGGATCTGCACTTACGGCCATAGAGAGCTTCAAAGGGTGCAACTTTGATGCTGGTGTGATAGCTATTGTTGTAGGAGAATTCAACTAGTGGTAAATAGGTATCCCAAGCATTACCAAAATCTATCACACAAGCCCTTAACATGTCTTCCAGCGTTTGAATTGTTCTCTCACTTTGCCCATCAGTCTGAGGATGGTATGCTGTACTCATGTCAAGATTTGTTCCTAAGGATTTTTGCAATGATTGCCAAAACCGCGAGGTAAATCTACTATCTCGGTCAGAGATAATAGATATTGGCATACCATGCAACCGTACTATTTCTTTTAAGTACGTCCTTGTTAACTTCTCCATTTTATCTGTTTCTTTTATTGGCAGGAAGTGGGCAGATTTGGTTAATCTGTCGACAATAACCCAAATGGTATCATGACCACCCGTTGTCCTGGGTAACTTGATTATGAAATCCATTGTAATTCGTTCATACTTCCACTCAGGTATATCCGACTGTTGAAGTAAACCTGAGGGCTTTTGATTTTCTACTTTAACCTTGGCGCAAGTTAGACACTTGCCTACAAAAATAGCTATTTTGGCTTTCATGTTTGGCCACCAATAGATTTTCTTTAGGTCCAGATACATTTTTTCTGAACCCGGGTGAATAGAGTATCGAGTTTTATGAGCTTCTTTCATAACCACGTCTCTGTAACCACCGAACTTTGGTGTCCAGATCCGGTTCATGAAACAATAGACTCCATCATTCCTGACTTCGAAGTTCTTATCCATTCCTCTCAAGGTTTCACCTGCCACGTTTTCGGGTTTCAAGGCCTCGAGTTGAGCCTCTCTGATCTGTGTGGACATATGTGAATGGATTGTCATGGTCAACGACTTTACTCGACGTCCCGAGTATTCTTTTCTGCTAAGGGCGTCAGCTACTATATTGGCTTTACCAGTGTGATAACGAATTTCGCATTCGTAATCGTTCAGTAGCTCCACCCACCGTCGTTGTCTCATGTTTAGCTCTTTTTGGTCGAAGATATGCTGGAGACTTTTATGGTCCGTGAATACTGTGCATTTCGTGCCATATAGGTAATGTCTCCATATATTTAGAGCAAATACCACTGCTCCTAATTCAAGGTCATGCGTTGTATAGTTGACCTCATGTGTCTTGAGCTGCCTCGAAGCGTAGGATATAACCTTTCCTCGTTGCATCAAAACACATCTAAGCCCTTGATTAGAAGCATCACAGTACACTACAAAGTCCTCTGTCCCTTCGGGTAGAGACAAGATCGGTGCACTGCACAAAGCTCGTTTCAACGTTTGGAACGTTGTTTCTTGCTTTACTCCCCAACTGAAAGTTACATCCTTTTGTGTCAGGGTGGTAAGCGGTTTAGCGATTCGGGAGAAATTTTGGATAAATCTGCGATAGTAGCCAGCAGGACCTAAGAATTGTCGGATTTCTGTAGGTGTTTTGGGTGCTGATCAGTTCTCAATTGCCTTGATTTTGGAAGGGTCCACGTGTATTCTTTCGGAACTAACCACGTGACCCAGGAAATCTACTTTCCTGATCCAAAATTCACATTTTGAAAACTTCGGATAAAGTTTCTCGGTTCTCAGAGTTTGTAATACTTGACGAAGATGTTGTCCATGCTCCTCTTTGCTTCTTGAGTAGATAAGGATGTCATCAATGAAGACTATGACGAATTTGTCTAGGAATGGACGACACACTCTGTTCATTAGGTCCATGAACACAACAGGTGCATTCGTCAATCCGAATGGCATCACTACAAACTCGTAATGACCATAACGAGTTCTAAACGCGATTTTGGGAATGTCCTCCTCCAAAATCCATAACTGGTGATACCCGGATCTTAAGTCTATTTTCGAGAAGTAGCTCGCACCTTGAAGTTGGTCAAACAGATCGTCAATGCAAGGCAAAGGATATTGATTCTTAATGGTAAGTTTATTCAGTTCGCGGTAGTCTATGCACATACAGAATGATCCATCCTTCTTCTTTACGAACAAAACCGGTGCTCCCCAGGGTGAGAAGCTTGATCTTATGAAACCTTTGTTAAGGAGTTCGTTAAGCTGGCTGGATAATTCTTGCATCTCAGAAGGTGCAAGACGATAGGGGGATTTGGCTACAGGGGTATCCCCAGGGATTAAGTCGATTCTTAATTCGACTTGTCGTTCGGGAGGCACTCCTGGAAGATCATCGGGAAAAATGTCAGGAAAGTTGCAGACCTCAGGAATGCTCGCGATGTCTTTCACTTATTGCTTTTTGTCTACCACGTGAGCTAAGAAAGCACAATACTTTTTGCGAAGGTACTTCTGTGCTTTGATGCAAGAAATGATCTGAAGGTTCATTCCGGGTTTGTCGCCGTAGATAATAAGAGTTCCGTTAGTTGGAAAATTCAGGCGAATGACTCTTTCATAGCATAGAATGTCTGCATGATTAGAGCACAACCAATCCATACCTATTATGGTGTCGAAACTTTTGATAGAGACCGGCATAAGATCTATTTGGAACGAAAAGTTATTCAAGGTAAGGGTACTTCCTATGTATATATCGTTGGTGTATTCGGATTTCCCGTTAGCCATTTCGACTGTGAAATTTTCTTTTAGTGGTTGGGAGTTTTGATTTAGCAGGTGTTTGAAATTATGGCTCATGAAACTCTTATCAGCACCACAATCAAATAGAATGCATGCATAAGTATTGTTGATAAGAAACGTACCCGTGACCACCGCAGGGTCTGCCACTGCTTCTTCGTGACCCATTGCTAGAATCCTCCCAACTCCACTGGCATTACCAGCTTTCGGACAATCTTTCTTGAAATGCCCCACATCACCGCACTGGTAGCATGTTTGACCTACTCCAGCGGCAGGTACTTGGTTAATCGGTTGGGGTGGTGATCTACAGAATCGAGCAGTATGCCCTTTTCTGTTGCAGTTACGACACTGCATTTCCCGGAAATTTCCGTTATGGTGAAAATTGCATTTGTTGCATATGGGGAGATTACCAACATAAGGCTTAGCTGGTGCAGGGTTAGCAGGAGCAGCAGCAGGTACAATAGCAGCATGGACCGTCACTAGCTGTTGCTTTTTCGAGGGTTCCTGAGAAGATTTGCCCTTCCTTTTATTCCAACCCTTCTTCTTGCTGTTGTTGTTGTTTCCCTTGGGCTGTTCTGGGGCAGAAACCACAGAGTTTTGACGGGTTCCGTGGTCAATAAGGGACTGTGCTAATTCTTTGGCACTGTCAAAGGTAACAGACTTAGAAGCAATGACACTTGCCTGAATCTGGGACGATAGCCCCTAGATGTACCTCTCGATCTTTTTGCTCTCCAGAGCAACCATTTCTGGACAGAGTATCGCTAAGTCACATAATCGATTTGTATAGGTTGTTATGTCTGAACCAACCATAGTAAGACCCCAAAGATCTTGCTCAAGTTTCTGAATTTCACCCCGCGGGCAGTACTCCCGCATCAGCATGGTCTTTAAGTTCTCCCAACTTATGGAGTTAGCCACTACCAAGGTTAGTGACTTAACATGGCCGTTCCGACATGTTAGGGCTCTGTCAGCAAAGGTATAAACAACAAATTTGACTTTGCTACCCTCCGGGCAGGAGCAGATCTCGAAGACTGCCTTTGTTTTCTCGATCCATTGTCTCAACACCATCACTCCTCCAGTCCCGTTAAAGGTCCTGGGTTTAGCGTTCGAGAAATCCTTATAGGTACACTCTCATGAGTGCCCGTGATTTTCGCCGTGGTTGGGGGGATGTGTACCCGCTCCTGATCCACTTGTACCAGGGGTGTTTATATGAGTCATAGCAGCTGCAACAGCTGCCGTGACTGCCGCCTGAAACATGGCAGCGTCAAATTGAGGAGGTGGTGGTGTTGGCGCTTCATTAATATTGGCACGCCTTGGGTTTCTCATTGGAGACATCTTTTACTATAAAGTTAAAAGATGAAAAGATGATAACATATCAAGAGTGAAATATGAATATGATATCTCTGAACTAAAACATTTGGTTCAATATGAATCTTATAAAGAATTGATAATAGAAGTCTATTACAAGTACAACTTGCAAAAAGATAATATGAACTTGAGTGATTATTTTTCAAAGAGTATGAAAATACATGTCGATTGTATTGGTATATTAATTACATATAGTCTGGAAGACTTGACCTTAAAACAGGTCTATAATATACCACAATACTGGGAAAATATCGACATCGAACCGACCTACCGAAAATGAAATTTTCACGGTCGTACTGAAAAACGTGAAAAATAACACTAAAACATATTCATAGATTTACACTATAACCAAAATACAATATGTTGTTTGGAAAGTTGGACCTATCTAAAGGTCTACAGTAGACCAATTTATTGAAAATAAAACATTTAGCCGAAGTCCTAATCTATAACAAAATTTGAAGTAGAATAAAGACTACTTGCGTCGCGTACTGCGACGAGTACTAGACTCTGCTTCCACGTGTTTGGTTTCCATTGGCTAACTTTCCAAGGTAGTCTGATGCTCCCTTAATTCTCTTATTTCTGTTAGGGCAGCATTCATTTGGTTTTGCGTGTGGGTTTGGGATTCATCTTGAATTTCGTCCAGACGACGAATATCCGCATCGTTGATTTGTGCCGTTGCATTGACTTCCAGGATCCGATTTATCAAAACCCTCACCTGATCGGTTTGGCGAGCTATACGATGAATAATGACAGGAAGAGCCCTGTCGGCTGATCCTCCGTTACTGAGCTCGTAGAAATCTTGGCACATTCCATAGGGTGGGCGTTGGTTTTGCTGTCGGCTCCAGTTGTATATGTGATCTCCCCAAACTGGCGTTGGCCCTTGAAATCCTTGTCTGACTGCAGGAGGTGGGATGGCTGGTGGGGAATTGATTACCATGGGTTCTATGTCGGTACCCTCTTAATCTTCATCTTCATCTTCTTCTTCCTCTTCTGGATCCTCTTCCATAATTTCTTCTGGATCCTCTTCTGGATCCTCTACTATCCATCCTTCGTTACCATGGTTTGGAAAGTAAGGGTCCCCTGGTAAATGAAATCCGGCCATTGTGTCTGTGCGAGAATAAGGACATGAGAAGTGCATGAAAAACATAATATTAAACATCGATGTTAAACTATTGCATCTATAGTATCATAAAATACTCCTATAGTATTTTAAATTTATGTTTTGCTCTAGAGTTTCTTATGTATAAGTATAGTTGGTAAGTTTTAGACATGTCGCAACACTACCATCACTCCCAAACACATGTTGGTCATATCTCAAACCAATATAGTTGATCAGGCTATATTAATCCCAAATATGATTACATAACTGCCTAGGTTTGACTGCAGTGTCTAACATCCAAATACTTTTAAGTTCTTATGACTGTGATACTGTACTTGTAGGTATGAGTGTTAGTATACTTCTTGTAAAAATACTTAAATTTTCAAAAATATATACTTGTAGTCAGAGCTCTTAGCCCCAATGTATTTATAGTTTGTATATCTTTTATGGATTGATATATTGAGTTCACTATAAACAATGCTCTGATACCAATCTGTCACACCCCCAAACTAGACGGCGGAAACGTCCGGGGGTGGCTTACTTCATTTGTAGTATCATAACACATGCATCATAGTAATCAAAGTACAAACAACCATTGTATTTAAAAAGTATAAATATTTACATGTGTTGAATCATTGTATATTGAAACCAAAATAGTTATATAAAAGAAGAAGACATGACTCAAAATAGCTCCATCTTCTCAAAAGCTCGGGGAGTACCTGTCTACTGATTTCCTGAGAATACAAGTAATTTGAAAAGAGAGTATCAACATAAAGTTGAGTGAGTGCATAAGTATTTATGTTTGAAAGTATGTTTTCTATTTCTTGAATATGTAAACTGTTCCAGAAAATCATATATTCTCTGCTGTATATGAAAAGTAGTTTTAATCACATAAAACCGTTCTATCTGTAAACCAATGTTCTGTTATTGAATTCCTTTTGTATAAACTGTATGAATGAGAGTGTGCCTGGCTTAACCAACTGTTATTGAATACTGAGATCTAATATTGTAAAAACTATATCATGGTAAACTTGTACTTAGAAAATGTACTTACGTTTAGTTAATTATACACTAACGTATTGTTAATATCCTTTTTAATAAGTTATTATAACCATACTGAGACTACATGGCCTGACCCAACGCTTTGAAGGCGTCTAAAACTGTTGATAACAACTGTCACTCGTAGGCGTGTATGTCTGACTGTGGCTAGCAGTCTGAGTGTGGGGTTGTAAATCCCAATATAGATCTATACACACATTGTTTCGATCCCAGACTGGAGATTCTGGTTATAATGTCAGGACTTTAACTATGTTGTTTAAATGAACTAAACAACCTGAATCAAATGACTCATAAAAAGCATATAGACGTTACATGTATAATAGTTATGAAAACCCAATCATTCTGAAATAAATAGTTGATATTATGCCCTTGAATTAGTATTTGAAAGATATATACTCTTGATTAGTTTTGAATCAAACCTTTGTTCTTGTAAAACAGTGTATTTTAGTATACTTGAATCGTGATTTAATGTTATATGAATCATAAATTATACATGTTATAATTTATATGTATTTTCCGAATTGATACTAACTATTTATGAATGCAACCCCTTGCTCAACATGTTACAAAGGGTATTTGAACTGAACGAATTAACTTTTATATTTATATACATATACAAATATATATAAGTAAAATTTAAATGACATTTGCACAAATAACCGTTACTTATAATCTCACATCCAAACAAGGAAAAGGAACCAAAGTGAGCTATCAGTCCTAAGCCTTTTAAACTTTATATATATATATATATATATATATATATATATATATATATATATATATATATATATATATATATATATATATATATATATATATATAGAGAGAGAGAGAGAGAGAGAGAGAGAGAGAGAGAGAGAGTCAAGATCAAATAAGAAGGAAATTTTTGGTAGGAAGGTAAGAAGTTTTTTTTCTACATATTTTTTTCGCGACAAACAAAATGAATCATTAGATGATTTATTTGTAAGATGATTCACAAGAAAAAATTCTCAAAAAAAATCTCGATGATTCATTTATACAATGATTTTGTTGTTATTCACTAAAATTGTCATAAAAGTGAATTTTTTCTTAATTTACTTAAAAATGAATCATAAAGATGTTTTTTTGTGAATTTTTTCTTGTGAATCATCTTACAAATGAATCATCTAGTGATTCATTTATTTTGTTTGTCAAAAAAATATATAGAAAAAAAACTTCTTACCTTCCTACCAAAAATTTCCTTCTTACCAGATCTATATCCTATATATATATATATATATATATATATATATATATATATATATATATATATATATATATGATTTCTGGGGAAAAATATAAGTTTATAAACCATTTAAAAGAAGTTTAAAATTTTTGAAATACTTTTGATGACTTAATGTCATTTTAACACAATCTTTGAAACCATTTGTTTGTAACACAAAATCTTTGTGTTAGAATTGTATTCCCCCCTTAAAACAGTAAAAACTATGAAAATACGGGGGGTATGAACTCACTTGGTAAGAGTGACGATTTGATGAAAAGTTGGGCTTTACACGGACAACACTTCAACTAGAAAGAAGTTAGCTTTTCGTGAATTTCGGGGCTTCGGGATTTCGTCAGAGCTTGGATATGTCACCGGGGCGTCGGGATAGTATCGAGAGGCTTAAAAGTGAGAAAGTATAGGAGAGAGGTTGGAAATTAGCACTTAAAACCGGAGGTCTCGGTTTCTATTTATAGGAGGCTGAGGCCTCCCCGTACGCTGGGCGTAGCGTACGTGCCCAACCTAGTCGCTACGCGTCGGAGCTAGTATGCATGCATGGATCGCATGCAACGAGAGGGTGACGGAGCGTTGACGTGGCTGGTTCCTGACCTTGCTTCGGAGTACGCTGGGCGTACTCTTGTACGCGGGGCGTACTTCCTTTTTCCAAACTTCTAAAATTCATATATTTTGCATACGAGCTCCATTTTTGACGTTCTTTATATCCACGCGTAGGTGAGACTATGCTCTACAACTTTCGTTTAGACTCCGTCGGCTAGTTTTGATTTTATTTTTAAAGTTATATTTTTAACAGGACGAGACAGGAAAAGTCCGTTAAAAATTCATAACTTCTTCATCTGACGTCCGTTTTCATCTGTCTTTTTATCGTTGTACTGCTATTGACGAGATCTTAAATTCTCGTTTAGGTTGCGACGGCTAAAAATCACTCGATCTTTATTTCGAGTTTATAGCTATGTACTGCTATGTCGAATTTTAGAAAAATCATAACTTCTTCATATGAAGTCAGATTTTGGCGTTCGTTTTATGGACACTCTCGGTTTAACGTATACTATAACTTTCATTTATATAGTTAAGGTTAAAAAGCAATTTATTTAAAATTCACTTTTTACGTTAAACAGTGTTTTGCCGGTTTTGTCGCGGATTTTCGATAGGTCATAACTTTTTCGTTATAACTCGGAATTGGGCGTTCTTTGTATTTTTTGAACCCTTGACACAATTTCTACCACTATGTTCATCCCAAACAAGTTTGTTTAACATTTCATTTTTGAGGGTTGATATGTAAATGTACATAGTATACAAAAATTTTCCTTTATTATATATATATATATATATATATATATACTATTACATAAAGTCGAAATATCAAGTTGTCACAATTTTAGACTTATCCAAGTGGGAGACTGTTGGATTATATGTCTAAGCCCATAACTATTATTGGTATGTACTTGACCCGAGAGTAGCATGGTCCATTTGGGTTGCATATCATCAGGACAATTTGTTAGGATGGATTCTTGAGAGAAGGTTATATATGATTTGTTAATATATTATAAGTTATAATATATTAATATGAAATCATATGTTTTAATTAGTATTGATCAAGAATTAATTTGGAATTAATTTTGTGATCAAAAGAGACTAATTAAATCTATGGGGACTAATTAGTTATATTTATATGGGTTGGGCTTATGATCCATGTTGGACCAAGTTTATGTATGGATACATAAAGAGTTGGGCCACATGAACCATGGATCATAAAACCCATGTGTATGGATTTGGTTTATACCCATGACCCTTGGAATCCACCACATATAAATATGTGTTCCTTTGCCCAAAATCGCCACTTGTGGTTAGACTTGTACTTGGAGTTCATGGAGGTGTTTTTGGTGCATGGAGATTCTCTCTCAAGAACCACCTTTGTTCATGATGTGTTGTGACTTCATTTGAGGCTTCCACACTATTGGGGCTAAGCTCTTAAGGCCAAATACATCAAGACTTCAAGCTACATAAAAGGTATGTTACCCTAACTAGTATCTTGTATGGTATATGTCAATTGCATGCTAGTTATAGGCTTAATACCTTGGAAACATCATTTCATGTATAATTAGTGAAAACATAGATCCATGGTATTTAGGGTTGTATGTGCACCATAGGATGTTGTAGTATATAAAACCCAACAGTAACACACTCGAAATTTATAAGAAATTTTTAAAGCTTCCGTTGCCGGTTTTTGTGAAGAACTATCTATTTTATGCAACAAATACCCTTCAGTTAGAAGTCTGGATGAGGATAAAGTTGAAAATTTTATCCATTAAGCACCTCATTTGAAGGTTTCTGGAAAGTTGTGGCTTTTGTCCTAAAGGGTTAAGGACTTAATAAAAGAGACTATAGTGCCTAGGAGACGCAACGCGACCAAGGCTTGGTCGTGGCACAAAGTTTGGCGATTTCTAGAATAACTAGTTTTTCCTCTAGTGGCCGCGACGCGACAAGAGGCTGGCTGTAACGCATTGTCACGTTAATCGTTGACTTTTTGCCATTTTGAATTTTGGTAATACTTTAATGGTTATGAGTCTTAGACTGAGGTTTGACCTTTGTTTGGTATTAGGTGGTTTGTGTTATTTATCTCGTTTGTGGAGACTGCTTTTTGAGATTATGGTTGTTAGATTCAGGTGAGTGTTCTTACTATACTATGTGTTACATTATGTCATTTATGTGGTAGGATGTTTGTAAGGTCACACCTTATGATCTGATGAGTCAAACACACGACACATTGATAGATCAACGTCAACGTTTACTACATCTATAGCTCCAACGTATCAAGCTTATCAACGTCAGCTTATAGTTCATTTATTCGATTGTAATGCTTTGTATATTAGGTAATGATATAGATAAGTATAGAATAGATCACATATATGATATCTTTGTAATAAGATCGGTTCTTAGTATATATTAGACGCAGTACCTTCAATTAAGGGATATACATGTAAAGATTAGTATATATAAAACATGAGGGCAAACCCTAATGTTGTGATCGTGGCTTTGTGTCAATTGTCTTTGTGACAAACCCGTCTTCTTGGTGAAAAAAAACTATTTCTTGGTGAAAGAACAATTTGGAGAACTTCTGTGTTATTTACTTTCTGTTTATTATTTTGCTTAGATTAGTTTTACGTTTGTTATTCATACTTGAAGTGTATCCGATCGGTACAAACCTTCAATTGATATCAGAGCGGGTTTGTGTTAGGCTCAAAATGTTGTAATTAGTCGAAGTGTATTTTGCACTCTTCGAATGTTTTGTAATCTATTTTACTAAGGCGCTTTTATTCGAAGCTTAAGTGTCTATGCCTTAGTATATTTTTTGTGCGCTTTATGTTCCCTATAAATAAGGATATTTACTAGAGTTAGATAAGAGTTTTTACAGACCTGTCTTTGTACTCTGTAAACATTCGAAAGCGTAATAGAGCTGAAACAAGATCTTATTTACATTTGTTGTTCAATCTCGCATTCTTACTTCATTTAATACTCTGATTCATTTTATACTCGATTCATTGCTTCATCAATTGGTATCAGAGCAGAAATCACATCTGTGATATGATTTTCACCTATTCAAAAAGTTTTTGAATCAACTTTTTGGTTCAAAAGTTTCCGCACTTTTTGATAGTGAAAAATTTGTCTAGATTTTAGTTTGTGATTCGATTCTGCATTTGAATTGTTGAATCGAGTGTTCTTCTTGTAATTCCGATTTGATTCAACTAGTTTGTTTTCAAATTTCTAAATTTTCTTCAAAATTTTCAAAATCATGTTCCGTACAACAATGGCGAGCTTCAATCTCAATTCGATGACCTTGTTTTCTCATCTGTTAGGATCATCGACCAAAATTTCAATGCTAATCCCTGAATATTATGATCAGTGGGCTGATCATATGCAGGATTATCTGAATGGTCTTGATGAAGAATTGTGGTCATGTATCACTGGAAATGTCAATGTTCCAGTGAATGTTCAAGCAATTGGATCATCTTCTGCAAGTTCTGGTGTTGAAAATCAAACTGATCGTCTGAAGAAACTGGAGAAGAGATGTATGAGGGAACTGCGAAGAGCTTTACCTCCAGTTGTGTACAATTACGTAAGGAGTTGTACAACTGCTAAGGAGATCTTGAACAATCTGAAAGATAAGTTTCAAGGAAGTGAGAAGACGAAAATCAATTCAGTCAAACAGTGTTTGGTCGAGCTGAAAGATTTCAGACAAAAAGAAGGTGAAACAATTGAAGTCTACTATGATCGTTTGAACGAGTTAATCTATCGTTGTAATCGCTATGGAATTACCAGGACTTCAATGGAATTCAATCTCATCTTTGTGATGGGTCTTCAAAAAGAATGGAGAAGCGTGAGTATGATGGTGAAGAATCAGCAAAGTTTTGATACATCAACTCTCAATGATTTGTACAATCAGTTGAAGACACACGAAATTGAGGTTAATGAAATAGCTGAGGAATCGAAGCTGAATTTGGGAGGTCCATTGGCACTTGTGTCCAAGATATCTGAGAAAGAAGCTGAAAATGGTGATTCAGAGGAAGAAGAGGGATTCATTATGAATTCGGATGATGAGGCCATAACATTTTATTCGAATAATCGTGTTAAGAAATTTTTCAAAAAGCCGTTCAATCTGAAGGCTAAGCTTGCTGAGGTAAAAGGAAGTGCTGTGAGTAAAGCTGTTATTGAGGAGAAAAAGAAGGTTGAGAAGAAAGATTCGAAGGTGTCTGAAGGAAAGAGTGAGAAGAAGCTGAAAGGTGATGCTGGAATATATTGTCATTATTGCAATGGAGCCAATCATCTTGCGAATGATTGTATGCTTCGGAAGAAGGATGAGAGGAAGAATAAAGTAAAAGATGAGGCTTATTATGCAGAGAGGCTTGAGGAGGTTCGTGCGAAAGCTAAGAATTTGTCGCTGGTCGCAAGGGGTGAACAGGAGGAAGATGGAAATTATCAAATCTGGTCATCTGGATCAGACGATGAAGAAATGAGGAATCCAACACATGGAGCAATGTATGCGAAGATGGAGGAGGACTCAGATGAAGAGAAATTCGAAGTGAAAGGAAGATGCTTCGTATCCAAGGCAGCAGAAAAATCTCCAATGACAACAAAGGTACGTAATATTCTCGAATCTTTTAATATTCCTACACATGCTTATGACTCTGAACTAATATCTTTTGATGAGACTGTTACTTATTTTGATTCAATTGTTGTGTCTGCTAGCAATGAGGCAAACAAGTTGTCCATGGAGTTATTAGAGACCAAAAAGCGATTAGACATGAAAAGAAGTAAAGTTGATTGTTTAGAATTACAGATAACGAATATTATGTGTGATAGGGATACTTTATCAAATGAAGTCAAACTTTTGCTAGCACAAAGAAACATATATTGTAATTCTGCTAAGAGACTATATGGCAAATTAACTGATTTACATCATTCATGTGAAATAAGTAAAGAGCAGCATAGAAAATTACTGCCTTTTCTAGCATACGAAAGAGCTAAGGTAGATAATGTTTTGTATGATTGTGAGAAGATAATAGCTGAATTTGATAAAGTTCCTGATGATAGATATAAATATGGAATTGTCAAAATTGATGAATGTCTTGATGCGAATGAATTAGTTAACATAGTGAATGATACTTCGACTAAATCTGAACAAATCCAAATTTTGAAAAAGACTGAGAATTCAACATCTGATGCTCAATCTAATTTTGCCGATATTGAAGATAATTCTGACAATATTAGTGAAATTAGTGATCTTGAGGATGTTGATTGTTCGCAGTTGTCTATTGTTAATGTTGCATCAAAATCTAAAGGGAAAGAAAAAGTTAAGGACTTGATGGTTAAGATAGAAACTGATAAACCCTCAACTTCGAAAGTTTGTGATTTGGACTTCGTGGACATCAGAGATAGTCAAACTGATGATAATGATGACGAAAATGAAGAGAAAATTTCGAAGAAAAAGAAATCATCAATGGAAGACGAAATTCCTCGAATTGTGGTTGATCAAGTGTATGGAGATACACAAAAGTTTGAAAAAGTGATGAATGAACAAGGTGCTCACTTTCTTGAAACGAATACTGTGGTTTATCCAAATTTCAAGTGTACAGATGATGTCATTTTTCCAAATCAAGTATTCGTAACTACTGGAAATGTTGAGAATATCAAACCAGAATTAAAGAAGTTAGTTGAAGAAGATAATTTGAAAACAACTGATGAAGGTTTCTTCGCAAATCAAAGCACAGTTGAAAACAACCTAACAAAGAATTCGTACGTTTTTCAACATCAAAAACCACAAAGAAAATGGATTGAAAAATCAAAAATTGAAAAAGAGATTTCAAAACCAGATGTAGTGGAAAATGAAAATGTTGTCAAACTAAACTCCAAGGAATTCAAAGATCAAATTGACAAATTTTTGAAAGAAAACAACATTTCAAAAAGACAAGCTAGGAAGAAAATATTTTGGCAGACTATTGAGTCTCAAAAGATGTCAGTTGAAACGACAAAAACTGATTCAGCAACTTTTTCAGACAAAAAGAAAAATCCCGCTCAAACAAGTAAATACTTGTCTGAATCACAATCACCCAAAAATGGTTTCAAAGCTAAAAATTCCTCTTTTTCAACAAATAATCAACCTTCATCACAATCAAATTATTCAAGGTCTGAAGTGAATAAACAACCAAAGTTTTCGAAAGTTTCAAAAACTACTATTCCAAGGAAATTTTCAAATAAATCAAATACACCACAAATATTCTCTCAACGTCAACATTTTAAATCAACTGTTGATACATCTTATGCTCAATCTTTTCTAACAAATCCAAAAGTTGATTTTGTTCCTCAAAAGCCAAATTTTCCTAATCATACGAAGAAACAAACTTTGAAAATTTCACATGAAAAAGGGATAACTTCAAGGAAGAATATTGATCATTGGCTTGAAAGCAAAGGAAAAATGTATCAGTCGAGTACATTTTGAAAGGAGCAAATTCACGAAGCCTATGAGAAGTATGTGAATACTTCATCAAACGGAAGTTCATCTTCTAAGGATTCGAACATATCAGTCAAAGCATGGAAACCAGTAATGAAAGCAAAGAATGTACAATCACAAACTCAGAATACGAAGGGTAATGTCAGTGAACATCCGAAACCATCAAAATCTTATGTTTTAGTTCCTATAAATGATGATGCGAACTTAATTGATAGTCTCAAAATCAAAGTTTGTGATTGGGTTAAAAATTCTTCATTACATTCGAAATTGAAATCTAATTTCCAAGGACCCAAAAAGCCTTGGGTACCTAAATTTTTCCACTGATTGTAGGTACTATGTGACGAGCAATATGATAATAAGTGGTATATTGATAGTGGTTGCTCTCGTCACATGACTGGGAAGAAGGAGAATTTACGTGATTTTCGAAGCCTAAAGAATGCTGGAGTTGTGAAATTTGGTAACAATCAAAAATGTCAAGTCAAAGGATATGGGAAGATCACGAATGGACAATTCACAGTGAATCGTGTTGCTTATGTTGAAGGTCTTCAACATAACTTGATAAGTGTTTCACAACTTGTTGTGGGCACTGACAATCAAGTTCTTTTTAATGAAGAGGGAATCATTATTTCGAATGTCAACACTAAAGAAGTTTTGCTCAAATCAAAAAGGAAAGGTGACATGTTCACTTTGGACATCAATCCGATAGTAGGCAAACCTTCTATATGTCTTCTTTCGAAAGCTTCATCAGACTTAAGTTGGCTTTGGCATCGAAGACTTTCTCATCTCAACTTTCGAAACATCAACAAACTTGTTGTACAAGATCTGGTAAGAGGTTTACCTGTACTTAAATTTGATAATGATTCTTTATGTGCAGCTTGTGAAGTTGGCAAGCAACATAAACAAGGTCATCCGATTACGATAGATTCGAAAATTGTCGCACCACTGGAGCTCTTACATATTGATTTGTGTGATCCATCGACAGTTTCAACACTCAACAAGAAACGGTACATTTTAGTAATTGTTGATGATTTTTCAAGATTCACGTGGGTTTATTTTCTCAGGCTTAAATCCGAAGTTGCACAAATCATGATTGACTTTATCAAAAAGATGGAAACAACATTGAAGAAGATTGTTCGAAAAATTAAGAGTGATTATGGAACTGAATTTAAGAACAATGTTCTTGATTCATTTTTGGTGGACAAAGGGATTTCGCATAATTTTTCATCTCAATACACACCACAACAAAATGGTGTCGTTGAACGAAGAAATAGATCTCTATGCGAAGCAGCAAGGACTATGCTGGCATATGCGAATCTTCCACAATACCTTTGGGCTGAAGCAGTATCCACAACATGTTTTACTCAAAACAGATCTTTCATCCATCGTCGTTTTAACATCACTCCATATGAAATTCTTAACAATCGAAAACCTAACGTCAAATTTTTCCATGTTTTCGGATGCAGGTGCTTTATTATGAATCTCAAGGATAATCTTACAAAATTTCAAGCTAAACCAGATGAAGGGATTTTCTTGGGATATTCGCATAATTCATTCGCATATCGTGTGTTGAACAAAAGAACACGAAAAGTTGAAGAAACTTTTAATCTTACATTTGATGATTACTATATTAAACAAACTGAAACGCATTTTGAAAATCATCCTATTCTAAAAGAAATACAAGATGAATCTGAACCTTCACAAACGTTGGATATTGATTATGATTTAATATTTGGTATTTCAGATCATGCTCTTGATGCTGAAATTAATGCAAATGATAATCATCTCCCTGAATTAACGAAGCTTGCTGATATTTCAACATCAACTTCTCAAGAGATAGGCGAAAGTATGCAAAATAATCCAGTGGAGGGGGAGCACTTGGTTTCAAACACTCTAGTTGAGGGGGAGCATTCTTTCGAGGGGGAGAATGAGAGATTGAATGTTGATGTTGAGGGGGAGCATAATGTTGAGGGGGAGCATTTAGAAAACAATGAAAATAATAATGATTTTGATGATGTTTGTTCGATTGCAGGTTCAGAGAATGATGATTTATACGAAGATGCACCTTTAGACTTTGATCCAACTTATCCGCCAATGGAAAACTGGACAAGAGATCATCCTAAGGATCAAGTAATTGGGAATCCACAAGAGGGTGTTTTAACAAGAGCTCAAATTCGTGCAAAGAATGAGGTATTGAATACTCATCAAGAATTTTGCATGTTCAATGTTTTCATCTCTAAAATTGAACCAAAAACATTTAAGATTGCAATGGAACACTCAGATTGGGTTGTTGCGATGCAATCTGAATTGTCTGAATTTGAACGAAACAAGGTTTGGAGATTAATTCCTAAACCTGAAAATGTTTCGATTGTCGGGTTAAAATGGATTTTCAAAAACAAAGCCGACAAAGATGGAAATATCGTTCGAAACAAAGCCAGAATTGTTGTTAAAGGATATTCACAACAAGAAGGAATCGACTATGAAGAAACTTTTGCCCCTGTCGTAAGACTCGAGGCTGTTCGTATATTTCTAGCTTATGCAGCTCACAAAGACTTTGATGTTTATCAAATGGACGTAAAGTGTGCATTTTTAAATGGAGAGCTTGAAGAAACAGTTTACGTGGAACAACCGCCAGGTTTATTAACGAAGAACATCCTGATCATGTTTATATTTTAGATAAGGCAGTTTATGGATTAAAACAAGCACCACGAGCATGGTATGCAACTCTTACTTCATTTTTGAAGCAATCTAAATTTAAACAAGGATCTGTTGACCCCACATTATTTCGAAAGAAAATTGGGAATCATCTGATGCTTGTTCAAATTTATGTTGATGATATTATTTTTGGCTCAACTGACCCTGCCTTGTCTAGAGAATTCGAAGATCTGATGAAAAGTAAGTTTGAAATGAGCATGATGGGAAAAACCAATAATTTTCTTGGACTGAATATTCGTCAAAGCAGAGAAGGAATTTTTATTAATCAAGAAAAATATACGAAGAATCTGCTAGAGAAGTTTGGATTGACGAATAGCACAAAGTTACGAGTTCCTATGACAACTGGCATAAAGTTGACACCTTCGTTAGATAAACATGCAGTTGACCTAACCCTTTACAGGAGCATGATTGGTTAATTACTTTATCTTACAGCTAGTAGACCTGATATCATGTTCTCTGTGTTTAATTGTGCTAGGTATCAGTCAAATCCACGAGAACCACATCTCACTGCTATGAAGAATATCTTTCGTTATCTTAAAGGAACAATTTCGTTAGGATTGTGGTATCCTTCGAAAACTGGGTTCTTTGTACAAGCTTATTCGGATGTAGAGTTGGGTGGTTGTAATCTTGATAGAAAAAGCACAAGTGGCGGATGTCAATTTCTCGATGGCAAATTGGTGAGCTGGCAGTCGAAAAAGCAAACATGTGTATCCATTTCAACAGCTGAAGCAGAATATGTGGCTGCTGCTGCTTGCACATCACAAATTATATGGATCTAAAGTCAATTACGTGATTATGCAATTAATATGAAAAAGATTCCATTATATTGTGATTCTCAAAGTGCAATAAGAATTTGTTATAATCCTGTGCAGCATTCGAAGACTAAACATATAGATCTTCATTATCATTTCATCAAGGATCACGTGGAGGATGGAAATATTGAAGTACATTTCGTGAAAACAACTGATCAGTTAGCTGATATTTTCACGAAACCTTTAGATGAAAAATCTTTTGTAAAAATTTTAGAAGGACTTGGAATGATCGATGGAAATTCTGTTCCACGCGAAAAAGGAGA
The DNA here is from genome assembly GCF_052849685.1 of Lactuca virosa. Taxonomy (NCBI): domain Eukaryota; kingdom Viridiplantae; phylum Streptophyta; class Magnoliopsida; order Asterales; family Asteraceae; genus Lactuca; species Lactuca virosa. Next base: position 231,190,247 of record NC_136429.1, read on the forward strand.
ATGATGGTTGACCAGGAATGATTCAGAGGCACTGAATAAAAGACAAAGCAAAGTCATTCAGCGTTCAGAGGTTACTGTTCATAGTCAACGCTTCGACCCCTTCGAATTCGTAGATTCATCACTTTTCAAGGGTCAATAAAATTTCGTGTATTTGCAACAAGTTCATTTCGTTTGTCATTTATTTTCGAAAAATCAAAAATACAAAAAGATTTTCATTTGTTTTGTCATTAATTTTTGAAAAATTAAAAATCCAAAAAGATTTTCCTTTGTTTTGTCATTTTATTTACAAAAATTTCAAAATCCCAAAAATATTTTCGTTTATTCTGTCTTTATTTTCGAAAAATCAAAAACATCAAAAAGATTTTTTCTTTATTTCGTTCTTTATTTTCGAAAAATCAAAACAACAAAAATATTTTGTTTCTTATTTCTTTTTAGTACTTTGTTGCAGATTTTCATGATGATACACAGTGGATAATGCTTGAAGTACTAGGGTCAGGTAAATCTATCTTACGAATCTTTAATTTTTTTAATATTTTCAACTAGTTAAGTTGTCCCTAGAAGCATGCTGCAGCATGTTGTCCAAAGCCTCCATTGACTCAATGTGTGTGTACGAAAGCCTTAATGAAATATTTCATACGAAAATTTCTTCCCAATCAGGCTTGTATTCACATTAGTCTCCTGAGCTACCTGACTCTTCGCACAATGAGTTAAGAGTTTACTGTTTTGTCCAAATATAACATAGGTACATTTCGTGTCTTTCATCCATCTTTTTCATCCAAAAAGTTCTTACATGATCACACACGAAGACATATGTCCGAGAGGTCTCTGATCACACCAATCGAGACTTAGACATATCAAAAATCTGTGTTCATGATCTAACATTATGAGACCATGATGAAAGTGAAACCCAATTTTCTAAACTTTTAAGGAATTAACGGGGAACTATGTTCCAAATTTTCACGAAACCTTTGTTTCAGTACCCAAATTTGAAACTCCAAATCATATTCATTTCGTATGAGTGGTCTTGATCAAACATTCGAAGCCCATAATGTTTGTTACCCAACAAGATCCAGCACAAATTTTTTCATGAATATGATTTCCGCGTGAGTTTCATTCGAAATCCAAAGTCACTTAAAATTTTTCAAAGCAAACTTGTCACTGATTACACTGGTCAAACAAGTAATTTCTGTTACAATTTATCACCTTATGTTTAGGATGATATGTAACGAAATTTTTATAGCTACCCATGAAACCTTATAAAAGAAGCCCTTCGATACTTCTCTTCAAGTATTCGATTGTATTTCACGGGAACATACACAAGTTGTTGATCATCTCTCTTGGTGATTAACGAAGCAATCTTTGCCAGGGGTTTTATTTGCCTTCGTGTCAAATTGATATTTTGACATCACAGTATCCCAAATTTTTCTTATTATTGCTTCTTGTCTAAATTCTTTGGAACACTGCACTCACGAAATCCTTGAGGTTCTGAGTAATACTAACTCAGGCTAATGATTTCAAACATCTGGCATATGACTTCGCTTTTCATCCCAAAAGTGAAAGAGCCTTTCCTCCATCCGAAGGATGCTGACGCTTACTATTCCTTGACGAGACACGAACAGACTGTGGGAGGAGACGTTTCCTTGTTTCAAGGAGATGTGACAGTTACTTTTTGACACCTGGAAATTTTTTGGTAGACTGATGCGACTTTTAAGGTGCCACGTCGGATATCATTAATTGCACATCCCGCTTCAAATTCAAATTCTAGGGTTACATATAAAAGGATATTAAAAGGTCTATAATCAGTTGACACGTTCAAAGTAAAAATTCCCAATTCTCTCTGATCTTCAAAGCTTTCAAACTCTGACAATGGCTACTTCTGTTCATGTCGATGCTGACCCTTCTCAAACCACCGAAGATGTGACTTCATTACCAATAATGAAGATCCAAGGAACTAACTATCAACTGGACGCTGATGTTTCTCAACACCCTGAAGAATTGAAGATGTTGATTGTTGCTTTAAAGAGTTCTGTTCTGTCAAAGGCTATGTTCAGTTCGTTTTCAGTTCCGATGTCATGGCTTTCTCAAGCAGGATCAACGGCTACATACAACAAAGCTTTTGATGCCATTACTTTTAATTTGGTTAATGACAAAAAGGTCAGATTGTCCAAGAAACTCTTTTGCCAAATTCTTGAAATTCCAAATTCACCACCGTATGTTGATTTCTCATTCCCTCAAATAGTCCATATGTTCAATGAGATGAGTTATCAACCACAACTAACTAAGATCAGTGATTTTAAGAAATCTGGTCTTCCTAGTATCTGGAATTTTCTATTTTGTATTTTTCTGAGGTGTTTAACTGGTAGAACTGTTGGTCTCGATAAAGGACGAATGGAGGTATATGCCATGGTTGCTGGGCTATACTATGATCTTCAAGTGGATTATTCTACACAGTTATGGAAGGAATTTCAAAAGAGTGTAGAACACACGGATGCTATTCATGGTATTTCATGTGCGAGGTACTGGAGCTTGATTCTACAATATTTCTACAACAAGGAGGGGATTTTGGTACCCAATGATGAAGAAAAAGTTGTTTTCCAGATATTCCACAGTCCGAAGGATGCCACAGATAATGTTGAAGATTTTCCCTTTGTGGCTCGTATTCCAGATGCTATGCTAAAACGAGTTGATCCTTCGAATTCAGTCTTGGTAGCTTATTTGAAAACTATTGATTCTACTATAGAAAATCGGATATTATTGGAAAGGGAAGATAAGAAATCCAAGAGGTCGAAGAAGAATGAAACTAGTTCTTCTGAAAACAAAGTCACAGAATTGAAATCTACGAAATCTCCAAAGCAGAAGCCTATTACAGTTGAAGTGTCTGTTGTTGAGACAAAATTGATTGAGCCTGTTGTTGAAGATACTCAAGAGCAAGTGGTCATTCCCTCGAAGACCGGTATGTTTCGAAGAATCAAAATAAAGTCTACGCATAAAAGCAAGTCTCCAACACCTAACGTGGTCCGAAAGCCTCAGGTTACTCATCAAGGTGTTTTAATTCGTGAAATGCCAACACCTGTTTCTCCATTGTCTAAGAAACGAAGGGCTGAGGATATGGCCAAACATCTGTCAAAGAAGAAGAAGAAGAAGACACGAAAGCTTATGCTTTCCAATGAGTCTATAGAAGATGACGATGAACAAATTCCCGAAACACCAGAAGTAACTCTTCACAAAGAGAGTTCAACTCCTGAGCAGACAATAGTCATACCACCCGAAGATTCGGTTGCCAAATCAGTTTCTGAGGAGGTACGAACTTCAGGCATCACTGCAAACGTATCTGATATGGATGCAAATGTCAATATGGGTGAAGGAGATTCGAAGAAAGAAGATCAAGGTCATCCTACTTCTATAGCCTTCGAAAATATTGTTTCTTTACCTCCACCAATCAATCCGATTACTTCAACCACTGATTCACCTACATTCGAAAATATCATCAATCAACCCTTTACTTCCATTTTTTCTTCTCAATCCACTGATACACCCAAACTTAATTCGCCTGTTCAAGAAACTGTTCTTATGGAAACCGACACTGACAATGAAGGTTTTGGAGGCACGTTTGATGAATTAAAGTTTGATGACGAAGAAGAATATTTTCCAGATCATATGCTGATGACGATGAAACAGTTTAAAATTTTGAATACGAAGTTGAATTCCATAATTCAATCTTAAGCTGATATGGGGGGTGGTTCGTCAGTCTCAAGTTTGGAAGTTGATACGATGTTGCAAATGTTCGAAGCCAAGATAGTGGGTAAAGTCTCTGGGATGGTTAGAGACTCGGAGTCAAGAATTTTGGAGAAGGTTGATCATATTGATCAAAACAATGAGCTACAAATAAATTCTCAAAATTCAAAGTTTGTTGGAGATTTAAAAGAATTGAAGACAGTTGCAAAGGAACGACATGTTCTCTTTGTTCAGGATGTTAAGAAAGTCAGGGAGGATGTTAATTTGCAGATTCGTGAACTTCGTGAAGATATGCAAAAGGAGATTGCTAGTGTCCAACAGGATTTTGCGTCTCTGAGTCAGAAGATTGACATTATTTGTGATGCTGTCACGAAATTTGTCAAGTTATACGAAAGTATGAGCCCTCAACTTACTCAACTTTCTACAATGGAAAGTAACAACTTTGTGGAAGTGATTACATTGCTGAAGGAGTTAAAAGATCTATCTGTCAAGCCAGTTTCGTCTTCTCTGATTACTCCAGAATTCTTATCCCAGAAGTTCACCCAATTCGAAGCTATTCTACACAAGCAACTGGCCCCTCTTTCTCGTATATCAAGCCTTCTACCAACAACAGATGCCCCACCTGTTTTTACAGGGGTACAAGGGGGAGAAAGAAAAGTTGAAGATACGAAGGCTGGTGGTGAAGATGCGAAGGTTGTGGGAAAGGTATTTTCTTCGAAGATCCCATCAACGAAGCCAATTGTTGCATCTGTTGGGCCGGTTACTTCAACTGTTGTAACAACTATGCCAATTACAAGACCAATTTCGAAAAGAATTGTGATTGGTGAATCTGCTGATACTAGTGGGAGTGGTTCGAAAACAAAAGAGGTAATAGATAATTCAGCTTTGAAATATAAAGGGAAAACGATAGTTGTGGAAAAGTCGAAAGAAGAAAAGAAAGCTGAAGCAGAAGCTGAAATTGAAAAGCTAAGGTTGATTCAAAGCATAATGACTCAACGTGCGAGTGATCCTAAGGGTATGTACAAAGGTGATCCGTCTAAACACTACAATTACGAAACAATTGAAGCCAAGGTTGCATATAATCATATGTATTCGTTTGAGAAGAAACCAAAGCAGAGTTATATGATTACGAATACTGATACAAGTCAGCTTGACTTTCCAATGAATTAGATGATGTTCATCATGCCATAATTTAAAGCAGAATGAAATTTCAAAGAAAAGGATGATGGTACTCACATGAAAATTAGATTTCATGCTGTTCTTGCAAAAGCCCATGAGGAAGTTTGGTCTTTGTGTTGGTGCATGGAAATGCTCCACAAATAATGAGTGTTTATTAGGTTGTATTTTCCCTTTATGTATTTATGATGTAAATACTCTCCCTCCTATATAAAGGGAGAGTTGGTCATTTATTACGTTAGCTAGCTCATTTTACTTTCTAAGAGATTACTTTTCTAACAATGTAATCTAGAGAGAGAGAGAAAAGTGGTGGGTTCTCCCACCCAGGGAGAGTTTCTCTCCCACCATGTTCTTCATGAATATTATTATTATTCTTTCTTGTTCTTGGTCTTCTTTTATGAACTCATAATATGTTCCTCGTGTTCATACTTCCAAAAAAAAGATTAATCTCGAGATATATTTCTTCCGCACTCACCGTTCGTTATAAAAATGGGTCTCTACAATTGGTATCAGAGCCGTACCTTGAAGATCTCACAAAGATTAATGGGCTTATTATTCATGAAGAAAGTGTAGAATTTCTTTTAAAGACTTTTTCCCAACACTTTTTCTCATCATAAGAGGTATTATCTTCATATCTCTCAATTATAAAATTGTTGTTGTGGATCTTTGATTTGAAGAAATTTGGACGTATTATTTGTTTGCAAAAAGTGAATTGTCCTTGTTACTCTTTTGGGTAAAGAGTGCTCCACTATTTACTCCCTCAAAAAGACAAAAACCATGTGACATTGTCCAATCCCATCACCTTTTGTCCCTAAAAACCCCCTGCACACTCCTTTTTTTTGCCTTCCCAAGACCCACCTTTGACTTAGAATGCTTTATAAAAAGATTCCCTCATTAAAATATGAATAAATGGCCTTTGCGGTACCATTTTTCATGAAAAAATAGCATTTTTCGTCACCTGTTCAGCCCTTTCCGGACCCCTGAACCGCAGCCAAAAAATGCCTACCGGAGTCCCCTGAGAAGCCTCTCAGCAGCCCTTCTCAGCCTTTGATCAGAGGTCCTCAATGTCCCTATCCGCAGCCGAGGTCAGCAGCCAAGAGACCGCAACCAACTCTTCCTGACTGCTGAACCGAAGTCAAAAGTCTCGGACCGCAGTCCCTGCTAACCGAAGTCCATCAGCTATACCGCAACCTCGGTTCGGATTCCTTCTTGGCTCGGACCGCAGGCGCGCCTACGGCAGCTAGCTTCTTTCGCATCCGCAGCCGCCTCGCCTTCCTTCCGAACCGCAGCTACTTCACCCCACCGACTTCGGTACCCAACCCTTCCCACCGCAACCACCTCCCACCCAAGCCACCCTCTCTCATCCGCAACCACCCTAGACCTGCAACCAGCCTCCAACTTCGGATCTTCTCCCCTTCAGCCCCTCCTCCTTCTCCTCCTTCCTCCTCCCTCCTCCTTCCTTCTTCCTTCCTTCCCTCCTCCTCCCCCCTCCTTTCCACCTTCTTTTTCCTCCCCTCCCCTCCTTTTTCCCTCTTTTTTTAAAACCCTTTTTTTTTCAAGACTTTATTTTTTTATTCAGATTTTTTTTTCTGCATTATTTTTTTTAATTAAATTTTTTTTCAGCCAATTTTTTTTATTTAGCCAATTATTTTTTTTAACATCAATTTTTTTTATTTAGCCAATTATTTTTTTTAACACCAATTTTTTTTTTTATTTTAGCCAATTATTTTTATTTAGCCATTTTTTTTTAAAAACCAATTATTTTCTTATTACACCAATTATTTTTTTAACACCAATTTTTGTCACAACCGAACTTTGGATTGTCACATTGGTTTATTTCATGTCGGTTACTATTATTGGAAGAATATTCCTACCGCAGTCGGACTTCATATTATTTTTTGTGATGCTTGCACCGCAACGGCGATTGATCAACAAAGTTGTTTCACATTCTTCACTTTATGAGATTTTATGACTTGTCGCTCTTGATTTTTGGTTGACGAATCATGTATCTTGAGCATGTGGACTTTATTCTCTATTGAAGACCACTTCAAGTGTTCCGGCACCGCAGTTTGGATATTTGGATATTATTTTTAGCACAACAGATTATTTTCTCAGCACAGCTTCAGCAACTATGTCACCCACCTTCTCATGACCGCAAGAGTATCTCTTTTACTCTTTCTCGTTTCTTATCGAGACCCTTCATACATCTAGGGAGAGCTTCTCTGTTAGCTCTTGGTATCCGACACTCTCCATCCGATGATTTGTTGATTTTTGATATCCGGTCATTGATTATCAAAAATAGGGAGAGAATATCATCCGGATTTGGTTATTATGATTGTTTGAGTTTGGATTTTGAAGACTTCTGAAGACGATTATTTATTTAGTGATGCGATGTGGTACTTCTTTTTGGTCCTTACGGATCAAATTTTTGGCATTACTCGATGTTTTCGATTCAGATTATTTATTATTCGGACTCTACCACATGATGATTTTGTGTTCGCATCCGGTTCAGATCTTATGGTTTCACGAGTTTGGATTTGTGATATGTTGAAGACGAAGATTATTTTCGCAATGTGACGTGGCACTTATTTTTGGTCCTTGGATCAAATTTTCGGCATTGCTAGACCATGTTTTTGAACTCACATTATTTTTATCCGGACTTCATTTTATGGATGCTTCACATTTTTAGCAGGTTATTCTTTGAAGAATTTCGGTGTATTATGATTCGAGAACTCGAGATGTTTTTCAGACTTTTGAAGCCGAAGTGTTTCTTTTATTGGATCTTCTACTTGCTCATGGTGACCTCCTCCTTCGGGTGATTATGACTAGTTTGAAGATTTGGATCTTATTTTTCTGCTTCATTGGTTGTGCTTTGAAGCCGAAGACCTTCATTTCAGAGATTCATGACCAATTTCAGACTGCACAGACACTTCAGAGTTTCAGAGACATTTCAGCACTTGGTTTCATTTTATTACCACACTTGCTAGTCAGATTACTGTATTATAGCCTTGTATCACTTATTGGATCTCTCATCATTTGTAAGCATTTAGGGAGAGAATGTTGGTGCATGGAAATGCTCCACAAATAATGAGTGTTTATTAGGTTGTATTTTCCCTTTATTGTATTTATGGTGTAAATACTCTCCCTCCTATATAAAGGGAGAGTTGGTCATTTATTACGTTAGCTAGCTCATTTTACTTTCTAAGAGATTACTTTTCTAACAATGTAATCTAGAGAGAGAGAGAAAAGTGGTGGGTTCTCCCACCCAGGGAGAGTTTCTCTCCCACCATGTTCTTCATGAATATTATTATTATTCTTTCTTGTTCTTGGTCTTCTTTTATGAACTCATAATATGTTCTTCGTGTTCATACTTCCAAAAACACGATTAATCTCGAGATATATTTCTTCTGCACTCACCGTTCGTTATAAAAATGGGTCTCTACACTTTGGTGAAGATCAAGAAAGTTATCAGTATGAAAAAGGATGTGGTGTTCGAAAACACAGTCCAAAATATCAAGTATGTGGTGGCCAGGGAAAATGGAAGTATTTACGAATTTATAATTGCAGATTTTCCATTAATGAACTTGTATGATCTTATACAAGTTGCATTGATTCTGAAAGACAAATCGTTTTCATATCTTCAAAACAATGAACCTGATGAATTTAAGCTTGGGGTTGCTCACATCAAGATTTTCATCGAAAATTATTATGAGTGTTTGGCTCTAACTGATGTGGAGTTAGCTACAGCTAAAGGTATGGAAATAAAAGCTCCAATGGCACCTACGAAGACTCAAGTAGAATTGAAAAAGTATGCTGATGGTGAAATCTGCTTGAAGCCTTTTGGGTTAGTCTTCGCAGGAAAAGACAAGGCTGGAATAGCAAAACGTTTCTTATTCCAGGCATGCGAAGTGGAGAGATATTCAACGTCTCAATATACGAACTTAATTGTTCGTATGAATCATTGTAAGAAGAACAATGAAGGAGATAAGAAAGAGCTAAAGAAGATAATTTCCTGGTACACGGAAATTCGAAGAGTGTTGCTGTATTCCATCCAGCTTCTTACAAATTAAGAAGTTCGACTATGATTACAAAGGGGGAGATTGTTAGGGTCAAAATGTTGTAATTAGTCGAAGTGTATTTTGCACTCTTCGAACGTTTTGTAATCTATTTTACTAAGGCGCTTTTATTCGAAGCTTAAGTGTCTATGCCTTAGTATATTTTTTGTACGCTTTCTGTTCCCTATAAATAGGGATATTTACTAGAGTTAGATAAGAGTTTTTACAGACCTGTCTATGTACTCTGTAAACATTCGAAAGCGTAATAGAGCTGAAACAAGATCTTATTTACATTCGTTTTTTAATCTCACATTTTTACTTCATTTTATACTCTGATTTATTTTATACTCGATTCATTGCTTCACCAGTTTGTGATACACTTAAGTAATCATGTCAACTTCTTTCATTCCAAAATCAATTGTCTGTAACAAGATCCTTCTGTTTGACAAACACAACTTCTCTGATTGGAAATCAAATGCCATGGAAGTTCTAGAGTTCATGGATTTCGATATGCTCGACGTCGTCAACAAAGGTCCTATAGCTGTTATGCATCAATCATCCAATGATGGTGCATCTGGAAGTAAGATGAAAGGGAAATCTGTTCCTGGTTATAACAAGGAAGAGGATAGGATGTTGAATCTCGATGTAAAGGCTAGAATTGCTACTGGAAACTCACTCCCTTTTTATGTCTATCGTTTGGTCCAAAAATGCTCAACTTCTCAGGAGATGATAACCACTCTATCATCTGCTTTTGAAATGGAAAACTCTTTAGACGATGAAGTTAAGTGTCTCATGGCTCAGATTATTGAATCTCATGCTGAATCTTCACATGACAACGTTGGGATCCTTAACGCTGATTCTCCTCACACTGCTAAAGACCTTAAGTCAGAATGGGACGATGCGTCAGCGTATCAGGTAAAAAATTATGTTACTCTTTCCTCTATTGATAATATCGAAAAAGATGACATGATCGATCTCTTACGTTTCAATTTATTGATCTCAAATAAAGAAAAATCTTCTCATAGTCTTGAGCTAAAGATTCTCAAAGAAAAACTCTCCTCTCTAGAAAAATCTCTTTCTATTTTAAAAAAGGAAAACACTTGTATCTCGCTAACCAATAATTTTCTTCACACTGAAAAATAAAAATTTGTTGATCATGCTAATCGTACTCAACTTATTTTGAATTACTGGGCATTCTCTCACTTTAATGTCACAAGAATCATTAATGCTCAAATACCAGATCAGTGTAAGAAAATTCTTAGAGGTGATATAGAAGGTGCTGTTTCTTTAGCCAAAGTTGAAACTAAACAAACCTTTTATAAAACTGACTGCCTAAAAGAAGACTTTAAGAGTATATTTGAAAGTTCTTATATTATAAATCAAACTTTAATCTGTAGCACCTGGTTCTTGGTACGTATTCTTTTATTTAATTCTTTAAATGTTTTGCAATTTTGGCCTTGGACTCGGCGAGTTGAAGGACCAACTCGCCGAGTAGAAACGAGTTGAGACGCGGGGTTTAAGCTGTGGACTCGGCGAGTCGGGTCCCGGACTCGGCGAGTAGGCCCTGTCTGGACAGAAAACCCTAACCCGAGGGTTTGCACCCTATTTAAACACCTTAACTCGTCCTCCTTCGTCCCATTTACTCCCAGAAGACCCCCATAGCAAACCCTAGCCGTTATTGAAGCAATCTAAGGCATTTGGAGTGATTTTGGTGCTTTGTGACCCAAGGAAGGAAGGAAAACCTTGAAGGATCAAGAGGAGGCTAGAAGGATCCGATTTTGAGCATCATTTCCAGTCTACAGAAGGTATAAAGTCTATACCTTGCTTGTTCTTTTGTTAGATCCTGTTTCATGGAGTTTTAGGGCTTTTCTAAGCCATTTTGGTCACCAACCATGATTGCAAGCATGGTTTGGGGTTGATGATTCGGATCTAGGTCCTTAGAGGGGTTACAAGGCAAAAAGGAGTGGCTTTTGCACTCAAAGAAGGCCCCATGCTTTGTAAGAGTTTGTTTTAGGACCTTTTGAGCTCAAAGTCCCATGCAAGCACGTAAAGGTTGTAACTTTACGTGCTAGATCAATTATAGAAGCTTGGATCTATCTTCTGATCAAAGGTTGTATATTAGAAATCAAGGATTTAGAGGGTGGACATGACCGACTCGGCGAGTCCATTCTTGGACTCGGCGAGTCCGAGGCTTTGAGCCCGATATCTGTTAAGGGTCAAGGACCCAGTTGAGTGTGGAAAGGTTTCAGGGAGGTCCTGGGGAGTGACCCAACATTCTGGACCGAAGGGTAGGTTAGGCACCCCAGATATGCCTAACAGTATGTTATGATATGTTTAGCTGCTAGTATGATATGTTATACGAGATAGAGGTAGTAGAGGGGGGGATGGTCCCCGAGATTCGGTTGTTAGGACCGAAGGGTAGGTCGGCACCCCAGATATGCCTGACAGTAGTAGTAGGGGGTGAAATAGTCCCCGAGGTTCGGTTGTAGGACCGAAGGATAGTCAGCACCCCAGAATGGCTCGACATGGGTAGGTCAGCACCCCAGAATGGCTTGACACGGGTAGTACGACACCCCAGAATAGCCGCATGGGTAGGTCGGCACCCCAGAATGGCCGTACGGGCAGGTCGGCACCCCAGAATGGCCGTACCGGGTAGGTCGGGCACCCCAGAAATGCCTGGCAGTATGTATGCTATATGATTGTATGGTATGTGGACGATGGGGGGGGGGGGACTCACTAAGCTTCGTGCTTACAGTTTACAGTTTTGTTTCAGGTACCTCTTCAGCGAAGGGGAAGGAGCTGGCGCGGTAGCGGCACATCATACACACACGCATTGGTTTTTCCGCATTATGAGATGTCCTGGGATTGTACTCTGACATTATTATTATTTTTATGATTTGGTTTTTCAGACACGAGATATAATTTATGAAATGATATGATCGGATGATGTTTTACTACAAATGTTTTACAAATCACTTATTTTAAATGAAATTTTTGGACGAGAAAAATTGGGTCGTTACATAATCAATACTCACTGCTCTACTGATTCTAATGGAATTACTAAATGTGTTTCTAAATTATCTACTATTGATCCTTCTCTCTAACCTTCTCATCGTGAGTACGTTCTTCCCTCCACTAAGATTTTGCTAAAGTTTCCTATATGTAACGGTGAATTTCATTATGTAAACAAAATTCTTAGCATGTTTCCTTAGTGCTCAGTTAGCAATTCCGAACCTGAAGATCAATCAAAGCCTTCTACTCCTGATAACTCTTCAAAGGATCATGAGTCTCATGGCAAGGTAGTATATGAGCATACCATTGGTAAAATTCCTTTTTCCATAACTAAATCAAGAATTCTTAAGTGAAATAATCAAAGTTCTTCATATTTAGCAGTTGAAAAGAAATCAAAATCTATGGTTAAAGGAAAGAATCCTGGAATTAAAGTTTGTTATCGATGTAGTCACGCCTCTCACAAAGTTAGTGAGTGCACTTTTGAAATGAACATCGTTCGCGCTAATAATATCATGACTCGAAATGATAAGTGGGTCAAAAAGGGAAACTCGTTGTATTGTCTCCCTGATGATTGTTATAACATATTTTCTTAGTGAACCTTTGCAAATGGGTAAGTGTATATTTAGTGTATATTTTATTGGACTTACTGTACATCTTAGTTTCAGGGTAAAGAGCATATTTGGTATTTAGACAGCGGCTGCTCAAGACATATGACATGATTCAAATCTCTACTAGGAAGATTTCATAAAGAAGGATGGTTCGTCAGTTATATATGGAGATAATGGCAAAGGAGCTACAAAGGGATGTGGATCCATCAAGTGCAATTCTATTGTTTTCAAATCTCTTATGTGAAAGGTCTTCAACATAATCTCATTTCTATCAGTCAATTGTGTGAGGTTGGCTATGAAGTTCTCTTTAACAAGAGAGAAGGAAAAGTTGTTGATCAAAAGAGCGTCACTATTCTTACTGCAAATCGACAAAATGAAATCTATGTTCTAGATATGTTTTCTGCTGACAACTCTCTGTTGGATTAGGTGTATAAGCCCATAACTATAATTGGTATGTACTTGACCCGATAGTAGCATGGTCCTTTTGGGTTTCCTTCACTCATGCAACTTGATAGGATGATAAGTGGAGAGAGAGAGAGTAGGATTTATTATATGAATAATAAATTGGTACTCAAAATGGTTTTGTTAATATATTAAAAGATTAATATATTATTTGGAAATCATATTATTAATTAGTGATTAATCAGAAATTAATCTACTATTAATTTTGGGATTAAAGGAACTGATTAATAATGGAGGGACTGGTTTTGCAAATTACTGATAGTTGCAAAGTTGGGCAAATGGACTTCTTTAGGAGGACTGGACGAAATCTATAGGAGGCCCTATAGAATTCGTCCAAGGCTTCTAATTAAGGAGGTTCATGGACTGCTTAAGGCCTAAGCAAGGAAATTAGGGTTTCCACCTGAAAACCCTAATGGCCCCAACTATATAAAGCCCCCTACACTATGGATTTCGCCCCCCATGAGGTTCTAAGAGATATTGTTTCACTGTAGAAAGTTATAGGGAGAAAGTACTTATACTTCATTTACAATTGGGGCACTAAGCTCTTCAAGGTCAAGATCAACTAGCTACAAGGAAAAGGTATTCATCTAACTTGGTATTAGTTATCAATTTCGAAATTGTGTATGCTAGTATGAGGGTTTATGCTTTGGATGAGTACTGGTATGTATAATTTGAGAAAAACCTAGATACAAAGCATTAGGGTTGCATGTACACCATAGGAATGTTGTAGTGCTCAAAACTCATCAGTGGTATCAGAGCCTAAGGTGTTTTTATGTTATATTTGATGCCATTGTTGATTGTTCAAAGCTGGAAAATTTTTGTTTTTTGGATCTGCATCGTGTTTACGACGTGGCAAAGCTTGCCACGACTATTTAAAGACCCCTCTACATGTGATTTTCGGCCTATGCTATTATAAGAATAATATATTAATTGAGAAATCATATTATTTAATTAGAATTGATAAAGAATTAATTTGGAATTAATTTAGTGATCAAAAGAGACTGATTAAATTAACGGGGACTGATTATGTAAATCAGTAATAGTTATAGTTTGGGCTCATGGACCTTATTGGTATAAGGTGAACAAAATCTCTATGAGAGTCCATAAGGATTTCGTCCAAGGCTTGCCTTTTGGGAGTCTATATGTTGCTTAGGGCCTAAGCAAGGGAATTAGGGTTTCTAAGTTGATAACCCTAGAAGCCTCAACTATAAAAGGACCCCATTAGCTCCTAAAATCGGCCCATATGAACTCATAGAGAACCCTAGCCGATTTTAAGATAATTACAAGATTATAAGATAAAATAATTATTTGTAAAATTCGAATTGTATTTATCTTGCCAAATTAATTGGATTAGGTCAAATTATGTGATAAAGATAAAACTTATATTATTATTTTAATTATTTTAAATTTGATCTAAAAGGTTTTGAAAAATTTCAAAATTTGTCCTCAAGTTTTGGAATTTAAAATTTAATTAAAAGCTTTAAATTTTGAAATATTAAATTCTTAAACCCTAGTATTTTGAAAAGTTTTAAAAGTGCACCTCGTGGTTTTGTAATTTAAATTTTATTAATTAGCTTTAATTTTGAAATTTTAAATTTAGAACCTTGATATTTTGAATAGTTCAAATTTCACCTTTATGGTTTTATTAAATTAATTGAATGTTTAATTAAAAGAGAGAATTAATAAATCCATAATGACATGGTTTAAATTTAATTAAATTAAAAGTCTAATTTATTATTAGATTAAACTATCTAGTATTTTAAATATATAAAATACACCCTTATACTATATAAAATTAAAAGCTTAATATATATTATATATGTATAAGTAAAAGTCAGTCTTACCGTTAGTAGGCCTCATTCACGAAGCCAGTCTATAAGGGGGGTATAAGGAATTTGTTTATAAAATGGCGATTGAATGGGTGTCGACGCTCACCCACCGCTTCCTTGACTAGTGGAGGGTCGTTAGCCGAACGGGTAGGATAGGACACAAATTCTTGTTTGTAAGTATAATGGAATACAAAGTAACTAAACGTTTTATAAAATCCCAATCTTAGTTACTTAGGAAAAATGTGAATTTTATGCTAACCCATGAAATTGCACATTGCACCTTATTGGTCGTTAGTGGAGCGTGTGTGGTTAATCAGGACACTAATATGGGACTAATGAAGGATGGAAATGGGTAGCTCGTATATTATCACAGATCGATGGAGCGTGTGTGGTTAACCGACACATTGATTAGGTGATATATGACTTCGAGAGTACCAAGCTAATTTGCATGGTTATTCACACCTTGTTTGTGATCCTCGGTATCCCAATCACAAACTTGAAGGGCATAATCGAGATTAAACATGCCATTGAAAAGTTCAATGAATCTCAAAAGATGTAGGAATTTCATTTAAAACCTAATTCGTTTAAAATTTCGTTTTCGTTGTAGAATTGGTAAATCGTCTTTTACCTACCGACAAATAGTTTACAATTGGATTACGACATCCCTCTTCCAAATTGTAAATTATTATGTTGGATCCTAGCCTTAATGTTTCATTTTGGTGTTATATTAAGGATTGAATCAACTAACTTGAATTTCTCCCTTTTTTGTAGATGTCTAGTTCTGACAACTATGGTCTTCCTGAATCTTTTGGAAAAAGCTTTCCTCATGAAGATGATGTTCCATGTTTCGATCAAGGAACTAGAGATCATACTTCACTTCCTCCACCTCCTCCAATAGTTTTCCCTAACCCACGTGTTCGTCGACTTGAAAAGTTCAAGGTCACTCAAGCCCTATTGGCAAGCAAACACGAAGATGGAAATTCTGTATGTGCTCACGTCTTGGAGATGAAGTTGCATATTGACAGGCTGGGAATGTTGGGTGGCGTTGTCTCAAGGAAGTTGGTTGTTGACTTGGTTCTTCAATCACTTCCTAAGTCATATAGCGGGTTCATTAACGACTACTATATGGGAGACCACGACGTGACCCTTATTGATCTAACCTATTTGCTTATTGCTGCTGAATCAGCAATGATTTGGAGCACTGGTCAAGCAAATTTGTCTGGAAGATCAATCTCCCAAACTTCCATGGACATTGAAAATGGCCACATTGGAAGTCCAGAAAAGCTTTCTCTTCCCAATGGAAAGGGATCGGCCAAGGTCAAACTGTTTGACCATATGGTAAAGAGAAAGGCTGAGTCTGAGATAGTTCCATGTACCATTCCAAAAGAGTCTGTTTGTTTCTATTGCCAAGAGAAGGGGCATTGGATGCGAAGCTGCCGTATCTACCTGACAAATCGAAAGGATGGTAAAGTCAAAATGTATGACACTGCTACAGGTAAGTCCACTATCTAACTCTATTAAGTTCCTATTTATAGATTCTTAATACATTATGTGATAAGGTTGCATTTTGATGTTTTGTAGGATCGGAAAAGAGAAAGGAAGCTTAAAGGAAGAGTGAGCTCAGTCTGATCGTAAAGAGATGGATTTCGATCGCATGGTTCGATGATCAGATTTTTGAGCTGCTGCTTAGGAGTTATGATAAATTGCTTAGGAATATTTAGTGACATGGTTTTCATTTGTACTTGCGTTGTAAGGACAAGTTTTCCACATTTTTATAAATAAAGAAAAATTTTGATTTTGTTTTATTTATATTTCTTTGCAATGACATTTGTGAAAATTGGTGTTTATATATTTTTAGCAATATTGAAAATGGATTTGATTCTTAGTAATATCGTTTGTGGTAGTGTCAGAAATTTACCAAATAAGGAAAGATTCTCATCACCCAAAGTTTCAATTGGACAAGAAACTTGGAATCATGCGACTTGTATTGTGTGATGAATGAGAATTTTCATCTTTGGAAAAGTAAGACTAATTCCTTGTTCACTTGTAGATATGAGTCAAGTGAAGGACTAAAGGATTTTGTACACACTGATGTGAACTGGTCAAGTTCGCCAGAAAGAACGATAAGATTATTCGTCATGATTTACTAAAAGTTTAGTTAATATGGTAATGCTTACAAGATTAAGTGTGATTCTGAATCATTGAAAAAGTTTCAATGTATAGCAGAATGAATAAGAAGAATCAATTAGGCAGAAAGATAAAAGTTTCTCGAATCTGAAAGGAAAGGAGAGTACTTGAGTATCATATTTTATGATCATATTAGTGATTATGAAACCATGTCACAATTGATCCTCTAAGGATACCTTAGTACATTTGTATGGCTAAGAAGAGGAATCGGGAATTGTTGAAATGGTTGAATAAAAAAGGGTGAGTCATACTTCGTTTCAAAATCGAGTCTTAGAGTCATACTCCAAGATTGCGCCTTGAGTGAAATATCTAAAGTAGTTTTATAACACCTAATGAAATGTGGAGTAGAAATGTTTCTTACTCTATCACATTTTAAATTGGTAGTTGTGATGTCTTGGATAAGACAAAGACCAACTAAGACCAATTACATGAAATGTTTTTCTTGATAAGAATCCGTACTAACACTTGAACATTTGTTTGTCGAGGAACGTTTCTTGACAGAGAATTTTATATGTCAAGAGGTCAGTGGGAGTCTTAAAGGTCGGGAAAAGTTTCAAGAACTAATCAAGAATAAACCTATTGTTCATCACTAGCACACGACTGGAGGTTTCTAACCTATCGTTTTGACACATTCTTGTTTCTGTGCCCATTCCTGTTGACTATGCATGTGAGTTCTATGAGTTCTCATTTGATTGCACAAGGCAAAGCACCTTAATCAATGAAAGTACATTGACCAGTATAGGTGAGCTGTTCAACAACCTGGAAGCAATGGTAGGCCCTGTACTACTAAGTGGCAAGAAATTAAGATTGAACAAGTTCAGTCCATATGAGTTTGAATTTGTCACAAACCTTGTCTTGTGATTATGGTTATGACAAATTCACATTGATAGGAATACATACACCATAAAATCTAAGTGGAAAAGGTTTCTCTCCGCTTCATAAAAGGATTGTGAGGAAACGCTTTCACTAAGTAGATTTAAAGAGATAGCAGTTGTGTTAATTGCATTCTCAAATTCGATTATGATTACGACATCCCTCTTCATAGTTCGAATTGTGAGAAATGGAAAATAGCCTGAACATTCGGGACTTACTATTGTAAGTTCTGAAATAGTTTAGACACACATGTGAGCTATCTAATGAAAGGTGTATGAGTTTGAGAAGCCCAGATAAAGTCTTATCGAAGCATCTTGTATCAGAAATCTGAACTTTGGTAATAAAGTCAATAAGTATTGATTTCTAGAAGTCCAGCTGATTTTTGAGTACATTTCGAAGCTAGTGGGAGCATAAGTGTTATGCTTGTGAGTATGTAATTATTATGCTAGTGGGAGCACAATTATTACGTTAAGTGTTGCAAGATAGCAATGCTATTTATAGGAAACAAAGTTTTGATTTACAAAGTTGCATAGTTTGAAAAGTTGTTTTGCTATAGTAAGGGAGAGGATACTTATACTTTATTTCGAATCTAAAAGTTTAGGTTGAAGTATTAACCAAACTTAGTCATGAGCATATATGAATAGCAAGTTGAAATGTTTCAACGTTGGAAATTCCATATATAAAAATATTATAACAAGAGATTTGTTAAGTATCATATCTTTATTATGAATCGTATCCCATATGCTTCGGGTAAAGGATCGATTGCATATGCTATAATATTTGCCTGTTCTAATTTTCCAAATGCCTAGGGCATTAAGAGGGAAAAAGGACTAGAACGAGATATGACTAAAGTTGGTAAGCAACCATCAATGGCAATTTGAGGTTTACCGAAGATTGGTCGCTTGTGGACAGTTGGAAGTATAGTATAATTTTGGAAGGACCATGTTGACATGTTCTGAGAAGAGGTAATTCTTGTTCAGAATTGATAGTCATATGGGTATATGGAAATGTTTCCATAAAGGAAGTTGGTTATAAGAATCTATACAAGATTAGAAACCTCAATGCAAGAAGGATGTTCAAAGGAGTGTACTTTGAATGTGAGACTTCAGCTCCATGGAATTGTTCTGTAACAAATCTCCATTGGAATGATATGTAATATTATTAACAAAGTCTCTGTGACTTTGGTGCCTTGACATTACAAAAGGATCGTTGCATATAGGTTTAGAACCTATCAGATTCTAGTAAGTGGCAGGAATTTGGTATTCTTACACTTATGATAAGGATTTGGAATTGTGAAATGCGAATCATTGGAAATGTGTTCAATTAATCTATTCCACAAATAAAGGACCATAGATAAACATATTGTGCATGCTTGGAGCATGGGATGACTATTGTTTTAATTCAAGTATTGAGTGATTAGTCGAAACATTATACAATGACTAATGTGTAATCAATATGGTGATTAATTAATAAGTGTTTTATTTATATTCAAAAGTGTTGAGGACATATTGGATTAGATTATTCTTGTGTTTCACTTCGTATGTTTTACTTCCCGAATAATAAGATTATTCAAACATCCACAGTCAATCATACTTTGGAAGTAAGTAATGAGGTAAGACTGTCATGGATCTGACTGTAGATTGTCTAAGTGTTTAGACATAGCACAAGTTTGCTGCAGTGATCATGAATACTCCTGAAATAGGATTTGAGTATTGGATTAAACCCACGCTCACATGAATTACTTCATGGATTTTATCACAAGTGATTGTAAGACGATAATATCATATATTCTTGAAACAGAGACATATGAGTTGTAGTTTACAAGTCAGTTGCACATTGATGATGCGTAAACGCACCAGTAACTTGGTGTTATAAAATGTATTGTTGTGTGTGATTTGATGAGTAAATTGAGCAAGCATATGAGTCGAAGTTTATCCGTTCCTTTTACCCTAAGATGGATAAAAGCGATATATGTAGGCCCCTCGATGATTTAGTGATGACACCCTAAGCGCTTGGCCAAGCCTGGACTAAGTTGATGTGTTCAATTGTAGTCTGTTGTCAGTCGTCATAAATCGGAAATCAGGAAACAACACATGGACAAAGAGAATGATTATAAATCCATGTCTCATGTCCATACGATATCTTGTAGAATGGAGGAATATTTGATCCCTTATCTAAAGAACGCGTTACTGATAAGATCAGAGTTCGACAACGGATTTTGAGAGCTACGATTGCTAATCGGATTTTGAAGTCGTACTTGCAGTTATAGTTATTAGACTTATCCAAGTGGGAGATTGTTGGATTAGGTGTCTAAGCCCATAACTATTGTTGTGTGTGATTTGATGAGTAAATTAAGCAAGCATATGAGTCGAATTTTATCCGTTCCTTTTACCCTAAGAGGGATAAAAGCGATATATGTGGGCCCCTCGATGATTTAGTGATGACACCCTAAGCGCTTGGCCAAGCCTAGACTAAGTTGATGTGTTTAATTTTAGTCTGTTGTCAGTCGTCATAAATCGGAAATCGGGAAACAACACATGGATAGAGAGAATGATTATAAATCCATGTCTCATGTCCATACGATATCTTGTAGAATGGAGGAATATTTGATCCCTTATCTAAAGGACGCGTTACTGATAAGATCATAGTTCGACAACGGCTTTTGAGAGCTACGATTGCTAATCGGATTTTGAAGTCGTACTTGCAGTTATAGTTATTAGACTTATCCAAGTGGGAGACTGTTGGATTAAGTGTCTAAGCCCATAACTATAATTGGTATGTAATTGACCCGATAGTAGCATGGTCCTTTTGGGTTGCCTTCACCATAGCACTTTGATAGGATGAATAATAGAGAAAGAGGTTAATTATGATTTATTAATATATTATAAGAATAATATATTAATAGAGAAATCATATTATTTAATTAGTATTGATAAAGAATTAATTTGGAATTAATTTAATGATCAAAAGAGACTGATTAAATTAACGGGGACTGATTATGTAAATCAGTAATAGTTTTAGTTTGGGCTGATGGACCTTATTGGTATAGGGTGGACGAAATCTCTATGAGAGTCCATAAAGATTTTGTCCAAGGCTTGCCTTATGGGAGTCCATATGTTGCTTAGGGCCTAAGCAATGGAATTAGGGTTTCCAAGTTGATAACCCTAGAAGCCTCAACTATAAAAGGACCCCATTAGCTCCTAAAATCGGCCCATATGAACTCATAGAGAACCCTAGCCGATTTTGAGCCTCTCTAACCTCTCTCTCATAATTCTCCATTGTTACTTGGTGTTTGTAACTCATTAGAGGTGCAACAATTGGGGCACTAAGCTCTTAAAGGTTAAGATCAACTAGCTACAAGGAAAAGGTATTCATCTAACCTGGTATTAGTTATCAATTTCGAAATTGTGTATGTTAGTCTTAGGGTTATATGCTTTGGATGATTGCTTGCATGTATAATTTGAGAAAAACCTAGATCGAAAGCATTAGGGTTGGATGTACACCATATGAATGTTGTAGTGCTCAAAACCCGTCACTCTCTTCGTCGTTTGCTTCTTATCTCGTGCTCCTAATCTCGGGGTCGGTGCCCTATTTAAGGACACTAACTCCTAGGGTTGCCTTATTTGGCAGCCTCAACCCTCTAAAAACGAACCTCCATCCAAAACCTAGCCTCTATTTGTGATTTGAGAGCTTGGAATTCATTTTTTTGAAGGTTAAAGGAAGAATGAGCTCTTGGTGTTGCTTGTGAGTTTGGTTCTAGCTTAGATCCATCATCTTCATCCCATTTCCGACTCATTGGAGGTATAAAGTCTCTACCTTTCTCATTATTTCTCTAGATCTAGTTTTAGGTCATTTTATAAGCTTTTGGTCCCAAATATTCTTGTTCTTGGAGTTTGAGTGAACTCTGGAACCCTTGAGTGCATTTGTTAGCTTTTGGACCTTGGGGTTGGTTAGAAAGTTGGCTTACATGCCTTATTCAGTGAGTTTTTGCCTTGGTGTTGTCATTTAGGACTTCAAATTTGAGATCTTATCTTAATAGGATGTCTTAATAGATAAAGTTAGAAACTTTATCCATCAAGACCTTGAGGGGAACCAGATCTGGGAATTAAACTTGTTGAGATTGAGTATAACAACTTAATCCATTAAGATGTTGGTGCCTAGTGCCCACGGTGTGGCGACCAGTTGCCACGATGTGGCGACTGGTGTTTTCACAACCCTCTCGTTTGGGCATTACCACAACGTGACCATTGGTGGCCACGTCGTGGGTATCGACTGTTTTATCCAGGAGTGCCCACAATGTGGCCTAAGGGTGGCCACGACATGGAGGCTTGTCAAGTTGACTTTGACCTTTGACTTTTAACCATAGTTACTTTTGGTCAATTTTAGGATTTAGGGTGTAGACTGAGTGAGTACTTCTTTATTATTGTTAGGTGATTTGTAGTATGGGTCTTCACCGTGTGATATTTGTCTTGATTTAGCTGCTATTTGTGAGGTGATTCGTCTCACTACATTTACCTATGTGGTATTTATGTCTGTGAGCAGCTGGGTCTAAATTGTTGATTATTGTTATATGTGAACTGAATTGAATTGTTGATAACTTTAGAATTTCTAAGAATCCTCAGCGTTGCTGATAACCCCTGGAACATGTTGTTAGTACACAGGGCCTTCAGTTAGCCCACTGGAAGTGCTAATAATCTAAGTAGCAAAACTTCATAATTTTATAAAATTTATAAAACCTTTATAAAATCATGGCTTGACATTTGATCCTCCAAAATGGTCTTCGTCTTTATAAAAATAAACTATTTCTAAAACTAATATATTACTTACAATAATAATAAAATGAAAACTATCTATTTAAGTATCACTTATCATATGAATAAAGAAATATTACAATCATTTTATCAAATCAACGCATACAATAACACAATAGGTTTATGGCTAGTTTATGCACATCATACACACACACCGTTATATATATATATATATATATATATATATATATATATATATATATATATATATATATACACACACACACACACACACACACACTAAGACATCTTTGCTGACAAAATATGCATGTAAGCTTTTGTCACTAAAAATAACAATTATAAAGATGTTATAGAAAATATGTATGAATTTTCTTACAGAAAGAAAACCATCCATGCATTCCAAAAACAAATATTATACCAAATAATATAATAATCTAATGAAGCTCACAAAAATGGCTCTGATACTAATTGTTAGGTTTTATTCAAAATCGTTTTCCTAAAATAGCAAAAAACAACAACAGAAGCTTTAAAATTTGAATAAATATAAAACCATTTTAACCCACTAAGGATCATTTTGAAACAATGGAAAGATTAAATCAACCATAGAAGGAAAAAGAAACAACAACCTTTGAATAATTTGATAACTCTCGAGAGGTTGGAAGTTGATGAAGATGGCAAGAGGCTCCAAAGTAGAAGCTCTCTAGAGGTATGCACAAAGCAAGAGTAAACCACTAAAATATGATAGTATTCACTTGTATTAAGTTTTTCTTAAGACTTAATACGTATACCAAATAAGTCTTAAGGAGAAGAAACTTATAAACACTCAAATCTACAGAAGACATCGCAAGTAGGAGGAGAGGGAAATAACACTTCATACTACCGGTTTTGGCAACCCAAAAAAAGAAGAAAACAGATGGAAAAAGTAGATAGTTTTTTCTTATTACTCTTCTTTATATACTACCTGACATGTAAGAAAGGACCATCCCTCATTAAGCGTAAGAACCATGCTTTCTTACAAAGCATTAGTGAAAGAAGAAGTCAAACACTCAAGCCTCACATCTCTCATGCAAACCCACGATTTTGGAAAGAGTTTGTGAGCCCTTGGTGTGTCTTTCACGTAAGTGTATAACTACTAGTTACAACCAACTAAATTATTTACTCAAAGTGCCCAAATAAGGTGTACATAACATATATATTCATACCATATGAATATAACTTGTTTTTGTTCTCTTTTATTATATTTCCTAGAAACAATAATTCTCAGTTAGTTATTAAAATATTATTTTTCATAAAATAATAATTCTAAAATTAAATATACAGTGTTGGTTATGTTTATTAATAATCAGATTACTCAAATAAATAATCAATTAGTAGTAACTTGCTACAAGGTGTCACCCTATAGGATCATATGTCATTAGCAAATATTGTAACATCCCAAAATAGAGGTAAAAATTTTCAATTTAAAACTCATCAATCTATACAATCGGTGTCACAAAATCCCTCACAAAATAGTGTATCACAATCAAAAGAGTAAAATAGAAATCAATGCGGAAACATAAGAGGGTTGTTGTGCGATCACGTCGGGCCCTTCCCTTTCGTACCGGAAGTAACTGAAACCATAAACATACAACCGTAAGCACAACACTTATTGAGTTCCCCAAAACACCACATACCATACATACAGTTGGGCCTATCCCTGGGGTATATTCCAACCCAACATACAATCATGGGCCCAACCCTGGGGTATTTTTCAACCTGAACATGCAATAATGGGCCCAACCCTGGGGTTTCTTTCATCCCATACATACAATCATGGGCCCAACCCTGGGGTATATTTCAACCCAATCATACATCAAGAGTCATAAAGATAGCTAACATCTTACATAACACAATCCAGTGGGCCAACATTGGTGCCTTCGACCTACAATTACAGTGAGAAAGACTCACCTCTCAGTTGATACACAACGACTACTACTTTTACTACCAGAAATACCAATGTTATGTACCAGCTATACAGTTATACCAGGTAAGCCTTTAGCTCTTCTTTCAAAACTAGGAGGTTAACCAAAAGTTAACTAAAGTCAAAAGTCAACGGTCAAAGTTCAAGGTCAATAATCAAACTTCTCACTTCAGCGAATCGTCGGCCGCGGCCATCCTTGGCCACATCGTGGCATGGAATTAGGAAAAAAAATTGATTCATCCCCAATCGCCACGGCGTGGCGACCTAATGCCACGTCGTGGGAACTGGGCTCCAAACAGCTTAATGGATTAAGTTATTTCCTTCGATCCTAAGAGCTTCAAAGCTCAGCTCTGGTCCGAAACATGGTCTAGAAGGATAAAGTTTCCAACTTTATCCATTAAGACCACCCAAAAGGGCAAAATCTCCAACCCTAGGTTCCAAAAAGTCTACACAAGACATGGATTCATCCAGTAAGCACTTATTCCAAAAAGTCCTTAGCCCATCAAATCCAGAAGGGTTTCTATCACCAAAACTAACATAAAAGTTGCTTCCTTATATACATTCATGTCCAATGCATGTCTTGAAGCCATAATGAGTCAAAATAAGGGTTTTTGATAAAAATATCATGCATGGCTTAAAAACTCAACTATACTTCAGATCCAAACCATCAATCATACCAAATGTCCTAAAGATTCATAAATTTTTAAACTTTATGAGATCCCACCACTCGAAGTAACAAGAACATGAATATTTAGGAAAAAAAAACTCTAGATCTAGTAACGTATCATGATAAAGATCGAGTCTTGGACACTTATAAAGGTCCAAAAGAGTGTTAGGGCGAAGAATG
This sequence comes from Lactuca virosa, assembly GCF_052849685.1. Classification (NCBI taxonomy): domain Eukaryota; kingdom Viridiplantae; phylum Streptophyta; class Magnoliopsida; order Asterales; family Asteraceae; genus Lactuca; species Lactuca virosa. Next base: position 231,215,763 of record NC_136429.1, read on the forward strand.
GAGACTTGCTTGATGAATCCTAACTCACTTATTCTTCCTTCAACCTTCAAGAACTTCCAAGAACACCAAAAATAACTTCAACAATGGAGGATAGAGATTAGGGTTTCTTCAGAGCTTTAGGAGGTTGAGGATGAGCAAACCCAGAAAAATAGGATTTTCCATCAGACAGCTGCCACACTGTGGCGGTTTAAATGAAACACGCGTTCTAAGATTGCCTCGCCACGTCGTGGTGGTGCCTCCACCACGTCGTGGAAACCCTAAAATGCTAAAAAAAAAAAATTAAAACATAAAGTACCTCAAGATCCGAGCGTTACAAATATCTTTCTATAATTCATGGCTTTGTGTTATCTCTCTTTGTGAGAGACCAAGTTCTTTGTGAAATCTTAATCAATTGGTTTTGATTAATTCTTGTTTGTTACTGTTTTTCATTGCTTGTTGTTATACCCTACGATTCTGCATCATCATCATCATCATCATCATCATCATCATCATCATCATCATCATAATTAATATTAATAAAATTAAAATAATTAATAGTACTAAAGTACAATTTTTTTAACTATTATATACATCAACTCTCTAAACATTAGAATTATTATATATTTGGTGGAATATATGCAAAATGTAAAAACAATAGTCACTGGAAAATGCTCCCTTTAAATAAACATTTACATAGTGGTCGACATGAACATGGACAGTAGCAATATGTACATGATTTGGGTCGTTTTGTCGACCAACCATAAGCGGGAAGCACATCATCGAACCTTGTTCTCTTAAATAAAGAACAATTACACCATACATGTTTCAATGTGAAAACTAGTATCTGACATTATAAGACACTGTGTAGCTCCACTAAAATTCGACCGAAAGTAATTCAACGAATAACTTATATTGCTGAAAGTTTTTATAATCTAATATGTATTATTTAATATTTATGACGTGCTAATAACTCATAGTATGAATCCGATGAAATGTTACGCCAACAATCTTCATTATAATCAAGAGAAATAACTATTACTTATAATCCACAATTCCATCTCCAAACAACTTTTTTTATGCACCTGACATGTTGATGAAGTTTTTAGAATTTAGGTTATAAGTTGATTTGAATTATACATTGATTGAATTTTTTTAAAGTAAGAGCTATAGATCCATTCCTCTTGGTTGAAGGAGCTACGATTCGGTGGATTTTGAGTTAGTAGAACCATAGGTATTGTTTTTTATTGGTTTGTGCTCAATTGTAGACGTCAACATGTATTTTTTGCGAACAGATGGATCAACACACACACACATATATATATATATATATATATATATATATATATATATATATATATATATATATATATATATATATATATATAAAAGTCTTTTATACAAACTCCATTTGAGATAATATTTTTATTGTATTGTTTGTAATAAAGACTATCTATGGACATATCAGAGTCTAAATTTAGAGATTGGGAAGTCATATTTTTAGCTCCAAAGTAGGTTATCATATATATATATATATATATATATATATATATATATATATATATATATATATAGGATCAAGTAAGAACTCAGAAAATGGTAGAAACCGCCAGGACAATTTTTGTCCTTAATATTGAAAAAATAAATGGCCATGATTTGATTTGATTTATTGTCAAAATCTCTCGAGATGATATGTCATTTTCGTAATTAATTGCGATATTTTGATAATATACGGGGAAGGTTAATTGTTTGGAGGGTACAAATGACAAAAGCAAAAATATTAAAAGAAAAAAGAAAAAAAAAAAGGAAAATTTGGACATGTGGCCTCTCCCGGTGCTGGCACGTGCCCCCACCTCAGCATGACAAGTGTCCAACCCTTGTTGGCTGTTGGGTTTTTTTTTTCACTCACTTAGTTTTTCGGCCATAACTCTTTTTTTCTTTGAAAAAAAATTCTAAAAAAACCAAAGTTCTTAAAATTTAACTCTCTACAAAATGAGCACAATCATGAAAATATGAAAAAAAAACTTTTTTTTTATTTTTTATATTCATAAAAAAAGCCAGAAAAAAATTCTCCAAAAACTATAAAAATTTAAGGAATACTTCTACTCACTATTGTAATAACTTTGTAAAAAGAATTTTTAAAAAATAAGGTGTTTTACATACCAACCTTGATTTTAAAAGATTAAATTTTTTTTAAAAAATGTTGAAAATAATATGATCCAAAATATTTATGATTAAAAAATATTATGATCCTTAACTTGTTATGATTTAAAAATATTTTGATTCAAATATTTAATTATCCTTATTTATTATATTTTTATGATTGAAAATTAAACGATTTAAAAAATATAATGGTCCAATGTTGTATTGAACAAAAACTTTATTTAATTCAATATGTTATGATCCAAAATTTATGATTCAAAATTTTATGATCCAAAAATAATATGATTAAAAAAAGTATGAACGGAAAATATTACGATCCTTAATATTCTTTTTATTTAAAATTTTATAATTGTTAAACATTAAAAACCCAAACCGATATTTAGTGTAAAAAATCAAAAAAAAGCAAAAAATAAAAACTAAAATAAAGAAAAAAATGATATTATCTTCAAGTATATAGTAAAGATATTAAAAAAACAAAAAAATAAATAAAGCAAAAATTAACTTTTAAAAATACAAAAAATAAATAAATAAACGTAAAACAACGAAAAAAAATTTAAAAACGTTAAAACCGAGCATATATCTATAAAAAAAATTTTGAATTTTTTTAACGAAAAATAAAAAATATAAAGCCAAAATAAATGAAAAAGTTAAGAAAAATTCATTTAAACGACGTTCCATGGATGTTCGTCACACATGATTATTCTCTCGAGTGCGTATTACGTTCCATGCACGTGCGTCACATGTGAACGCGTCACAACCAAGTAAATGAGTTTGACGTTTGTGCCATTGACGAAATGATTGATGGAAAATAGTCATTGCGGTTCCTACCAATTTTTGGGTTTTCTACCAGATCCGTACCCTATATATATATATATATATATATATATATATATATATATATATATATATATATATATATATATATATATATATATATATGAGTTTGACGTTTGTGCCATTGACGAAATGATTGATGGAAAATAGTCATTGCGGTTCCTACCAATTTTTGGGTTTTCTATCAGATCCGTACCCTATATATATATATATATATATATATATATATATATATATATATATATATATATATATATATGTTCATATGTTTTTCACAAGTATTGTGTTCCTGAATGCTCTAATAAAAAATTAGGAAATATTAAATATTTATTAAATTGTTAAAGGGTATAATAGTAATCTTTACCATATTTAATTTTAGTAATTATTTAAATAAAGATAATCAATTCAAAACCCCACCAACAACATTTGTATCTACGTTATTGCCATTCTCCTTGTTCGCGACTTCATCCCTCACCACCGGTGCAACCTCCTTCTTTCTTATAACTACCGGCGTTGCCGTCATTTTTCCCTAGAATAATGATCAGCGACTCATTACTCTACCCAATTTCTTCCTCCTCTTTCTCCACCGTCGGCCACTTCTACCTCCTTCTCGCAGCAATCACTTCCACCGTCGGCCACTTGAAATTTTCCGATACCACCTATAGGTGATAGGTCTTCATATATAAGAAGGTAAGAACACAAGAAATCGGCCAAATTTTTAACTTGGATTTAGTGTTGAATTCTCTTTTTTTTAATTGTAATTTGAAGAACAGGAGGATTCCAAATTTCCAATTAGAAGAGGCGTTCAAAAGTGCAGGTATCAAAATGAAGGTATGTTATTCTATTTATTCCAAATTTCCAATTAGCGTTTGAAAATGTTGGGTGGTTTAGTCGATGAGTAAAACCCCAATACATTTTTAGATAATGGTTATTAAACTAAAGAAATTAAGAATACTAAAATTAAAAGCATGGTCTGTATTGTTATCCCAAACACACAAAAACAAGATCTGTAATAGTTAGTAAATATTATCTCGTGTAGTATAAAAAGAAGAATTTTATCAAATCATAAGTCTATATTGAAAAGTTAATTCGTTTGTGTATTTTGTTTTGGATTTGGAATGCTAAAGCTTTCGTAAGTTAAGATGATAAATATTGTAGTCACTTTTTTAATCAATATATTAATTGTTTTTAGATGTGTAATGGTTACTTGTCTTTGGAGTTTGTGTGTAATTCTTTATGCATACGTTCCTATATAATGGCTTAAGTATAATTAAAAAAATAATAAAGATTTGAATCATTCATGATCTAATGTGTTACTTGTTTATTAGTGTAGAATGGATCAATTACTATTAACTGATAATGTTGTTGCCCTGATTATTCTATCAGAATATATATGTCATTTTAAAATATTATATGCATTCTGCCAAAATTTAAAATGACATAATATTCTGCCAGAATAGATGGAAATTGCACTTTAGAGTTAATCATTCTTTTAGAATCTGTGTTTGCCTTTTTTGTAATTGATTTGCTATGATATTTTCTCACAGAATGAACAGGTTCAGTAAACTCATTCTTAAAGAATATGATATTTTTTTAACCATTCTTAGTTTTTGTTGCATTTGTGATAGGAATGGATTGAAGAATGGTTTGAAGACATGATAGGAAAGGCTTGAAGAATGAATTAAAGATTGATTACATTCATATTTTAAGAATCTTGTTATTTTTTAAGAATTACACTTGTTATTCTTTCAGAATGTTGTTATTATTCAAGAATGTTCTTTGTATCACAATCATACAATGTAATTATTTGATATATTATTAGTGTAAGAAGACTTGTATTCTTTATAAAATGTTACTGTTGAATATAACCATATTCTGCAAGAATAAAATCAAATATATATTTACTAGTTTATGGTTGACTTTATGCCATTCTAACAGAATGAAATCGGATATTATTAAAATTTATATTAGAATTAAATTTGAATTAATTTAAAAAATTCAGATTTTTAAAAATAAGGGTATTAAATTTTCCAAAAAATCTGGAAATTTCCTTTTTTCATATAGGTTAATTGACCAAAACACCCTTATGCTGAAATTTATGTGCTTATATGATACATGTTACCCTATTTTAATATCATAGACCCTCAGATCATGATCATTGATTCTATTCCATCCGTTGGTCTAGATTTGTGCTTACGGTCACACAATAGATGTCAAGAACATTTGAACCTAGCCGTGTGTATATATATATATATATATATATATATATATATATATATATATATATATATATATATATAGATATATATAGGTATATATCCACCAACCACTACACCTACCAAACATGTTGAATGTTGTGTCAAATTTCAAGGTTTTGTAAGCTTTAACAATCTCCCATAACAACGCTCTTTTTCTCATTTTTTCCAAACTGAACTCTGATGTTTAGTAATAGATGAAAACGACAAATTCTATGATTAGCATTTGGAAAAATGTTTTAAATTTCCACAACAATCGTCAGCATCCTATTTGTTACAAAGTTGATATCTTCTAAATCGTCAATGCATTCATGGAGTTTCAAGAAACCATGTTAAAAACGTGAGTTAAGAGCAATGAATAAATACTTGAAATGATCCTCCTTATTTGTTAAAATGTGAGTCATGGTCGTAGGATTATGCATATTTAGTTCGTGAAAATAAATGAGAAGCTTTGAAAATGTTTCTTCTATGGAAGTTGTCATCAACACGAAGGCATACTGTTTTCCTGCCATGCCTATTTATAAGTGATATCAAGATTGTATATCGAATCAAAATCTTGAACTACATCATTACCCTTGTAAACTCTACCATGATTCTTACCCATTAACAATTATAGTATAGTTCCCAACACTTTCATATTGGCATGTTTATAAATTTGATTGTATTTCTACTGGTGAACATGTATATACTTCATTAAATTTTTTAAACTCGAATAATCTCATTTTCCTTAACCAGAGTAGCATATAAATGCCAACTACAATATTTTTGTTTTAGCACAAACTAATACCATTCTTTCGACATTTTTTGTTTTCATTTGAAACCCTTATCATCACATTTTAATTCAAGAACAACTTGAAGATCCTCTTTTCCGTTAAAGGTTTGATATCGTTTAATTTTCTAGGTAGGAATTTGACTGTAAGATGGTGTAGGAGCAATAATAGGCTCATGATAAGCTAGTGTAGGAGGCATACCTAGGAACAACGTTTGAGTTTTGTATTCGTTTGTAAATTCATCATCTGACCAACCTTTTTCATATTTTGTAGATCCTATATCGTCATACATTTTTTCAATAAAAAAATGGTACACTATAATTAAATAAATTAGTTTCATGAACAACAATAAACGCCATTGTTTTATCTCTTTCGTACATGTAACTTGATCATCATCTTCAACACCATCAGAAACATTTTTTGGTAAATCATTTTCTATAGCTTTTAGTGGACTTATATAGTGTTTTCAAGAATTGAATGAGTGATTTTAAAAAAACAATAAATTGTTGCTTCCTCGTCCACTGGGACGTTTTCCACTGGATCCCTTTCCACCACACTCTCTTCCACTTTTCGGGTTCCACCTTTATATGTTTGTAACGCCCGCAGATCTGGGCTAGTCAATTTAGAGACAATGAGCATCAAAAATAAGTTTTTGATGGAAGATTATTTAGAAGGATTAATCTTAACCAAGTTATATTATATGTTACAAGGGTTCCGTACATATAAAGAATGCCGAAATCCGAGTTATAACGAAGAAGTTATAGCCCGTCGAAGTTTTACGGCGAAACCGACACGACACCGCGTAACATAAAAAGTGAATTTTTGATAAACTGATTTTTAGCCTTAGATATCTAAATGAAAGTTGTAATATACGTTAAACCAAGAGTGTGCATAAGCAAAAGACCGTCTTTGCAGTCAGACAACTAAAGACCGGAGTGTTAAGTTGGTGGAAGTTGCTGACATATACAATACCACGAGGAGAAGCCATACGAATGTCTTGGGAAGCATTCACGGAGCAGTTAAAAATGCAGTACTGCTCAGAGATAGATCTGATAGACCTAAACAACGAGTTTCAGAACCTGAAGAAAGGGAAGATGAGTGTTGCTGAGTATGCCACCGCATTCACTGAGAGGATGAAGCTATTTCCCTACTTGCTGCCCACTAAACTCTCCAAGATAGATAGGTTCGCTAACGGACTGCTCGCAGACTTTGGCCCAACGGTCAAAATGGCAACTACTTTGAAAACAGCCGTTAGAGAAGCTAAGAATATAGAGACCCAGATAAGAGAAAGGGGTCTAGAAAAAGATAAGGCGGGAGAAAAGAGGAAGTTTGAAGGATCTTCAAGGCCCAACAAGGAGAGTAAATTCTCGAAGTTTGGAGGAGGAGGAAGAGGCGAAGCAAGATGGTGTGATAAGTGCGAGAAGAAGCACTTAGGAAAATGTGGCGAAGATGTGATATGTTTCAAGTGTGGAAAGTCTGGGCATTATGCCAACGAGTGAACTTTCAACAAGAAGGTATGTTTCGGATGTAACAAAGAAGGGCATATTTCTAGGGACTGCCCAAAGAAAAACGAAGCAGCAAGGCCGAATGCACCACCAAGGCCAAGGGCATTCCACATGATACTCGACGAAGCAGACAACAACGCGAGGAATCAAGGATGAGGACTTCATATCCGAAGGTCGGGTTATGCAGTAGCCATAGTATCGTATGGTGTAGCCTATTAGAGGCATAGTCTAGGGTGAACTTGAACACCTATGTAATCGTTTCAAGGAATAATATAGAACCTTCGTTTTGCTATCTGATGTGTTAAGTTGTTATGTAATTTTCTTGTATGGTGACTTGGAAAACTGCGAGACAATACTTGGGACGAGTATGAGTAGGTGTGAATGGTAGTAGAGGCCTGTGAGAACAAGATCTATGCGCATGGACAAGGTTTGAGAACTCAAACCTTGAGTGAATGCTTGAGATTAATGTCTGCTTGATAATGGATGTTCAAGTCGAGACTGGAAAGACCAGTCAAATCTTAGATGATCAGTTCAACAAATGATCAAGACATTAATTGAGAACAAGTAGATAATGATCAAGCTAAAGTTAATAAATGAAGATCAAGAAAAATGTTTTTAATGTGATAAGAGTAAATGCCAAAAGTGAGTGAAAGATCTGTAGTTGACTTGTATTGAAAGCTCCTATTTAAAGGAGAGAATGTTACAACGAATTAACCCAGATGTTTACATAGGACCGGACAAAAGACATAAGTCTGACATTCTGATTGTCCTAAAGTAACTTTAGACTAAGTCCTATGAAACGTTACATCACATACAAGACAAAAGTAATAAATGCACTAAAGACATAAAGACTTCATTCCGGAAAAGTATTGTTCCGGAGATGAAGGTTTGATCCGGATCAGCATACATTACGGACTTCAGGATCAGCTCCGAAATGTGTTCCTCTTCAAAATACTTCACTCTTCTTTTCTCTAGCTCCGGACATGTTCCGGATCATATTTCCTTTCGGAACCAACACACTTCAGAATCTGTACTTAGGATTGCTAGAGGTTCACTTTCAGGTTCCAACAATCTCCCCCTAAGTGAACTTAGCAATCCATCAAGCTTAGTTCATTTCTTCCTTGATGAAGGTGTATGCTCGGAACAACCATTCACGCACCGCAATATACCAAGTTAGTTTACTTACAAACTTTGCCTTAACCTGTTCCGGAGAATCAGACTTGGATGCCCGGGAAATGACCTTCTGCAGAGCTTTGGTAGGAACCAGGTGTTTGTCGAGGACTCGGAAGAAGTCCTTCTTATTTGTTCTCCTGGTGGTGTAGACAAACCCTAGAACCGGTTCTTCGATCGGGCCATCTGCAAGAATTTCAGCTTCTGGAAGAACAAAGTCTATTTTAGCAACGAATTGTTCGGTTCCGTAGAGGTGAGCAAGTTCGTAATCACAGCGGCAGAACTCAACAACATAGTCTTTGAGAAAGCTGAGAGTTGCGTGGTAGGCACCCATACTGATGTCATCCTTTTGATTTTCTCTGAAGTAAGCAGCTAGGGTAAGGATGTCGTTCAGATTCATTGAAGGAAAATCCGCATCAGTAACGGTCTGGGGAGTTGGCTTGTTCCGGAGGAGATGGAAACGGAACAGAGGACAGTTCAGCTCAAATTTTACTAAAATTTTTCTTCTAAAGCCATGAACTTTGGTGATCCTCTTTCTTGACCATACTTCCTTGAAGGGTTGAGCATTTTTAGCATAGAAGGTCTTGAGCCTTTCACACTCTGTCCGGATGATCACTTCCGGATTATCGGTTGGGTGGAGCGGAGAAAACTTAGTGTAGAATTTGCTAAAAGGAGAGAGAGGAAGATCCAGTTGATCAGTGTCGTTTGAGGGAAGGTCATAGTAGAGAGTTGGGATGATTTCCTTTGCTTGAAGGATGCCTTCACGGCAAAGAGGAGAGATACCACGCATCGGATCGGGATGGTCTTTTAAAGCTTGAATCCGGATACTGTCCTCCAGTGCCTTGTGAATTTCCTCCTCAGACCATCCATATTTTTGTTTGAGAGGAGGTCCGGAGTGGAAGGCTTGATGTTCGGAAGTCATTGGTTTCTTCCCTTTGTCTTTCTGAAGTGCATCAGTTACCATCTTCATATTTTCATCAATGATGAATTCCGGAGTGGGAGTTGGAAGCGGTTCTTCCAGAATTTCATCTGGAGTCCGGAGAGGAGAGCCTTGATCAATTGGGGCTATTTTTGGTTCCAGAATGGGAGTGGGAGACAGCACAGAGGGAGTGGCTCGGAAGGCTTGAGCTGTAAGGAATGATTTTGCTTTAGCCATTTTGACGGCCATTTCAAAGGCATCCGGAAGAGAGGATGGCCAGGAGACAGCGGACCAGATCTTCTTTTGTTCCTCTGTTAACACCTTCGGAGTAGTCAGCTTTGGAGCTTGAAGACCCATAACTCCTTTGGTAGCTTCATCCGGAATATAGGTTTCATAGTCTTCATCACCTTCACTCCCTTCAGTGATTCCCATGATTCCGGAGACAAATTAAACATCTTCATCTTCGGAATCGAGGTCCTCATCCCTAAATGTGAATTTTGAGGCTGGTTGACATCTCCTACTTGGGCCTTCTCCCCCTCTTGCATCGGTGAACCTTGAGACCGGTGCAAGCGTCAAGTCTTCCTTGATATCATCAAGTTTGGAAAACACCTTCTGAAGACCTGTGAAGATTTGAAGAGTAAGAGTGTCATAGGCTTCGGAAGTGGGAGCTTGTTCGGATAGATGCTTGAATGTGCTGCTGAGGATGGCAATCATCTCATCAAACTTCCTGTTCGGAACATCAACAATGTTCCAAGTTGAGCGCAGGAGTTTGATGAGGACTTGTTGAATGATGAGGTTCATCACATCCTTCTTTCGGATCTCCTTCTCCAGTCTTTGAATTTGTTTCTCATGACGAACATGAGTCTACTTGATTAGGTCTTTGGTGGCAGACACAAGATCGTCATGAACCTTGAGCATTGAGGAGATGGTATTGAGGTAGTTTTCAATAAGAACGTCATACTTGGAGTCAAGTTGCTCAACAGTGTGCTTCAGCCGGATGGAAATCAGCTGATCAAGTTGGGCTTCCCTTTCTGCCACTGATGGTCTGGATTGTTGGGAGAGGGACTGGAGAATGGCATCAAGTTTCGAATCAAGTCCGAAGACTTTTTGATCCAATTTAGAATTCAGCTTTGGTACGGATGCTTCTACAGTTGACACTTTATTCATAGTGTCCGAAACATTGTTGCGGATCTCCAGAAGGGCAAACGGGTCAACATGGTCACCAGCTGAGGATTCTGTATCAGAATTAGAGTGTTGCGGAGGAGGTTGGTGAGCGTCCATATTTGACAATTGACCCGGTTTGGTAGCATCATCATCTTCTTGAAGGTGTGAGTTGGAGCCGTCGTCCGAAGTGGTAGTGGAGGAGGATTCGAAGTCAAAGGCAGACTTGGATACGGATGCTTTGGATTGATAGTGAATGGAGGTCATGAGATGAGCATCCAGAACGGTTGTTGCTTCTTCTTCCAACATAACTTCTTCAAATATTTCTTTTTCCGGATCAGTGTGGAATATGCTTTAATGAGTGGTGATTGGGGGTAGCTTTGTAGTGAGTTCATTGATGGCGTCATCGTCAATGGGAGGGACAAAGGGCAGATTGCTTTGGATGGCCCTGTTCCTCATGGAGATGATAGTGGACTCCACTTGAGCTCGAGAAAGATCCGGACGTCGAGATGCAGCCCTGTTCACATAATCTTCTCACAAAGGATCATTAGAGCCTGGTCGTCCTGTACCCCTTCCGGGTATCAGACCAGTTGTGGCATCGGAAGTTGGAGAGACTGCTCCTCCTTCCGGATGCTTGGGTTCCGGAACAATGGTTCCGGAGTGTGTGCGTGTGGAAGAGATAATGGGAATATCGAATTTGACACGTGGGTGTGTTCCAGGGGGCTGCAAGGAACTTTGTTCAACACCGGCATCACCCTTTTAGGAGGGTGAGGGTGGAATATGTGTAGACTCCCCGTGAGTGTGTGCTTGTGATGATGAAACATTGAGGGGTACCTCAGATGAGTGGGCAGGAGGGGTGTGCGGACGGCCAAAATCAACCAGAATGTCATGGCTGCCCTCCTGTTGAGAGGGGGCACTGACTTTGGATTTCTTTTTGGCCTTAGGCTTGGTAGGTGAAGCCTTTCGTTTAGCTGGTTGCTTAACTTTGGGTCCGGACTTAGCATGAATGGCCTCTTCCGGAGTAGGCTCAACTGAGACCGGGGCAGGTTGTGTTGGGTCGAACACAACCGAAGTCTCAATATGTTGTTTCAAATAGGGAGAGTCGGGAGGAATGAGGGCCAACATATTGTCCGGAAGACGTCTGACCGGACCAAAAGATGATTGGTCCGGAATTCTATAAGCCTTAACGAGTTTAAAAGATACACATACCTCCGGAGGAATGGTGCTAACCGGAATGGGTACGTTGAGTTCCTTGAAGATCTGTTCAATAGTCAGAGCCCAAAATCTAGGGCTCGAAATCTCGTTCGGCTTCCTTTTGATGGCGAATTTGCAAAAGTCTTGCCACAAGACTTCCGGAAGATCGACAACATTGTTGCGTCCGGAGTAAATGCTGAAAACCACATTCAGCCAAACTTTGCTCAAGGTATCGGTACCACCATGCTTGCCCGATAACCCACAGATGATTAGATGCATAAGAACGGTCCAGAGCCCAGAAACAACTGTCTTCTTGAAATCCTTTGCTCTATAGTATTGCGTGTACCCAATGAAGTTCAGAAACGTCTGAAACTCTTAAGTCGTTGGTTCGACAACTTCAAAATCAGTAGGATTTGGGGTAATTCCAATCGCCTTGAGGAATGTCGATTTGTAGACAGGAATGGTGCGATCACCGATAATGGTGGTTAACAGAACACCATCTTCGAGTTTGATGCTAGTGAAGGCACGATGAAGATGAGAGAGTGGGAGTGGAGGATCAGGAATTTTGGTAAGTGGAATGAAGAGAGGATGATTTGCAAGGAACTCAATCATTATTCTGATTGATTCATCGTAGTCAAGACGGTTTAAGGAGAACAGTTGAGTTGTGTCCCTAAGAAAGGGTTCTTGATCGACAGATGAGGATGATCCCTTTGATCCTTTAGATGATTTCTTTCTGACGATGGATTTCTTGGGAGGTGGAGTAGATTGAGTTGGGTTCTTTGAAGACTCCATTGATGAACAAAGAAGAAGCTTGATGAACACGAAGAACAGTGAGGGATGTTTGGAGGTTTGAGAGTTAAGAGAGCATAAAGAGGTAAAAGTGAATGCGAGAGAGTATTTATAGGTAGAGAAAGATGGGTCGGGTCGAAAAAGGTAATGATGAGGGTCCGAGATCTATCGGGTCGCATTTAATGTTGGGAAATGAGATTAGACAAGTGAGGTGAAAGGGCAAAGGCAATTGGGGCTAAAAGAGGAGAATGTAACCGTCAATTCGATTTCTAATTTAGAGGGCGTTCAATCGTGTCACGCAAATCGAGGAAGATTGGATAAGGATCTTCCTGAAAAGTAACATTTGAGAAAAACCGTTTCGCCTTATTACCTCTTGGTATTCCGGATGAATTGTTCCAGACAGTGCATGATCCGGAGGGTAAAGGTTATGTTCCGGAACATATATGATTTAAAAGGAGGTTCCGGAGCAAATTTTGAAAATTCCGGATCAAGATTGGAAATTCCGTAGCAAATTTTGAAATTCCGGAGCACTTTTGAAAATTCCGGAGTAACTTTGAAAATTCCGGAGCAAATTTGAAATTCCGAAGCATTTTAGAAATTCCGGAGCAACTTTGAAAATTTCGGAGCAAATTTGAAATTCCGGAGCATTTTAGAAATTTCAGAGCAACTTTGAAAATTCCGGTGCAAATTTGAAAATTCCGGAGCATTTTAGAAATTCCGGAGAAAAAATTGAAAATTCCGGAGCAAATTTGAAACATCGCCTTTCCGAAGAGGATTTTCCGAAATTCCTTTATGGAGAGAGTTCTGAAATAGAGATTCGGATGATGGTTGATCTTGATAGTCGTGATGAAGGGAATGAACTGTACAGCTTAAAAAATTCAAGGGATAATTAGTAATAAAGATAGTTAAAATGATCCTATGTATTTAGAGGGAAAATAGTTCCGAAGCAAAAATAATTGAGTTCGGAGCATATTTTTCTTTTGAATACTTCTATCAAAGAGAACATGTCTCCTGAAAGAATTGAGGATCAGGCATCATCATACCCATTTTGTTCAGAAAACCATTAAATTTGGTTTCGTCTAATGCCTTAGTAAAGACATCAGCAATTTCATCGTCAGATGGAACAAAAATAAGTTCGATGTTGCCATTTAGAACATGATCTTTAATAAAATGATACCGGATGTCAATGTGCTTCGTCATGGAGTGCTGAATTGGATTGTGAGAGATTGTAATGGCACTTTGAGAGTCACAGTAGATAGGAATGCGTTGAAATCGGTAACCATAATCCAAGAGTTGAGATTTCATCGAAAGAACTTGAGAGGTACAGCTGGCAGCTGCAATGTATTCAACTTCAGCTGTAGAGAGAGCAATGCGGTTATGTTTCTTGGATGACCAGCTGACTAATCGACCACCTAGGAATTGACATCCTCCTGATGTACTTTTCCTATCGAGTTGAAGACCACCATAGTTTGAATCAGAGTAAGCTTGCAGAAGGAAACTTTCATTTGCTGGGTACCAGATTCCGAGACTCTTTGTACCTTTGAGGTATCGGGAAATTTGTTTCACAGCCAAAAGATGAGACATTTTCAGATTGACTTGAAATCTGGCACATAAACATGTTGAGAACATAATGTCCGGGCGACTTGCAATGAGATAGAGTAAGGATCCAATCATTCCACGATACTTCTTTTCATCAACGGAAACACCCGAAGGGTCGGCAAAGATTTTGTGACCGAAGCCCATAGGTACCTTGGCGGAGGCACAGGTGTCCATTGAGTATTTCTTGAGAAGTTCAGAAATATACTTCTCTTGGTGAATGAAAATACCTTTGTTAGTCTGTTTGACTTGAAGGCCAAGAAAGAAGCTTAATTCTCGATTCATGCTCATTTGGAATCGACTGACCATAAGTTTCGCGAAGTCAGCAACCATAGATGAATCCGTAGATCCAAAAATGATGTCGTCCACATAAATTTGTACCAGCATGAGATGCTTTCCATTTGATCTTCGGAATAGAGTGGGATCAAGTATACCTCTTTGAAATCCTGAGCGTTTGAGAAAATCGGTGAGTGTCTCGTACCAAGCCCGAGGAGCTTGTTTGAGTCCGTAGATAGCCTTTCGGAGTTTATAACAATAATTTGGAAAGGAAAGATTAATAAATCCGGGGGGATATTGAAGGTATACTTCAGTGTCAAGTTCACCATTAAGAAAAGCACTCTTAACATCCATTTGGTAAACTTTGAAGCCTTTGTGGGCACCATAAGCAAGAAAGATTCTGATAGCTTCAAGTCGTGCAACAGGAGCAAATGTATCGTCGCAGTCAAGACCTTCAATTTGAGTAAAACCTTTAGCTACCAATCTTGCCTTATTTCGGATGATAACTCCTGCATCGTCTAGCTTGTTGCGAAATACCCATCTTGTACCGACAATGGGGTGATGTTGAGGAGGAGGTACAAGAGTCCAGACTTCATTTCGTTCAAATTCTGCTAGTTCTTCTTGCATGGCTGTAATCCAATCAGCATGCTCTAATGCATCCTTGATGGATTTGGGTTCAACCATGGATATGAATGCTGAAAAATGACATTCATTTTGGATGTTGGTAGCTGAGCGAGTTTATACACCAACATTCGGATTGCCTATCACTTGGTTCGTAGGATGATCCTTCGTCCAAACATGCAATCGAGGGAGTTCTTGTGCAGCCGAAGATCCTACATCAACAGTGGAATTGATTTGTTCCCCTGAATGATTTGAATATTGGGATGATGCTCCCCCTGAACTTCTGAACCGGAGAGGTTGACATCATCATCAGAAGGGAACTCAAAGAAATTTTCGTTTTCATCAATGTTGAGAGAATTAGAGTCATCGAAATCGGAAGCTGCATCTTGGAAGCCATCCACATTTGATTCAAGAGAGAGATTTGCATTATTCTCCCCCTCAACCTGAGAAGGTTGAAACGGTTCGGAATCAAATGGAGGTAGGCTCGGAAGTGGACCAGAGAGGTTGTGAGAAACTGGGGCTTCCAAAGGAGGAATTTGAATTAGAGAAGGTCTCGATCGTGATTCGGAATCAAGAGCGGTTTCGGAAGGACCAAATAGGGTTTCAAAGTCAACCTCAATAATGGTTTGAGGGTTCGGACATCCTGGCGGAGGAGCATCAGACTCCATGATGTGAGTTGTGATGTGAGTGGGGCCAGAATTCCGAACGAAGTTGTCATCAAAGGTAATATAAAAGCTTTCTTCCAGAACACGAGTTCTTCGGTTGAGAACTCTATAAGCCTTTGATTTTGAAGAGTACCCAAGAAAGATGGCTTCATCAGCTTTGGGTTGGAACTTAGTAAGCCGATCACGGTTGTTTTTGATGAAGCATCTACATCCGAAGACATGTAAGAATGAGATTGTTGGCTTTCGACCATTCATTGCTTCGTATGGTGTCATGTTGAGGCGTCGATTGATGATACTTCGATTTTGAGTGAAGCAAGCAGTGGATACAGCTTCAGCCCAAAGATAGAGTGGTAAGTTTGCATAGTTCAACATTGATCGAGCGACTTCAACAAGTGTTCTATTGCGTCTTTCAACTACACCGTTTTGTTGTCGAGTGTAGGGAGTTGAGAAGTTGTGATCGATTCCTTTTTCTGTGAGAAATTTCTCAATGGTGGAATTAACAAATTCCGAACCATTATCACTTCGGATTCTCCTGACTGGGAGTTTGATAAGAACTTCTATTCCTTTGATAAAATTGATGAGCTCAGAGGCTGTTTCGGATTTCAGCCTTAGGAAGAAAACCCAGGTGAACCTTGTAAAGTCATCAACAATCACAAGAATGTATTTCTTATGATGAAGTACAGTGGATGGTCCACAAAGATCAATGTGTAGAAGTTCCAATGGATCCGAGATGGAATTTTCTATGATAACATGATGACCCTTCTTTGATTGCTTACCACACTCACACGCAACACATAAATGATCATTTTCGAACTTGAGAAGAGGTAAACCTCTTACCATTTCGCCTGATACAAGAACATTCATGTACCGAAAGTTCAGATGAGCGAGCATTCGGTGCCATAACCAACTGACGTCAGGAACAGCTTTGGAGAGAAGGCAGAGTTGCGGTTTGCCTATAATCATGTTGATGTCAAGCGAGTACATGTTCTTGTTGCGAAGTGACTTTATCAAACATTCTTTTCGGTCTTCAGTCATCACATAGCTATATTTTTTGCAAAATCCCACACGTCGACTTGAGTCAGTGAGCTGAGCAACACTTATCAAATTATGTTTCAAATCAGCTACATAAGCAACATGTGAAATAGAGAAGTTTCCATTGGTGAGAGTTCCATAACCACGAATTTGAGAATTGGAGTTGTTGCCATATGTTACGTAACCAGCATTGGGAGAAAGCTTTAAATCTCGCAGAAAATCCTTCTGCCCTGTCATGTGCATGGAGCAAGCACTATCAATATACCATATTGTTTCTTGCTCCGAAGCACAAAGTGCCTGCAAAATTAGTGAGCAACGAAGTTTTTAGGCTCCGAGTTAGACTGTGGGACGTAGGCATGGGCTTTGGACTTTGATTGTGACTTGGGAACAACTTTGTGTTTCTGGGTGATATTACTGGAATTCTTTGGAAACAGACAGAATGCTAATGTATTTTCATCTATCCAGTAGTCATATTCAACTACTTGTGGGATCGGAGTTGACTTCGTCGGACCTTTGATATCCGAAAGATTGACAATTTTTGTTACCTCCGGGATTGTTGTTTTGTTAACAGATGTTTTGATTTTCCACACAAGATTTTTGTTTGAAGATTTTGAAACAGTGGTTTTTGAACTTGTGGATTTGTTTGATGACACATTGTTTTTTGAAATTCTCGGTTTAAAAATTGTGCCATCAGATTTTGCAATAAAGACAGATGAAACATTTCGAGGTGCTGGTGAAGTATTTCGGATGGTTTTGACATTGACATTAACATGAGCTTGAGGTGATTTGGAGTTAAGGACTTCCTTAGGTTCCGGACGAACAAGAGGTTCGGAAGGTCTTTTTAGTATCCTAGTGGGAACAAAAGAATTTTGACTATGAGTGGAGACATGAGAATTCCGGGATGAATTTGGTTTAGAGTTAGCAAGGAACCTGGAATTTTGTCTAGTCTTAACTTCCTTTTTGTAAGCATTTCTTGCTGCTACCTTGGGATCTACAACATGATTTATATTCAACATCGGTTTTCTCTTAGGATGAGAAGAGGATCTAGAAGTTTGTCCTTTGGATGGATTTGTAAACTCAGGAGTAATGGGAACCAATTTGGTCTTTGAAAGCACTAAGGAGTCCGATTCACATGAATCAGAGGACACATGGCTTGAGATTTCAACTTTATCATCTAGAGATGCCCATACAAATTCCGAGGCATTGATTTCAGTTGTTTCCGGAATAATTTCCTCAATCACACAGTTGTTTACGTGATTACTTTTAGGAACATAGTCTACCCAATTTAGAAGACTATAATGATATTCCGTGGTCCGATTCAGGTCCAGGTTTATTAGAGGCGGAAGAGGCGTGGAATCAGGACACTTGACAAGTATTGGTTGGAACTCAGGAATTAGGGACTCAAAAGGTCTTTTAGCCTCCGGAAGGGGTGACAAGGGAGAAACAGGGGTGTCCGAATGTTTGATGTTCGGAACTTCTCCCATGAATGTCAAAATTTTCAATTCCTTCAGGGGACTAACAATTGGTTTCAGAAACTCGCTTCCGAGACCAGGAGCTTTGGACCATGGATGACGAAAGTTATGAGTCATCCGAATGTCAGCTTCAAGCATGTCTACAGAGTTATGCAAAGCATCTATTTTAGCATTGAGACGTTTGTTATCAGAAATCAAAATATTTCGTTCAGAATAAGTGATTTCACATTTATCTTTCAAAATGATACATTCATCTTTTGACATTACAAGTTCATGCTCTAGAGACTCGATTTTCAATTTCTTATCCTCAAAACGTAATCTAAGACGACTTAGTTCACAGTCCTTCTTCTCACTGGCTTCTATGGCAGACTCATAGGCTTTATAGATGGTGTTCATATCCGTTTGGATCTGGGTCAAATAAGGTTCGCATAAAGTCAAATCAAAATTATTATCAGAGATCATGGATTTTACCTGCTGAACAATGCTTCGACCTGGTGGATCGTTAGTGGCCATGTAGCAGTAGTGAGGTTCAGCAACATCATCTTCATCTTCAGACCCAGAAGACCAATAACCTTCGTCACATTCAACCATTTGTCTTGCCATCAAACACATGTTTCTTCCAGTCACTAAATCGTCATCATCTCCGGATGACCAATATCCTTCGACATCTCTTGAAACGGTAGTAACAAATGCCTTCTCACTTTCAGCCATTTCTTGTGCTCTTCGGACATAATAAGCTAAATCTTTGACTTTTGGTTTTTGTGGAGCATCAGCTAGACAATATTTGGCAAAGTGGTTTGCATGACCACATTTATGACACAAGATCTTTGGTTTGTCTGATTTGGAATTTTGAGAAGATTCCTGAGCAGAGTTTGGTTTAGTGAGGTTGGGCTTGTATGCAGGAGGATTTTCAGAGGTTTGTTTTGGTTCCGGAGTGGAGTATGGTTGAGGATGGGTTTGGTGAGGAGCACTGAATCTGTTTTGGTATGGCTTGTAAGAGGGATTGAAAGGTCGTTTGTATTTCATTGAGAGTAAGGCAAATTCTTGTTGGAAACGGAGTTCGGAATCCAAGGTTTCGGAATCATCGTCAAGATAGATGTGTGTGGGTAAGGAGGTTAAGGATGACTGAGTTAATGGAACAGTGGGTTTGTAAGGTTTCAAAGTAGGTGGGTTCGGAATGGTTGATTCAAAAGAACTGACTAGAGCAAGTGGTCCTCCGGAAAGTTCCCTTATGATTTGAGCAACGTTTGATTCATGTCCTTGAAGCTCATCAAAAAGTTGATAGAGTTTCAATTTTTTTAAAGAACCATTGCTTTGAAGAGAGGACTTAACATTTCCCCATCCTTTACCAAGGCTGTTAATGAACTTGAGATTGTACTCGAGAGGAGTTCGAACAATCCCATGAGCAGTCATGTTGTTGACAACGATTCGATATCAGTTGGAGGCTGAGGCTACAGATTCACCTGGAGTAGTGGCGAAGGTGTCAAAGTCATTGACAACCAAGGTGAGGCGCTTGTCCTTCATATTTTTGGAACCTTCAATCAGATCCTGAAGAGTGTCCCAAATTTCTTTGGCTGATGTGCATAGCTTGATGTGCTCAAAGAGTGATTGAGGAACACCAAACACCATTTCTGAGAAGGCGACTTGATCAGCATGCAGCTTTTCAATATCATTTGCAGTTAGAGGGGCTGGACGAGCTTCATCCTCTCGCATGAGCTGAGCAGCTGCATCTCTTACAACTATTCTTACAGGAACATGAGGGCCTTCTTTGACGGATCTCCATATTTGTTCACCTTTCTCTTTGGCTAGTAAAAACCTTTCCATTCTAACTTTCCAATGATCATATTCTTCCACAACTAGCAATGGGGCACGTGTAGGGCCACCCACGCTATTTGCGATTTGCATTGAAATCATTTGCTGAGGATTTGAAGCAGCCATTGAAGTCAAGATATCTTCAAGCTTAAGTGGTATATAGAAGAACTTTTATCCTTAACACAGAAATGGTTGAAGTACCAAGGTAAATTCAAACCAACTATAATCTGATCTTATGGATTTAAAGGACAACCACTCGAGCTCTGATACCAATTGTGAGAACAAGATCTATGCGCAGGGACAAGGTTTGAGAACTCAAACCTTGAGTGAATGCTTGAGATCAATGTATGCTTGATAATGGATGTTCAAGTCGAGACTGGAAAGACCAGTCAAGTCTTAGATGATTAGTTCAACAAATGATCAAGAAATTAATTGAGAACAAGTAGATAATGATCAAGGTAAAGTTAATAAATGAAGAGCAAGAAGAATGTTTTTAATGTGATAAGAGTAAATGCCAAAAGTGAGTGAAAGATCCGTAGTTGACTTGTATTGAAAGCTCCTATTTAAAGGAGAGAATGTTACAACAAATTAACCCAGATGTTTACATAGGACCGGAAAAAAGACATAAGTCTGACATTCTGATTGTCCTAAAGTAACTTTAGACTAAGTCCTATAAAACGTTACATCACATACAAGACAAAAGTAATAAATGCACTAAAGACATAAAGACTTCATTCCAGACACGTATTGTTCCGGAGATGAAGGTTTGATCCGGATCAGCATACATTCCAAACTTCAGGATCAGCTCCAGAATGTGTTTCTCTTCAAAATACTTCACTCTTCTTTTCTCCAGCCCCGGACAGGTTCCAGATCACATTTCCTTTCGGAACCAACACACTTCGGAATCTGTACTTAGGATTGCTAGAGGTTCACTTTTAGGTTCCAACAAGGCCTATACTACCGGAAGCACAAGACTCGCACTTGGATCGGGGAAAGTCACAAGGTTACGAAGGCGCTAGTAATTGATTCCGTTTTGTTCATGTATGTCGTTACCATCGTTTCCGTAATGACTAAAAAGATGATTGTTGTTTCGACCCAAGTGGTTATACCAAATCGAGTCCGACTAAGATGAGTATGTTAAATGGTTCAGAGAACCAAGTTCGATGTCGCATCTGACTTAAGACAAAAGATTTAAATAAAGGATAAACGAAGCGATCAGTAGAAGTATCGCGATTGTTGTTAAAGTAAGAAGATTGTAGCTAGAAGTGCTATATGGTAGAATGTGATTATATCATATTAGAACATGAAGGAAGGTATAGTCTGTTCTGGAATTTGACTCTAAAGGACCTGAGTCTAAGCGTCGCATCATACGATGAGAGGTCATTAGAACATGACCCATTGGTCCATGGTGGTAATCAAATAACTTATCTGAAGTTTGTTAAGAAGGAGTATCCAATAAGGACTCGAGATTGTGATTCGAAGGTCATGATTGGAAGACTAACGTGAGATAGAGAGTGGGTGCACGATCGAGTACTGATTGCAGTCAATAAGTCTAAGAGATAGATACTGATTCGAAGGAATATAGAAGTTACGATTATTACCTAGGATGAAGAGATAACGTATGGAGTCATTATACAAGCCCTGTTTTGTTGATGATTCCGGGACGTAATCATCCTAAGGGGGAGATAATTGTAACGCCCGCAGATCTGGGCTAGTCAAATTAGAGACAATGAGCATCAAAAATAAGTTTTTGATGGAAGATTATTTAGAAGGATTAATCTTAACCAAGTTATATTATATGTTACAAGGGTTCTGTACATATAAAGAACGCCGAAATCCGAGTTATTACGAAGAAGTTATGGCTCGTCGAAGTTTTACGGCGAAACTGGCACGACACCGCGTAACGTAAAAAGTGAATTTTTGATAAACTAATTCTTAGCCTTAGATATCTAAATGAAAGTTGTAATATACGTTAAACCAAGAGTGTGCATAAAAAGAACGTCAAAATCTGACTTCGTATGAGGAAGTCATGATTTTTCTAAGATTTGGCATAACAGTGCACAACCCGAAATTCGAATTTTAGATCGATCGATTTTTTGCCAACGCAACCTAAATGAGAATTGAAGATCTCATTAATAGTAGCGCAACGGTAAAACGACAGACGAAAACGGACGTCGGATGAAGAAGTTATGAATTTTTAACGGACTTTTCCTGTCCCTGCCTGTTAAAAATATAACATTAAAAATAAAGTCAAAATTAGACGACGGAGTCTAAATGAAAGTTGTAGAGTACGTCTCCACCTACGCGTGGATATAAAGAGCGTCAAAAATGGAGTTCGTATGAACGAGTTACAAATTATAATAGCATATTTACGTATTAAAATAAAGTATAAATCATATATACGTACACATATATATACATATGTATATATCATTAGAAATGTATCGACGATACGGTCATTATAAGACTAGTGTTGAATACCTTCGACATTATTTTAGTCCAAATATCGTTAAATCTATTTAAAATAGTATTATAAAGGGGTTTTTAGTTGTTTATATAACTATAAGGTCATTAAGTAACTATGAGGGTAGTTTTTGAAAATTCAATTACTATAAATAAGAGCCTTGGGCTCTCATATTTCTTGCACCATTCTCTTGATTCAAGAGTCTTTCTCTTCTTATCCCCCGAGCATTTCGGTCCCTTGTAATTCGACTTCTCTTTCTATAGTTTTAGTATAGTAAGGTGAGCGCTGAAGCGCTGCACGAATCTTTCCTAGAAAGATTCAGCGACGAAGTTCTGCCCCTGCAGAGCCCGACTCCTAGTTAAAACCCCCTTGTAAGTAAGTTATGCTTACCCTATTTTAATATAGCTTATATTTAAAATTAGTATTGTTATTATGAACTTATCATAAATATTTGGGCTATTATTATGACTTATATACGTGTCGTTATAATATCTTTTTAACTACTCGCGGTACGGGGAATCTGGTTTAAAGGGCCACATAGGGTTGTTGGATTTCAGAAGTGCTATATGCCAAAATGGTCCTGCCCTACGGTGTTTTATGTCTGGCCCCTGTCTGTACATAGTGGTTGGAAAATATTGTTTAAACGCTTATATAATAATAATAATAAGACTAATAATTAGTCACGGTAAATATTAGACGAAAATCTAGTGGTAATAATACTAGGTTTCGTCGAAGGAAATTATTTTTAAGAAGCGAAGCGCTGTCTGAGTTCGGAATCACCACCTTAACAAGTGAGTGCATAGTTACTTTCCTCTTACACATAGATATTAAGTATTTTATAGAAATTACGTGCTACTTGTGCATATTATCTGTATACTTGCTATCTATGCTGGATGAACGATTTTATACATGTTTTAAATGATTTAAACTGTATATGTATTTTATATCTATAAAATATGTTGGGTAAAATATGGGTAGATTAGAGATGAGATAAATGATGAGCGATGAAAGATGAGATGAATGATGAGCGATGATATATGAGTGGTAAATTATGGTGAGAAACGATGACCTAAGCGATGAGCCAAAACGATGAGCCAAAATGATGAGCCAAACGATGACCCAAGCGATGGCCCCGTCATCTAGCAGAGTATGGATGACAACCACGGACTATTCTAGACAGTTGTCACACCTCCGAACCAGGCGGCGGAAACGTCCGAGGGCTCGCATGACTTAAATTGAAATATCATCACAATGAATACACATGAAACATAACACATTCATCACCCAACATTACATAGTACAACTGTCATTGTTTACATCAAGTACATGGTTTACATCACATGATCCCAAAATATAAAGTGTTTGGTGATTAGCTACTACAAAAGAAACTTTCAACACACTGGATGCTTCCTCATTCTAACGATTACCTGAGAATACAAGTTATTTTGAAAACGGTCAACATATATAATGTTAGTGAGTTCATAAGTGTGTTTGATGTAAAATAGTTTATGTCGTTCGTAAAACCCAGAAAATCCGATATTTTATGTATTAAGACTTTTCTTGAAAATGTTGTGATGATCCTGTAAGTATATGCGTGAATGATTTCAAAACGTGAATAAATGAGAGGTTTTGCATTATAGTTTTTGAAAGTACAAATGAGTAAGATTGGTTTCCCCCGGAAAACCCGATGTTTTCCGATAAAAAGTTATGATCGTTTTGCATTATTGTATCGTTACATCGAATGAATATGATTTCCCTTGATTACTTAAATGATATCGGATTTCTATGTGAGTCGTTATAACCATGCATGATAATGACTAGTTCGTCTGTCTTGACATTCTAATGAACACCGAAATTTGATCTTAAGACTTTGTCACCCTAGACTGGCCGAGTCTAACTGTAGCGAACAACTTAGGTGTGGGGGAGTCACCCCCGTATAGATCTATACACAAACTCTCGCTCTCCCTCCAGGAGACTTTGATTACAACTACAGACTACGACCGACACTTATTGGTGTCACCCGTTATTACTCACTTAATCCACATGAATTTGATTAACCTTGATTAATGACCTGATTTTAGTTTACTTGAAGAGAAGGTAAGCCTAACAGACGAGGAGAAGAGGACTACTAGGCCCTACTAATTCCGTATGTTATTTGAGGCTGTCGAGTATACGAAAAGCGCGTTGGCCCATTTCGCATATGATTTATTTGGACCTTACTAGTAATGCTAATGGGCCACTGAGGCCCAATAGCATGTAAAAACCATTGAGGGTCCCTTAAGCATGTAAATGGGTCACAGGAGGCCCAATAACATGTATTATTTATGTTGGGCCCACAAGTCATGTTAATGAGTCACGAAGGCCCAATAAGCATGATTAGAATCTCTCAAGCCCAACCATTAGAATGTTTACTTGTTTTGTATAGTATTAATGTTGCGAGTTGTTTAATCGATATGTCGTAAAAATCACGAATTTGTTTTATAATGATTCATAGATTTATAAAAATAGTTATTTTTCTATTTAAAACCCATAAGTTATAAAGTTTTGTATATTTTGACCCAATTATTTTATTATTAACATAATTGACCAAAAATATTAGTTTGACCTATTCAGCCTCTTATTTTGGTAAAGTTGGCAATTTTAGTCCTTTTTATAAAAAAAATGACATATTAGGTCCTTGAACTATTTTTCTTGACATTTTTGACCCAAACACTTATTTAAATAATGTTTTAAGTCCAAAAGTAAATTTTTAGAAAGTTTCAACCCTTTAGTTAAAAGACTTGCATTTTAATCCACACTTTTCGCAATTTTTACACTTTTTACCCAAAATCCAAAATCTTTGCATTTTCAATCCTTTTTAGCAAATGAGGTCATTTTAACCCCAGAAATAGATTTATTTACTTTTCTACCCACTGTTTTGAGAAATTTACCATTTCAGCCCCCCTTAAACCATATTTTTCGCAACTTTGGGCCTATGGGTCGAAAAGCCCAAAATTTTAGCCCAATAAGCTACAAATTTCATTTTTAGTCCTTTGAAAAACTTAATGTTCATAGAAACTTCCATTTTAACTGTTATGACATTTTGAGCCTTGTAAAAACCGTAAATGACAACTTTTTCCCAAACTTTTGTTTATTTGACAAAAATAGTCCAATAATGAGTTTTATGTTGTAGTGTGTTATTTTAAAGCTTGTATAGTAGTTTATCTTGACATGTTAAGTGAAATATGACCTAGATCACATATTTTTCCTTCTTGAACTATATATCTCGAAATATCTTTCATTTTTAGCACATATTTACCACAAAACACAAGAAATCACACATAACATACAAATACACATAGATCTTCACATTTTACTTGTATTCTCCCCCATAAATCATATGAAAACCGAAAATAGAGGGGTATGAACTCACCTTTGCTTAGTTGCTTCGGTTTGGAAGAAGGTGTGAAGGAGATTTTTGCTCCTAGCAAGCCTCCTAGAGTTGATTTCGAACTTAAGAAGCTCTAGGAAGAAAAATCACCAAAACTTTGCTTAAAAGAGTGATCTATCAAGAGAATGGAATGATAAAACTTGGAGGTGTAAAGACTTACCAAGAGTGATGATTATCTTGTGAAAACCTCTTGAAACACAAGCAAAAGTTTTGAGAATTTTGGATGAAGAATATGGATGAGTCTTGAGAGAATTTGAGAGAGTTTGTTGTGATGTGTGTGTGTTTTGGTGATCCTCGGCCGAGAGTAGAAGAAGAGAGGGGAGAGAGAGTGGTGAATGACTAGCTTGGATACATGTTGGGTCTTGCATGGGAGTATGAAGTGTAATAGTGAGGTGGCAACCTTAAAAGTCAACTCTTCTCCCTTTTTTTGTAGTTGGGCCGAGAGAGAGAGAGAAGGGAAAGAAAGGCTTGGGCCTTTTGTTTTAGAGTCCATAATATGAAGCCCAAATTGATGGTTTTCAGCCCATTGGACCCTTAGGGTAGTTTACGGCCCAAATTGCATAAAAGAATGAGTTTTATGGCCCATTAGGGCTTATTGGATTTGTTATGGCCCAACAAGGCCCATTAAGGTAATTTATTTCATTTTAGGCCCATTATGGCCTAAAATGTTAAATTTTATGAAAGTGGGTTGAATTAGAGCCCAATTACGAGTTCTAAGCCCAAAATAGTCACATTGGAAGTTTATTGGCCCATTAGGCCTAATAAGGAAATCCTAATCCATAATGGACTTAAACCGGGATTTCTAGGGTTTTCAACTTTACTTGATGAATCTAGGTTTGAATGTGCTTCCATAGGTTGAATTTCAAGCATAACATGAATTAGGGTTTACGAGTTTACAGTAGATAATGTTTACAAGAGTACATAATTTCCTAGCTAGAATGCTAGTTGTGACAACAGTCTAGTGGAACACTAGCAGCCTCGCAACCTGTAGGTGTTGTGAACGATGTGTTCACCCGGTGTACTCTAAAAACCCATTGACAGGTATTACAAGTGGACTCTCGAAAACGATACTGTCAATAAACGAGATAAACCCTGGCGACTATGCAGACTTAGTGCCGATTCCTTAGGATACTCCTTAGGAATGAATGAACGAGGATTAGTTGAATCTTAGGATAGATCCTTAAGAGTAAAGAAGATAATGGGGATGGGTAATTGGGTTGATTGTTTGATGTTTAACATAATAATTATATTATTGTGGGTTGAAAACCCTATGTACTCACCAGGTTTCCCAACCTGACCCACTCAAGCTTATTTGTATCACAGGTGTCGATATGAAGTTACTTTACACTGAGAGATTTAAAAGAGATGTAAATCACTAGTGTAATGAATGTAAGTTCTGTTTATGCTTATGTTTCTGTATTGACGATGACATCCCAAATGTTTTAAAATGGATAAAAATACATTTTTTCGGAAATGCTTTGATAACGTATTTATCATGTTTTTCTGGGAACAAATTCTGCAACATTTTTATTAAAAGAGGTACTCTGATTTTTATAAAACATAAACAAAATCGGTCTTTTCTGGCCGTGAAAATGGGGATGTCACAATGTTCTTGAACTTCACCGACCAACACCAATTAACAGATGCACAACATTTTTTGTATTACAAATTAGACTTTTTAGATGTCTTACATCAAACTCGTCAACTACATCCATAACGTATCTGCACTCAGGATGTGGCAAAAATAGCTTAATATACTTATTATATGTATGACCTTTTTTCGTTTTAACCAATTTTATCAACCCTTTATAGTTAATATCCGTCAGAATATATACACCAAAATTTGGAACAAACGACCTAACATATGCCTTTTCTTTATCTATTAGTTTCTTTATCTATTGGTTGTTATGACCTCCCCCCTCCCCTATAAACAATAATGAATTCCTTCATATTTATGAAAACTAAAGAAATATTTTAGCTGATTTTCTCTCAAATGCTATTATTTTTCTAATAATTTCTGTCATTTTATATGAGAAAATAAAATCATAATTACTACAGTTGGGATTCTAAACTTGTACGGATTTCGTAGCACGACTTCTGCGGACTAGGCTTCAATTTTTCATTTGGATGCATAGTCCACAGAGGGGGGTCTGTGGACTTCTATGCCCTTTGCGAAATCATTCTTAATTTTTTCCGTGCGGTCTTGTCTGTGAAAATGGTGAGTAAGTTCATAGAGGGGCTTCTGCGGACTCACTATTCTTCTGCGGACTAAAATCCAAAAACAAAAAATTTGGACCTTTAGATAGATATCGAATTCCAAAGGGCATGCCTAGTCTACATAAACCACTCTACAAGCTAGATGATATTTTTGGAAAATCTATTTTTTTTAACGCTTAGGTTGGTTTTGGTTATATTTAGAAATTTCTCTAATAAAAGTAAGAATACTTTGTAAAAAAATAATGTCTACCCGACACTAACGACTAAGAGCATCCACATCGAGGACTTGCAAATATATATATATATATATATATATATATATATATATATATATATATATATATATATATATATATATATATATATATATATATATATATATATATATATATATATATATATAGAGAGAGAGAGAGAGAGAGAGAGAGAGAGAGAGAGATAAAGGTTCAAATGAGAACCAAAAAAGATTAAGAACCATTATTTATAGCTTATTAATAAGGATATATTTTTCATTACACAAATACTTGTTTACAAAACGTATAAATGACATAAAAAAAAGAATGACATTATTGTAAATAATACAAAAGTTGGACCTAATATCATATGTTATTCCATCAGATCTAAACTTACATCTGATAAACTTAGATCTAACACAAAATAGATTACTCTCTTCTTTCAATATTGTCCAAGAACAAACCCCTGTCTCTTATCTCCTTCTACCACCTGTGATGCAAACCACCATGACCACATCCGCCGTCGGCGACCCTATCACCCCCGACGAGCCTACATCTTCACGTCCGATCACCTATATAATCGAATACCTCCTTTATTGCCTCCTTCCATAATGTTTCATGTTAGATCTGGTATGTATGATCTCAGATCTGAAGCTCTATGGTCTGGATTTACGATTTCCACCACCCCCATCATCTAGATCTACGAGCTCTGATCCAGATCTATGTTTTCTGCCACCACCATCGTCTAGATCTAGTCCAGATATACGATTTTCGTCGCAACGTTGTCCAGACCTGCGAGTTTCCGGCAAGCTCGAAGAAGTTCCAGCAAGGATCCACCATAGTCGTCATCTGATACACATCAGATATGTTTTCCATCGTTGATGTTGACATCAGAGCATTGCAAATCAAAAATCACAACCATCATAGCAACCTACAGGTGCTAATATGAACTCGTTTTTTTGTTCCAAAACTTTTGAAGTTATTTTTTTCTATGCTGTGTTCCATCACCAGTGAAATCTTTCCAGATCCATATTAGATCTTTTTTTCCACTACCTCCTCCTCATCTCCTTGTTATCATTCTCTCTGATATGTTCTTAGGTGGTAGAGTTTAGAAAGGAAAGTCAAAGAAACAAGATGCACATAATGTGTTTGATTAAATGCTATATCGAAGTTTTTTAGAGTTTAAACAATGAATATGGTAAATTAAGTTATGAATAAGTCTATTAAAATGTTAATATATTGTAAATTAAAATTTGAATGTTAGTCATAGTTTTTATGTTACTAAGTTGTTAGTCTATGTTTATTTTCTTATTTGGTATAATATTTGCATCAATTTTTTATTCATAGTTTATGTTTTATGGTTGTTATGTTGTGAACTGAATTTAGATGTGTGTTATTATGTTAGTGGTTTCTCAAATAATGTGAATTAAGTTTTTTAGTTGTGAATTGTGATGTTTTAATACTTATTGTTTAGTTCTGTTTAAGTTAGTTTTAACTGTAAATGAGTGAATTAATATGTTTTAAGTTGTGAATACCATGAATGAGAGCCCTAAACTAGTTTACTAAACTGTGAATAACAGTCCAAAAGTGCTTTATTAAACTGTGAATTTGTATGGTGCACACAATGTATTTGGTGAAATGTTTCAACAAAATCAATTATGTTTTTCAGAAGTAAATAATGTGAATGACAGACGTAAATTTTTTATTAAATTGTGAATTAAAGTCATGAAATGTATGTTTTAAGTTGAGAATATGGTCGTGAATGCGTGAATTAATATGTTTTGATCATATGAATACTATGAATAAGAGTCTTAAACTGATTATTAAACTGTGAATGAGTGTTCTGAAATGCTCTATTAAACTATGAATTTGTGTGGTGCACACAATGTATCTGATGAAATGTTTCAACACAATCAATTATGTGTTAAGATGTAAAAACTGTGAACGAGAGACCTAAATTTGTTTTATTAAACTATGAATTAAAGTTTTGAAATATAACTTTTAAGTTTAGAATATGGTCGTGAATGTATAATTTTTTGTATAAAACTTTGAATTTATCATATTTAGCTATGGATTTTGTGTATTAAACCGTGAATTGACTAAAATAACTGTGAATTGACTGTAGTAAACTGTGAATTGATTTTAATAAGCTGTGAATTAACTGTATTAAGTTGTAAATTTTTTATTAATTTTTTGTTTGCTTCTGAAATATGAGATGAAAGAAACATTATACTCATATATAATTTAATCTGATTTTAGATAAAGCATATAAATTTTAAATTGTGATTATTTGTGTAAATAAATTTTGAAAGAAAGAATATCATATAGATCCGAATGCATACATGTAAGTTTTAAGTTGAGAATATGGTTGTGAATATATAATTTTTGTGCATTAAATTGTGAATTTATTATATTAAGTTGTGAACTGAACTGTGAATTGATTGTATTAACTAGTTTATTAAATTATGAAATAGTATTTAAGCTGTCAATCAATGATTTTATATACAGATTTGATTTGGAAGGAATGATGATTGCAACTTTGGCACGAGTGATTGGTTGTGAAGTGTGGTAGTTGGTCGTGGTGGTGGTTAGGAGTTTGAGTTTGACTTTTTTATATATGTAAATTAGTGTATAATTAATTGTATTATGTTATGTTGTGAATTTGATGTATTAAACTAAAAATGGACTATATTAAGTTGTATATTTTATATAAACTTTATGTTAAAATATGAATGAAGGTATGCATGAAAATATTAAACTATGTATTAGTAAATTATTATGTTTATTAAACTCTGAATATTGTATTTTAAACTGTGAATATTTCTTATACTCTATATATTTTTTAAAGAAATCTACAATTTAAAAAAAGGAAATTGATTTTTTCAAGACATAATTCTTTTTTTTTTAGAAAAAATTTGTTTATTTTGGCTGGAAAATATAAAATATTACCAAAAAATTAGAGCTATAATGTTTATTCTATTAAGATATGAATACGACCAAAATATGCTATTAAATTTACTGTTAGTCCGGCGGCGGTCCAACGGTGGTCTGATGACGATCAGATGGTGGTCCGACAACAAGTGACAAGTAGTTTGTAAACTAGATAGTAGAAAAGTTTGTTTAATACAATATAAATGTTGAATTTGTTTAAAATGCCTTTAATAAAAACATTTTAAAAAATGGTTCTTAGGGCTCTTAACCTTTTTGGGTTCTCATTTGAACATCTCCCTATATATTTTTGAAACCAATTAAAAAAGACCGATGATCAATATTGTAATGTTTATATTTATTTGAATTATAGATAATTATATTTATGTGAATTTATTATTAGTTATTAATATTTATGATAGTTAAAAAAAAATATAA
Organism: Lactuca virosa; assembly: GCF_052849685.1. NCBI lineage: Eukaryota > Viridiplantae > Streptophyta > Magnoliopsida > Asterales > Asteraceae > Lactuca > Lactuca virosa. The sequence continues at coordinate 231,247,683 of NC_136429.1, forward strand.
AGTGGCGGGTCATGTAGCAGTAGATATCATTTTTGAAAGACGAATGATATTACAATGATATAAACATGACTAAACTGCACGGATGGTCCATGTGGTTAGCAGAAAATTGTCACTTTGGTCTAAAAAGGTTTGGACTAGCCCAAGAGGTCCAAAGTTTTCATTTTGTTGCGAGTTTGGTCCAATTTACTTTAAAATTTTTTGTATTGACGATTTTACCCTTGTTTTTTGCTTTTTTTAGTTTTTTTATTTATTTAAATATTTTTATAATTAAAGAAATTAATAAAAATATACCTCTCTCTCTCTCTCTCTCCAAACACAATCCAAAACACACCATAATTCTAAAGTTCTTAAAAAAAACGCACATACAAAACAAACAGACTCATAAATCTAAAACTTTTCTGGAATTAAATAAACAAAAAAAAATCCTAAAATCGAATGTGAAGCACCAAAAAAGCCCAGAAAATGAATATGAAATCATATGTTCTTCAAATTTATTTCTGGAACTAAAAAACAGAAAATCAAATCTATAATCGATTTGTGTGTGTGGGATAGATCAAGAAACATCACCCATTTAACAGGATCCACTGGACAACATTTGGCTTCTCCCTTGAAATCTGATTGTAAGAAAGATCAGTAACCTGAATAGAAAACCCATTCGGCCTCAACCTGCCATTAAAATCGATTTACAGCCAAATTGAGCTCGTCGTAAATGTGGAAGCACTGTAAAAAACAGCGACAAGATCTCGGCTACACGAAGAAATCGAACTCTAAACCACTCATTATCTTCTCCACCCTTATCCCTCCATCACAGCCTACAACCCATCATCTTCTCTGCCAGTGGATCTGTTTGTCACCAGATCTAGGTTTGCTATACTTTGTAGAGGCGGCGGTGGCTTCGTCTGTCTCCGACAATGACATCCAACACCATCGGAGTTGTTGAATCACCACAAAAAAAGCTCTTCATCACCACAACTGGAAACCCTAGCTGCGTCGCCTGTCCAAACCATATCACCGCCATCAGATGAGAATAGTCTCCATGAAACCCTAGTCGTCATGAACATCCCAGATCTGTGTCTGAGGGAGTAGCAGATGAAGAAGAAGGTAGATGAATAAGCATAGTTCGCCGGTGGATATGAATCAAATGTTGCTATGAACATCTCCAACTGGATGAACGAAGGTGATGGTGGCGGAGTGGGGAGACGCTGAAGTTGAATCAGATGCAAGAGGGATGAGAGGAACATATTCATGGTTTGAGGCCAAATTTCTTTTGATTTTCATACCCATGCACTAAAACCAAAGAAGATTACTGGTGTTAAGGTTTTAGAAGTGGGAAGCAGACGACGACTTGAGAGAGAGAGAGGGGGAGGGAGAAAGAGAGAGAGAGAGATTTATTTTTATTTTCTTGTTTTTTTTAATCTGAAAATCAAGAGAGAGAGGGAGAAGGAGAGACAGAGAGATTTATTTTTATTTTTATTTTCTTGTTTTTTTTAAATCTAAAAGTAAGAAAAATAAATAAGAAAAAAGAGAAAATCATATTAACAGGGGTAAATCCGTCATTTTGGAAAAATTCAGAACATATTGGACCAAAGACGCAACAAAATGAATGTTTTGGACCACTGGTGCTAGTCCAAACTTTTTTGGACCAAAGTGACAATTTTCGACAAACCACATGGACCATTCGTGCAGTTTAGTCTATAAACATTGTTGCAGAAGCTGATGTAACATATTTAAATTGCAAGTTTGGTCTTTGTGGTATGTCAAAAATTGGATGTTTGGTCCAAAATGTTTTGATGTTGCACCAGTGGTCTAAAATAAGATTTTTATTGTAGTTTTGGTGCTCGAAGGAATTTAAATAAGTTAGAATGACTGTTTTGCCTTTTACATTGCTTTTATTATTATTTTTATTATTTTCATTTATTTTTTAAATGAAAATAAAAATAAAAATTCCTAACTCTCTCTTTCTCACTCTCTCTCTCTCTCTCTCTCTCACACACACACACACACACACACACACTCTCTCTCTCTCTAGTATTCTTCATGGATTCTTTAAACCCATAAGCAAAGGAAATAGGCTAATCTATTCATCTCGAGGTCGAAGACACACAAAAAGCCGAAAGCCTTGACTAAACCATGAGCATCGACCAACACAACCACCACCACCACCACCACCGGTCAACACCTCCATCTCTCTCCCTCTCTCTCACAGATATCTGAAGTGGAACGTCATCTCTCTCACAGATCCGATAATAGGGAGATGTTTAGACGAATCAGAAAATCAAAGACATATCAGAAGATCGAAGGTCCGTCATCTTCACTGTCAACACCATTGCTAGGGTTTCGTAAACCTGCATCAGGATAATGGTGGCGATAGGTTTTCAGATCCTGAAACTAAAGCGAAAACCTAATGTAGACTTGTTCTTACAGATCTTGAAATGAGAAAGGCGACAACGTTAGGGTTTAAGGAAACGAGAAGGATAGCAACAAGAGAATGAGAGAGATGTAGACAAATTAAGGGGTAGTCGCCAGTGTTCTTCATCTTCTGATTCATCAATCAATTTTCTACAACTTATCAGTCTCGATTTCTGCAAATCGTTCTTACATATCCTGGATTTTCATCTTTCTCCTTCTGTATAAGTCTTCTAGATCCGAAGTTGAACCCTACACCACCATAAAATCGCAAAGCTTCTGGATAGCCTTCGAGTTTTCTGATGTGCATTTCTCTTCCGATAGTGCTTCATTGATTCTTGAGTGTGTGAGTTCATGTATGTTGAATTTAAACCCAAATGAGCATTTCCTTCGTCATTGTGTATCATGAATCACACACACACACACAAAGAAGGAGATGAAGAGTTGGGGTTAGAGAGAGAGAGATTAGGTGATATTTTATTTAAGCTTTTTCTTTAATTTTTATAAATAAAAGAATATGAAAAAAACAAAATTAAAAGCTCAAATACGTCATTTGAAATATTTGTAAACAATTTTTGACCAAAACTGCAACAAAATTCTTATTTTGGACCATTGATGCAAGGACAAAATATTTTGGACCAAACGTTTAATTTTTTACATACCACATGCGTCTTATAATTACAAGGATGTGGAAGCTTTAAGGAGCAATTCCTAGTTTCATACACGATCTATATGTGGAGATCGAAGGAAAAAAAAAACATAATTAACAAGGATGCATAATGAAATGCGACAAATGGAACCCACTTAATAATTATGCATAAATGCCACATAATCTTCGAACGTTTGTTACTATGCATGAATGATGACAAATGGAATTTTGAACCTTTTTTTCTAGGTCATTTGAATTTTGTTTTATGTTTATTTATTCTTTAATTCGTTTTAAGTTTTAAAAGGTTATTTAATTTTTAAATTTTTGAAAAATAATCATTATGGCCAGTAATAATAGGTTTTGATATTTTGTTCTGTTATCCAAGGTTAGCGATTTTTTTGGTTATTTTAGGTCATTAAATTTATTTTGGCTATAATTAGTTATTAAACTTTTGAAATTATGCTTATTCGGTTTTATATTTTTCTCTTCTAATTTATTTTTATAACTTTATTTTTTACTTTTGTTTGTACATGCTACTTTTTATAATTCTCTTTTATAACTTTAATTTTCTTGTGTTTTTGCATTTTTTTACAATCTATTTTTACAACTTAACTTTTTTATTTTATTTTCATGTTTTTTGTTTTCAAAATCATTTTTTACAACTTGATTTTTTTTCTTTGTTTTTATATATTTTTTCATAATATGTTTTTTAGGACTTCATATATTTGTTTCACCAATTAGGTGCCAATATCGAACTACATAATTATTAACCAATATGATAATCCTAGAATCATTTGTTTCTCACGCATCCAGTAACGTTCCATAATTAGAAACTTTTTTATCCTAGAAACTTTTTTGTGTGAGAAACATATGCGAGGTATTGTTACTAGTGTAATAGGTAAACCGTTAGATGAGAGAGCTGTTAATTATAAAATGCTACTGAATGTGTGAGAAACTAATAATTCTGTAACACTCAGACATCAAGTATTTTCTATTTTGACCCAAAGTATAATTTTGTTGCAAATTTGGTCCTTACGCATGCATACTTGGGGCGTACGCATGGCGTATCTCATTAATTGGATCGCGGGTGTATGTGAGTACGCCGAGCGTACTCATGAGATATGGAGGGCGTACTCAACAGATATGCAAACCCTAATTTTTAGGTTTGAGCACTATTTAAGCATCCTTAACCCCTCAAAACCCTTTCCACCTCCAACCTCCATCCTTCCAAAACTACCTCTTACAAACCCTAGTTTTCTTTATGAGTTTTTGAGCCATATGTGTGCTTTGTGTCCATCCTTGAAGGAAGAATATCTTTGGAGTGCTTTTGGAAAGCTTCAAGCTTTGTAGATCTGAGTTTTTCACCTTGCAAGCAACGTCCAGAAGGTATAAAGTTATGAACTTGATGAATGTTTCCTTAGATCTTGCTAGTTCTTAAGTTTTTATGCATTGTGGTCCCATAATCTTGGTATTCATGAGTATGGGTTACTCTAAACCATAAGATTTGTCCTTGCAAACTTTTTGAGTGCTAAGAACAACACAAAAATGTGATCTTGGTCCCTTTCTTCCCTCCATGCAAGAGTTATGGTGCTTAGATTTGTGTATTAAGTTAGGGTTATGGTTTTTGGACTCCTACTAACCATGGAAAGTCATAAAGTTGGAAACTTTATGACTTAGAATGATATTTGGGGCTAGATCTAAATTTTGGAAGTAATGTCTTAGTAAAATAAGCGCTTAATGAAGAAAAGTGGATTTAGGTCGTGTACGTGGGGCGTACATAGTGGTACACAACGCTTACTGGGCAGAGGCCCCGTAATCTGACCAAGGATCTGCTACGCCCATCCAAGTGACTGAGTACACAGGGCATAATTAGTCTGTATAGACCCCTTTGAATTTGACCAAGTTTGACTTAGGGGAATTTTGGGTAATTTGAATGGTAGTTTGAGACTAGTTCACTGTTTATGGTATAGGTGACCGATCGAGACAACATTTGGAGCAGTGATCTGTTCAGCTATATTTCGGACTATGAGGTGAATTTTCCTCACTGTACTCGTGGGTAGAAGGCACCAATGCCAACCCACTAGGTTATGTGTCCTGGTTAGGATATTGCTATCATTAATTCATGCAAGAAGTCCGAAACATTACTTTCCTATTTTACCTTTTGTCTCCAAAACATCCAATAAGGTCTAAACCCTATTACCTTGAAGCCTATGGCCTTTACTTGATCCATTTATTGTCCACAATCCCGAAATAAGAAACTTCTTGAAACTGGATGTTATAACTCTCCCCCACTTAAACTGAATTTCGTCCTTAAAATTTGTCTTGATTAGAATCTCTAAAAACAAATCCAACATATTCCATTAACTCCCTCTAACCACTTCGAAATCAAGGAATTTATAAAGAAAACTCGAAAGACCACTCGGAAACCGACAACTGCCAACAATCGACCCAATAACTTGAAAATACTCAACCGCAACAACTATCTTTCTCTCAATAACTGTAAGCCCCAACTCCCAGTGAAAACCACTCAAACTGGGAAGTCTCAAAACTATAACCACAAACCAACTCCAACAGTACACTCCCCGAAACCAGGAACCCATCAGTCTAAACTGAAGAAAACATACCCTAAGATTCATGATCATCCATTCATCGTACCTACCCCTAATTCCCCGACTAGGAACACCACCAACCATGCAGAACGGACACTCCAAAACTCCCCGATCATGAATTTCAACCTACCCAAACCCTAAGATTATGCCTAAAAGACCTCAAATACCCACTTGACTTCCTGAAAAATAATCACTAAGAAACCGCTCCCACGAGCGTAACCATGGTTGATTCAAAATTTCATGTTGCATCCAAATTCCCAAAGTGGCTCAGGTGCACAACCACCTGAAAAATCATCCAAGGGACCTACTACGAACTCCAACACTGGTAACCTAACCCGCACAAAACCTTTCTCAAGAATACGAAACCATTAAGGAGAAGCCCAATAATGAACTTCTAATATACAACCATGCTTTTCCAGCAAGTCAACATTCCCCAAAAGCCCGACCAAAACTTTCCTGCTACTGAGCCATCAGTAGTATCTCCATACTGATCAACACTCAACTATGCCAAACGAATAACGACCCAAACATACGAGTCTCCACGACACAATTGTCGGCTCTACATACATAAATGAAATCCATGATGGATCACGAAACGTCATGACACCATCCTACCGTTGGAATGAGAAGCTCATGGTTCCTCACTGTTCTTTCCATCACCTAATCACAAACATGAAGACTCCTGACCAACACCCAGTGGGCCTATAGGCATGCGACCATCATCCCACCGACCTGCAGGAACCCAGTCAACATCCCACTCTGCACTTACCAACAACTGTAGGGGTCATACCGTTCTATAACATGCAACCCTTCTACAACCTAAACCGCTATTGACTTGAAACATCCCAAAAATTGTAAGGTAAGAATTTCATTTTTAATTCAACCATAAACATCATTTAGTATTACCAATCATTCAAAAGTATATTAAGGTAAAAACGGTTATCAAAGTACAATCCCAAAATCATAAAGTTGCGGAAACATGGGTAGATGCAGTGCAGTCGCGTCGGGCCCTTCCCTTTTGTACCGGAAGTACCTGAAACCATAAACAATAAACCGTAAGAACAAAGCTTAGAGAGTTCCCAAAATACCACATACCAAGAGCATATACACATAACAATACGTGGCTATGTCAGGTCTGTATCAACCCCATATGACAACATGTAGCTATGTCGGGTCCGTATCAACCTCGAGTCCATAACGACTCTATATGTAACGACCCAATTTTCAAGTCCAAAAATTTCTTTTTAATTAATTGACTCATAAAAGCATTCATAAGGGAATACTGTGAAAACACATCTTCTCATAAAACAATGTATCATGTTTGAAAACCCAAGTCATAAAATAACAACATATCAGAGTACAATCCCAGAAAACTCCACGCGGAGATCATGTGTGTGTGTGATGCGCTGCTACACTGCCGGCTCCTTCCCCTTAGACGAAGAGGTACCTGAAACCAAAACTAAAACTGTAAGCACAAAGCTTAGTGAGTTCCCCCATCATACCACATACCATACAATATCATCGGTATCTTTCAACCGGTAATCATCGTCGGTATCTTTCAACCGGTAATCATCATCGGTATCTTTCAACCGGTAACTGTCATCGGTATCTTTCAACCGGTAACTGTCATCGGTATCTTTCAACCGGTAACTGGGGACTATTCCACCCCTACCACTAGCATACCACAACAAGATATAAACATTCAGTCAGGCATATTCGGGTACTGACCTACCCTTCGGTCCTAAGGACCGCTGTCAGGGAAACTAATCCCTATTATACACATAACATATCATATAGATAAAACTCATGACCAAAGCACGTGACCAGACCAAGATAATTATCACAAAGACAATCATCTTCTAAATACCCCTCTTTGGTGGGCCGACATTGTGGCCTTAGACCCACCCCTACTGGAAGGTAACTCACCTCGTACAAGTAGCTGCTGATAATCTATGCGGGAAACCTCTGTCCGCTGCTGCTCCGGAAATCCTCCGGCTACAATCCCCTTAAAACACTCAGTCAGAATCTGATATCTACTCTTAGGGTAAAATGACTATTTTACCCCTAACCAAGTCGAAGTCAAAGTCAACTTCCAGTTGACCCGACTCACCGAGTTGGGCCGTCAACTCGTTGAGTCCCTTCCCTTTACTCGTCCTTATCCATGACTCGACTCGTCGAGTTTGGCAACGACTCGACGAGTTCCCCTTCTTTACGAACATTAATGGACCTTCATCCGACTCGCCGAGTCGGACGAACAACTCGTCGAGTTCACCTTCAACTGATGAACAAGTCCTGACCTTGACTCGCCGAGTCTCCTCCGAGTCTGCTGAATCCTCTCTGTCGTCTTGAGCACCACTCCGGTGCTCCCCATGACTCTCTGGCCAACCTCACCCCAACATATCGAGGTTCTGCACTTTCTCCCGTATAACATCTCGAAGGGAGGACGGTCAATACTCGCATGATAGCTATTACTATACGAGAACTACGCCAACGGAAGGTAGGTATCCCAGCTACCTCCGAAGTCTAAAACACATGCCCGCATCATATCCTCTAATGTCTGGATGGTCCGCTCGCTTTGACCATCCGTCTGCGGGTGAAAGGCGGTGCTAAAATGCAGACGAGTACCTAGCTCGTCATGAAACTTCTTCCAAATCCTGGAAGTGAACTGCACATCCCTGCCGGAAATCACTGAAACTGGCACTCCGTGCCGAGCTACCACCTCTCGGATATAGATGTCGACCAACTTTTCAGCCGAGATGCTCTCCTGGATCGGTATGAAATGGGCACTCTTGGTCAACCGATCCACGATTACCCAAATCGAATCCACTCCCCGTGCAGTCTTGGGAAGCTTGGTAATGAAATCCATGGTAATATCTTCCCATTTCCACAAGGGAATATCTAATGGCTGCATCTTGCCATGTGGCCTCAGGTGCTCGGCCTTGACCTTCCTGCAAGTCAAGCACCGCTCCACATACCATGCTACGTCCCGCTTCATGCAGGGCCACCAATAATCAGGACGGAGATCTCTATACATCTTCGTCGCTCCGGGATGGATAGAAAATCTGGATTTGTGTGCCTCCTCCATCAGGATCTGGCGCACGCCTCCAAGATAAGGGACCCACACCCTATGGTGAAGACTCAATAACCCTCGGCTATCATAGTCGAAGGAGGAAACCTGCCCCACAATCCGCTCGCTCTTCCGATGTTCCTCCTTCATGGCCTCCTGCTGGGCCTCCCGAATCTGATCCAACAACGGAGTCACCACTGTCATCCTCAGACAGATATCCCTGATCGGCGCTGCCTTGCAGCTAAGCGCATTCGCCACGACATTGGCCTTCCCCGGGTGGTAGAGGATCTCACAATCATAATCCTTCACCACGTCCAACCACCGACGCTGCCTCATGTTTAGATTTGGATGGTCCATGAGATACCTCAGGCTCTTGTGGTCCGTGTAAATCGTACAACGAAACCCATAGAGGTAATGACACCAAATCTTGAGGGCGAACACAACAGCCCCCAGCTCCAAATCATGCGTCGGGTAGTTCGCCTCGTGAGGCTTCAGCTGCCTCGAAGCCTAAGCAATGACATGCCCTCTCTACATCAATACTGCGCCCAAACCCGAGATGGACGCATCGCAGTATACAACAAAATCCTCCATGCCCTCTGGCAGGGCTAAGATTGGCGCCTCGCACAATCTCTGCCTCAATGTCTCGAAGGTGGCCTGCTGCTCAGGCCTCCAGCGAAAGACCACGGCTTTCCTCGTCAGCCTGGTCAGGGGCACGACTATCTTGGAGAAGTCCTGAATGAATCTCCGATAGTAGCCTGCCAATCCCAAAAAGCTCCGAATCTCAGATGGAGACCTCACAACCTCCCATCTCATCACGACCTCCACTTTGGCCGGATCTACCGAAGTCCCATTCTGGTTGACAAGGTGCCCAAGAAACTGCACCTCGCGCAACCAAAACTCACACTTGGAGAACTTAGCATACAAGTTCTCCCTTCTCAAAGTCTCCAGAACCTCACGCAGATGCTCGTCGTGCTCCTCCTGCGTCTTGGAATAGACCAAAATGTCATCGATGAAAACTATCACAGACCGATCCAGCATCGGTCTACACACGCGGTTCATGACCGATCCAACATCGGCATACAAGTTCTCCCTTCTCAAAGTCTTCAGAACCTCACGTCGGGCTCCTTCCCCTTAGACGAAGAGGTACCTGAAACCAAAACTAAAACTGTAAGCACAAAGCTTAGTGAGTTCCCCCATCATACCACATACCATACAATATCATCGGTATCTTTCAACCGGTAATCATCGTCGGTATCTTTCAACCGGTAATCATCATCGGTATCTTTCAACCGGTAACTGTCATCGGTATCTTTCAACCGGTAACTGTCAACGATATCTTTCAACCGATAACTGTCATCGGTATCTTTCAACTGGTAACTGAGGACTATTCCACCCCTACCACTAGCATACCACAACAAGATATAAACATACAATCAGGCATATCGGGGTACTGACCTACCCTTCGGTCCTAAGGACCGCTGTCAGGGAAACTAATCCCTATTATACACGTAACATATCATATAGATAAAACTCATGACCAAAGCACGTGACCAGACCAAGATAATTATCACAAAGACAATCATCTTCTAAATACCCCTCTTTGGTGGGCCGACATTGTGGCCTTAGACCCACCCCTACTGGAAGGTAACTCACCTCGTACAAGTAGCTGCTGATGATCTGTGCGGGAAACCTCTGTCCGCTGCTGCTCCGGAAATCCTCCGGCTACAATCCCCACAAAACACTCAGTCATAATCTGATATCTACTCTTAGGGTAAAATGACTATTTTACCCCCAACCAAGTCGAAGTCAAAGTCAACTTCCAGTTGACCCGACTCGCCGAGTTGGGCCGTCAACTCGTCGAGTCCCTTCCCTTTACTCGTCCTTATCCATGACTCGACTCGTCGAGTTTGGCAACGACTCGACGAGTTCCCCTTCTTTACGAACATGAATGGACCTTCATCCGACTCGCCGAGTCGGACGAACAACTCGTCGAGTTCACCTTCAAATGATGAACAAGTCCTGACCTTGACTCGCCGAGTTGTATGAACAACTTGTCGAGTTCCTCTTCAAACATAAGAAGATTGCCTTGGACTCGCCGAGTTTGTTCTAGCACTCGGCGAATCCCATGAACTCCAGGTCCAAAACTAAGTCCAATGTGTTGGGTCACTCTTTCTGTCATGCTACAACCCTTCTAACACCCAACTGAGTTCTTTGACCCTCAACAGATATGGGACTCAAAGCCTTGTACTCGTCGAGTCCCAAGAACGGACTCGCCGAGTCGATAACGTCCACACCATAAATCCTCGATTTCTGATGTACAACACTTGACCAAAAGATAGATCCAAGCCCCTAAGCTCGATATAGCACGTAAAGTTACGAACTTTACGTGCATGCATGGGACTTTTGAGCCAAAAAGGCTCTGAAATGGCTCTTTTGTTGCATGGGGCCTTCCTTGGGTGCAAAAGCAACCCAAATCTGCCTTGTGACTCTCCCCAAGTGCTAGATTCGAAGTCTTGACCCCAAACCATGTTTGCAATCATGGTTGGCTACCTCATATGGCTTAAAAAGCCCTAAATCTTCCCCAAAAAGGGATCTAACAAACAAGCAAGCAAGGTACAGACTTTATACCTTTCAAAGACTGCAAATGATGAACAAAACTCGAATCCTTCAGTCTCCTCTTGATCCTTCTATGCTCTTCCTTCTTCCTTGTGGTCAAAACCCACAAAAATCACTCAAAAGGTCTCCAATGAAGTTCTTCAGCCATATTGCCTCCTTTGCCGCCTCGCTTGCTGCTATATGCTCTGATTCGCAAGTTGAATCAGTTACTGTCTCCTGCTTGGAACTTTTCCAAGTAATTGCTCCTCAATTTAGGGTAAAGACCCAGGCCGACTGAGAGCGGAAATTATCCCTGTCTATCTGAAAGCTAGCATCACTATACCCCACTACTCTGAAGTCATCACTCCCACCAAGGGTAAGGACCCAGTCCTTAGTCCTCCGCAGGTACTTGAGAATGTTCTTCACCGTAGTCCAGTGAGCCTTGCCAGGATTCCCTTGATATCTGCTGACCATGCTCAAAGAAAAGGCCACATCAGGGCGAGTACAAGTCTTAGCATACATGATCAAGCCTACATCAGAAGCATATGGTACTCGACTAATCTCAGCTATCTCAGCCTCTGTACTTGGGCTCTGAGTCTTACTCAGTTTGGCGTTACTCTGGATCGGTAAATCACCTTTCTTGGAATCCTGCATGCTGAATCTTTTCAGCACCTTATCCAAGTGGGTACTCTGAATAAGTCCAATTAGTCTCTTACTCCTGTCTCTCAATATCCTTATCCCTAGGATATTGGTAGCTTCTCCAAGGTCGTTCATAGCAAAACACTTCCCAAACCAGGACTTAACCTCCTGCAAGGTTGGGATGTCATTTCCTATGAGTAGTATGTCATCCACATACAATACCAAAAAGCTAACTATACTCCCACTAGCCTTAACATATACACATGTGTCACACCCCCGAACCTTCGGAACGGACGGCGAAAACGTCTGGGGGCGGGGCGACGTCATGCGTAGTATCACAATAGTTGTATCATAGTAAGCGAAGTAAACACAACCATTACATTATAATAAGAATATTTACATTGTTTGAAAACATGGTTTGTACATAACAGTATATAACAAAAGTAAAAGACGTGACTCCAAAATGCTCCCTCTTCTCCAAAAGTTGGCAAGAGTACCTGTCTATTGTTGCCCTGAGAATACAAGCAGCTTTAAAATATCAGCATAAAGCTGGTGAGTTCATAAGCGTTTAGTTCTGGTGAAAGAAATGTTTCCTTGATCCTTTGAAAAGTGTTTTCCAAGAAAATCCTATATTTTCTTATAAAAGATGTATGATTAACCATTAGTTGTATGTTAAACAGTTCGTTTATGTAAAGTTGTGTTCTCCCAGGAAAATCCTATATTTTCCTTAAAAGTTGATAGTTGGTTATCTGTTCTTGTCTGAGGTGTACGAGTATCTACCATACTTGTATAGTTAGATGTAGTTTCCTTGAAAAACCCTGTTTATTCTCTGTGAGATGTATTAGCCTTATTACATAAATAAAACTAATAAATAGGTAGTGAACTAAAACCTAAGGGTATTATTAATACCCTCTAGTAATCAAATCGGTTATTACTTTGAGGTTAGTTCACTTAATTCATTATTACAAAAGTAAATCTCTGTTATCTAGGTTGCGAGTTTTATAACCATACATTAAACTAGATATGACACGTAACAGGGGCCAGTATCTTTTATGACTTTGTCACCCGTAGACCTGACGGTCCAACTGTAGCTAGCAACGAGGTGCGGGATAGTCAGTCCCGTATAGATCTATACACAATAGTCACGCTCTCCCTATAAGAGATTCTAGTTACAAGGGTTAGTCCTACACTCACGAATCCGGTGGAGTGTTACCAAGGACGTGTCTCCAACTTAAAATAACAAATTTACAAGTAATAATATAGAAAATCCTGTTTATGTTTTGTATGAATCCTTTGTAAAATATCACATTTTATGACAAGATTCACAAGTTCCTTGCTTTAGTTTTGAAAACTGTTTCTACGAGTTGATTTCTTAATCGTTTGGTAAAACGGTTTTATGTGTTAATAGCATACTGAACATATAATTGTTTTATGCAAATGAAATAACTTGAGCACAAGTTTCCTTGTAGTTTTGCTTGTATTCTCCCCCTGAAAACATGAAAAATCGGAAAAAGCGTAGCGGTATGAACTCACAGTTTGACGTAGGATTCGAGCGTATGATCGGTGTGGATGATGAGTGTCAACTGGTGTTTTGTACGCAAGTGGATCCTATTAGCATATGGTAACACATATGTGTGTTAGAATTAGGGTGTTTCATGACTAAACATGACTGGAAACCACCCTAAAGACTTGGAAATGCTTGTCGGGACCCTATATGATCAAACAACGGAGGTGTACGACCAAAAGAGTGTGTGTACGGCCAGGGTGTGCGGTCAGCATGTGTATACGGTTGCACACTGGAGTGTACGGTCGTATAGAGGGCGTGTGCGGTCGTACATGGGAGTGTGCGGCCGTACATAGGGGTGTGCGGCCGTACACTCTTCATTCATGCTCAAAATGTCGATTTTCGGGTGTTTCAAAGCCAATACCAAGTCCAACTAGCAAATGAAGGCCAAACTCTCACTTTGGAGAGTCTTTAAGGTGTGTACGGCCACCTTATGAAGGTGTGCGGCCGTACACCTTCAAGTGATGAAGAACACGAAGAACATGAAGAGTTTTAGGCTTAGATCAAGGTGTCTTACCAGAATAACAAGCTGAATGATGGAGTACTTCACGTTTTTGGGGCCCTTAGAGTGTTCTTGGATGAAGTTTTTAGAGAGAGAAAGTAGTGAGAGAAAGTAGAGTGCAGTCAAAAGAAAGGAATGAGTGAAGGGGGTCACCCCATATATATAGGGATGAGTGTGCGGCCGCACACTCATGTGTACGGCCGTACACTCCTCCCGAGAGGGTGTATGGCCCGAATGTTGTACTATGACTTGGTATTACTCGACCTAGGACCCAAACTTTGATTGTACGAGGCTTAGAATGCTTGATCAAACCCTTAAATGGTGTAAAATGGTGATAAAATCGAGTTTAATATTGGTATAAAGATCAATTGTCCAGGATAAAAGTCCCGGGTTGTCACATCATCCCCCCATTAGAGGGAATTTCGTCCCGAAATTTGAACATAGAATACAAATCATGAATTAGAGAAGAGATGTGGATATTTCTGTTTCATCTGATTTTCTCGCTCCCAAGTGAATTCAGGTCCTCGCTTGGCATTCCAGCGAACCTTCACTATCGGGATGCGACTTTGCTTTGTTCGTTTGACCTCTCTATCCTTGATTTCGACTGGTTCTTCCACAAAGTTCAGGTTCTTGTTGATCTCAATCTCATCGATAGGAATCGTAAGGATTTCATAGGATACACATTTCTTAAGATTTGAAATGTGAAAGACAGGATGAGCGTTGCTAAGTTCTTGCTGTAAACGAAGTTTGTAGGCTACGGGACCGATCCTAGCGAAGATCTCGAATGGTCCTATGTATCTTGGATTTAGCTTTCCACGCTTTCCGAAGCGTATCATGCCTTTCCAGGGCGATACCTTCAACAGAACACGGTCTCCAACCTGGAATTCCAAAGGTTTTCGTCGTTTATCGATGTAGCTCTTTTGTCTATCTCGTGAGGCCTTAAGTCGTTCCCGGATTTGTACGATCTTTTTGGTGGTTTCGCGGATGATTTCTGGGCCAGTGAGAGTGCTATCAGGGACTTGCCCCTTGGCTAGCTGCGTGTCGCCCACCTCAGCCCAGCACAGAGGGGATCTGCACTTGCGACCATAGAGGGCTTCGAAAGGCGCAGCCTTGATGCTGGTGTGATAACTGTTATTATAGGAAAAATCGACCAAGGGAAAATGGGTGTCCCACGACTCACCGAAGTCAATGAAACATGCTCTCAACATGTCCTCCAAGGTTTGGATGGTTCTCTCACTCTGCCCGTCTGTCTGAGGATGGTAAGCTGTGCTCATATCCAGCTTAGTTCCAAGAGATTTCTGCAGTGACTGCCAGAACCTCGAAGTGAACCTGCTATCTCGATCGGAGATAATGGACATAGGCACACCATGCAGTCGAACTATCTCTCGGATGTAGATTCTCGTGAGTCTCTCCATTTTGAAGTTTTCCCTGATCGGCAGGAAGTGGGCGGATTTAGTCAGTCGGTCGACAATTACCCAAATGGCGTCATGCCCACTCGGAGACTTGGGTAATTTGGTGATAAAATCCATAGTAATTCTCTCCCACTTCCACTCAAGTATCTCCGGCTGGTGGAGTAGACCTGAGGGCTTCTGATATTCGACCTTCACCTTGGCGCAAGTCAGGCACTTGCCCACGAAGGTAGCGATCTCTGCTTTCATGTTCGGCCACCAATACAGTTTCTTGAGATCGAGGTACATCTTATCCGAACCTGGATGAATGAAGTATCTGGTCTTGTGAGCTTCGTTCATTACAACCTCTCTGTAACCACCGAACTTTGGGGTCCAGATCCGGTCCATGAAATAATAGAATCCGTCTCCCTTGATCTCTAGGTTCTTTTCCATTCCTCTCAAGGCTTCACCCGACATGTTCTCTGGTTTCAAGGCTTCCAGCTGAGCCTCCTTGATTTGTGTGGATAAATGGGAATGGATAGTCTTGGTCAGTTCCTTCACTTTACGATATGAGTACTCCTTCCGGCTGAGGGCATCTGCCACCACATTGGCCTTGCCAGGATGGTAGCGGATTTCGCACTCGTAATCGCTGAGTAGCTCAACCCATCGCCATTGTCTCATGTTCAACTCCTTCTGGTCGAAAATATGCTGCAGGCTTTTATGGTCAGTGAAGATAGTGCACTTGGTTCCGTAGAGATAATGTCTCCATATCTTCAATGCAAATACCACTGCTCTTAATTCCAGGTCATGCGTTGTGTAGTTGACTTCGTGTGCTTTCAGCAGTCTTGAGGCATAAGCAATGACTTTTCCTCGTTGCATGAGCACACATCCTAGGCCCTGATTGGATGCATCACAGTAGACAACGAAGTCCTCCGTCCCTTCGGGCAGGGACAAGATAGGTGCGCTGCATAGGGCCTGCTTCAATGTTTGGAATGCAGTGTCTTGCTTTTCACTCCAACAAAAGGGTATGCTTTTCTGAGTCAGAGTGGTTAAGGGTTTGGCAATTCTGGAAAACTTCTGGATAAATCTGCGATAATAGCCAGCGAGACCCAAGAATTGACGGATTTCTGTGGGCGTCTTCGGTGCTGACCAGTTCTCTATCACTTTGATTTTGGAGGGGTCCACGTGTATGCCTTCCTCGCTTACCACGTGACCTAGGAAGGTTACTTTTCGAATCCAGAATTCGCACTTAGAGAATTTCGCACACAACTTCTCCGTCCTTAGGGTTTCCAACACCAATCTCAAGTGTTGTCGATGATCTTCCTCACTTCTGGAATAGACAAGTATATCATCGATGAACACGATTACAAACTTGTCCAGGAAAGAACGACACACCCAATTCATCAGGTCCATGAATACCGCCGATGCGTTGGTTAGACTGAAGGGCATTACTACAAATTTGTAGTGACCATATCGAGTCCGAAATGCTGTTTTAGGAACATCACTCTCATGGACTCGTAGCTGATGGTGCCCTGATCTTAGGTCTATTTTGGAGAAGTAACTGGCTCCTTGAAGTTGATCGAAGAGGTCGTCGATTCGAGGAAGAGGGTAACGGTTTTTGACTGTGAGCTTGTTCAGTTCGCGATAGTCAATGCACATCCGAAAGGATCCATCCTTCTTTTTCACAAATAAGATCGGGGCTCCCCAGGGCGAGTAACTCGGTTTGATGAATCCTTTGCTGAGCAGCTCATTGAGCTGACTGGATAACTCCTGCATTTCTGCTGGCGCTAATCGGTATGGGGATTTAGCTACGGGGACTTAGTCGATGCGAAACTCGACTTGGCGTTCGGGAGGGATTCCCAGGAGATCTTCGGGAAAAACATCGGGAAAGTTGCAGACTTCGGGGATGCTCTCGAGGTCTTTAACTTCCTGCTTCTCGTTAATGATGTGGGCTAGGAATACATGACACTCCTTTCGCAGAAATTTTTGGGCTTTGATGCACGAAATGATACGGAGGTTTGAACTGAGTTTATCGCCGTAAATCATGAGAGTTTTATCAGAGGAAAGATTGAGACGGATAGCTTTTTCGTAACAAAGGATATCAGCACGATTGGGGCTCAACCAATCCATGTCGATAATAACATCGAAGCTTTTTAAGGAAACTGGCATAAGGTCGATAGGAAAAGAATGATCGTTCAAGGTAAGGGTACAGCCTATGTATATATTATTAGTGCTCTCTTTCTCGCCGTTAGCCATCTCGACGGTAAATTTTTTAGTTAGTGGTTGAGGTTTATGTTTGAGGAGATGTTTGAATCCATGACTAACAAAACTTCTCTCCGCACCAGAATCGAAAAGAATGCATGCATAAGAGTTGTCAAGGAGGAACGTCCCGAAAAAACGGTGGGATCTACAACTGCCTCTTCTTGACCCATCGCTAGCACTCTCCCCGTGCTACCAGTTGTTGTTTCCTTGGGGCAGTTTCTCTTGTAGTGCCCGACTTCTCCACAACCATAACAGGCTTGTCCGACGCCTGCTCCAGATGCCTGATTGGTTGGTTGTACTGGTGTCTTGCAAAATCGAACTGTATGCCCCTTTTTGCCACAGTTAGTGCATGACATTTTTCGGCATGGGCCGGGATTATGATGATAGTTATACTTGTCGCACCGAGGAAGGGTACCAGCATATTTACTGGTAGGTGCTTGAGTGGCAGGAGCAGCGACATGAGTAGTAGCAGCGTGGACCGCCACCGTTTGCTGTTTCTTTGAGGGCTCCTGTGAAGACTGGCCCTTCCGCTGCTTCCAGAACTTTCTTTTCTCATCACTCCCGTTTGCTGGCTCAGGAGCGGTTTCCACTTTATCAAGATCAACTTCGTGATCTATGAGAGTCTGTGCCAGACACTTAGCGTTGTCAAAGGTGTTTGGCCTAGCAGCCAAGACATTTCCTTTGGTGTGTTGTGTCAGTCCCCAAATGTATCTCTCTATTTTCTTGCTTTCCAGGGTGACCATTCCCGGGCAAAGAAGTGCTAGGTCTTCAAACCTAGAAGTGTAGGCAGCAATGTCGAATTCCTTCATCTTTAGGTTCCAGAGTTCGTGCTCTAGTTTCTGCATCTCGCCTCATGGGCAGTACTCAGCTAGCATGAGTTCCTTTAAACTTTCCCAACCCATAGCATTCGCCACTGGCAGGGTTAGGTATTTGACCCGACCATTCCACCAGGTCAGTGCGCTATTGGCGAATGTGCAAGCGGCGAATTTTACTTTGTTGGCTTCAGAACAGGAACAGATTTCGAAAATGGACTCGATCTTCTCGAACCATTGAGTCAGGGCAATAACACCTCCTTTGCCGTTGAAATATGTGGGTTTCGCGTTCATGAAGTCCTTATAAGAACAGTCCTTCTAGTGCAAACGAGGGAGGTGTACGGCCAAAAGAGTGTGTGTGCGGCCAGGGTGTGCGGTCAGCATGTGTGTACGGTTGCACACTGGAGTGTGCGGCTGTACAGAGGGCGTGTGCGGTCGTACATGGGAGTGTGCGGCCGTACATAGGGGTGTGCGGCCGTACACTCTTCATTCATGCTCAAAATGTCGATTTTCGGGTGTTTCAAAAGCCAATACCAAGTCCAACTAGCAAATGAAGGCCAAACTCTCACTTTGGAGAGTCTTTAAGGTGTGTACGGCCACCTTATGAAGGTCTGTGGCCGTACACCTTCAAGTGATGAAGAACACGAAGAACATGAAGAGTTTTAGGCTTAGATCAAGGTGTCTTACCCGAATAACAAGCTGAATGATGGAGTACTTCACGTTTTTGGGGCCCTTGGAGTGTTCTTGGATGAAGTTTTTAGAGAGAGAAAGTAGTGAGAGAAAGTAGAGTGCAGCCAAAAGAAAGGAATGAGTGAAGGGGGTCACCCTATATATATATGGATGAGTGTGCGGCTGGAGGATGGGTGTGCGGCCGCATGCTCATGTGTACGGCTGTACACTCCTCCCGAGAGGGTGTATGGCCCGAATGTTGTACTATGACTTGGTATTACCCGACCTAGGACCCAAACTTTGATTGTACGAGGCTTAGAATGCTTGATAAAACCCTTAAATGGTGTAAAATGGTTATAAAATCGAGTTTAATATTGGTATAAAGATCAATTGTACAGGATAAAAGTTCCGGGTTGTCACAACAGGACTCATCCTCGCTCCTCGAAAAGCCAAACTCTTTGACTTTCTGATCGAAACAAAGATTCCATCTGTGAGATGCTTGTTTTAATCCATAGATGGATTTTTCAAGCTTACACACTCTATTAGGGTACTTTGCATCGACAAAACCCTCTGGATGACTCATGTAAACATCCTCAGCCAACTTTCCATTAAGGAAATCGGTTTTGATATCCATTTTCCATATTTCATAATCATGAAATGCAGCAATGGCTAGCATAACCCTAATAGACTTAATCTTCGCTACTGGTGAGAAGGTCTCATCATAGTCAACTCCCGGAGTTTGAGTAAAGCCCTTCGCAACCAGTCGCGCCTTATAAGTGTGCACTTTCCCATCCATGTCGGTCTTCTTCTTGAAGATCCATTTGCACCCGACTGTCTTACGACCCGGTACATTGTCAACCAAGTTCCAAACTTGATTGTCATACATGGATTGAATCTCGCTGTCCATAGCCTCCTTCCATTTGGCAGATTCAAGGCCTGCCATGGCTTCCTTGAAGTTGTTAGGTTCATCCAAATTTATCAGTGTACTATCACTGATAAATGCATCACCTTCTGTAGTAATATGGAAACCATAATAAAAAACAGGTGTGCTCTTAACTCTTGTGGAACGCCTCAGAGGTACAGACTCATCAATCGACTCAACAGGAGTTTCCTCCTCAGGTTGATTGCTTGTGTTTGAGGTTCCTTTACCTCTTGACTCTTGAATTTCTTCAAGATCAATTTGCCTCCCACTGTTTCCTTGGCTTATGAATTCTCTCTCACGAAAGACTCCCCTCCTCGCCACGAAGACAACATTGTCACTCGGTCTGTAGAAGAGATAACCAAAAGATTTATGTGGGTAGCCGATGAAAATACATCGCTCACTTTGAGGTTCGAGATTGTCGTGAGTCTCGCACCTCATGAAAGCCTCGCAACCCCAAATCTTGATGTGGTCTAAAGTAGGAACTTTCCCAGTCCACATATCGTGAATGTTTTGGCAACCTTCTTGGTAGGGACTAGATTAAGGATATGGGCGACAATCTCTAAGGCATACCCCCAGAATGAGATTGGTAATGAAGCTCGACTCTTCATGGAACGAACCATGTCTAACAAGGTTCGATTGCGCCTCTCAGGCATACCATTCAGCTGTGGTGTCCTAGGAGGTGTCAATTGTGAAACAATTCCATATTCCTTAAGATAGTCAAGGAACTCGATACTAAGATACTCACCACCTCGATCAGATCTGAGCATCTTTATCTTCCTGCCCAATTGATTCTCCACTTCCTGTTTAAACTCTTTGAATTTCTCAAAGGTTTCTGACTTATGCTTGATTAAGTAGACATAGCCATATCTACTATAATCATCAGTAAAAGTCACATAGAAGCAGTTAGCATCCATTGTGGCAGTTCTGAAGGGTCCACACACATCTGTGTGTATGAGGTCCAACAAACCTTCACCCCTAGCACAAGTACCAGTGAAGGGTGACTTCGTAACGTTTCCAAGTAAACAAGATTCACAACTATCATATGACTTTAAGTCAAATGACTCCAAGACTCCAGCCTTTTGGAGTTGGCATATGCGCTTCTTGTTGACATGTCCAAGACGACAATGCCACAAGGATGCCTTATCCAAACTATTGGAAGAATCGATATGCAATACATTATTTCCTAAGTTGTCTACAACCGACACAGTTTCATATACACCATTACAAGGTAATGCTGTAAAATAAAGAACACCATTATAAAAAGCATTAATACCACCACATTCATTATCAAATGAAAAAGTAAATCCTTGTTTGTACAAACCATGAAAATAAATAATATTTCTCACCATTTCAGACGAGTAACAACATTTATTCAAATATAACATTAACCCACTACTAAGCAATAAAGTATAAACTCTAATCTTGGTGACAGGTGAAACTTTCCTATTCCCCATGATCAAGTTTATCTTCCCGTGCTCCACATCCTCACTTCTTTTTAGGCCCTGCAAATCAGAACAAATGTGAATTCCACACCCTATATCAAGGACCCAAGAATTAGTATGTGGTGAGTTATTAGACAATATAGTGTAAATAACTGCATCGGTGGGTTTCACTTTCCCATCCTTAAGATCCTGCCAGTACTTGGGGCAGCTTCGCTTCCAGTGCCCTTTTTCCTGACAGTAGAAGCATTGTTCATCCTTCGGGTTAGAAGAGGGAGTGGCAGAACCACCTTTGGTTCCACTCGAAGAGGAGCCATTAAGAGACTTTCCCTTGGTACCCTTCGAAGGGGTCTTCCTCCTTTTCCCTTTACCTTGACCGATTGCAAGAACAGGGGCGGTGGTAGGAGTAGTAACAACATTCTTACCTTTGAGACTACTTTCAACAATCCTCAAAAGTCCTTGAAGTTTTCTAAGTGTGACCTCCTCCTTGTTAATATGATAGATCATGCATAACTGATCATAACAGGAGGGTAGGGAGTATAGAATAATATCTATTGCTAACTCCTCATCAAAGTTAACATTTAACTTTAGCAAACGGTCCACAAATCTTTGCATTTTCTGCAGGAGGCCCGTGATGGATTCTCCATCCTTCATTTTCGTTGTTATCATGGAGGTGATGATTTCATACCTTTCCTGACGAGCACTCTGATGGTATCTTTCCATCAGGTCCTGGTGCATCTCATAAGGGTAGAAATCTTCATAGGATTTTTGGAGTTCTGCTCTCATGGTAGCCAACATGATACATGATACCTTAGTGGCATCCTTCTCATGGGTAGTGTACTCAGCAATCTCCTCTGGAGTAGCAGAAGACTCATCAATAACCTTTAGCTCCTTATCAAGGACATACTCCTTGTCTTCATAGCGAGTGACCATCCTTATGTTCCTAATCCAATCATTGAAATTTGTTCCATCAAAGATGACTATCCCACAAAGATTCATGAGAGAAAAGGAGCCAGTAGGGTTTGAACCAGAAGCATTGTTGGAAGACATCTGAAAAAGAAGAAAGACAAGTTTAGATTAGATAAAGAATCCTTAATAAGACACCCAAATGAAATATTAAGGCTAGGACCCAACACAATATTTTATAAATTGGAAGAGGGATGCCGTAATCTAAGCTACAAAATATTTAGAGGTAGGTAAATGACGATTTACCAATTTCCACCATGAAAAACGAAACAAATTATTAGGTTTTAATTGGATTGAAACTCCTAGATCTTTTGAGATTCATTGAACAATTCAATGGCATATTTAAATCTCGATTATGCCCTTCAAGTTTGTGACTGGGATACCGAGGATCACAAACAAGGTGTGAATAACTATACAAATTAACTTGGTACTCTTAATTTTATCACCTAACCGATGTGCCAGTTAACCACACACGCTCCACCGATCTATGATAAACCTTAAGCCACCCTTTTCCACCCTTGTTAGTCCAAGTTAGTGTTCCGGTTAACCACACACGCTCCACTAACGACTTAGCAAGGTGCAAAGTGTAATTTCATGGGTTAGAATCATTTTCACATTTTCCTATAGTAACTAAGATTGGGAATTTATAAAAGGTTTAGTTACTTTATATTTATCATTATACTTTTAATGATACTTATAGTCCTTGTCCTATCCGTTCGGCTAATGACCCTCCACCAGTTAAGGAAGCGGTGGGTGAGAGTGGATACCCATTAAGCTGCCATTTTATAGGCAACAACCTTATACCCCCTTATAGACCGACTTCGTGAATGAGGCCTACTAACGGTAAGACTTGACTTGTTCTTATACACACACACACACACACATATATATATATATATATATATATATATATATATATATATATATATATATATATATATATATATATATTATTAACTTATAATATTATAAAGTATAAGGGTTGAATTTTAAACTTTCAAAATTCTAGGGTTTGGAGTTAAAGTATTAATGTGTGACTTTACAAATTCCAAAACTTGAGGGCAAGTTTTGAAACTATTCAAAACCTTTCATTTCAATAACTTATGAGTTTCAATGATTTTAGTGGAAGAGACTTTTGGAATTCCATAACTTGAGGACAAGTTATGGAGTCCATTAAAAGGCATTTAGATCAACAATTAAACTAACAAGCATGTCAAATAATTTCTATGATCTAACAAAACTCATAAGCATGCATAATTCATATCAACAATTTTCAAGAATCATATGAACTTAATATAAAACTTGAAACTTTGACAATTAACTATGAAATTGGATAAGCACAATCATTACCACATCAAAAACAAGTTTAACAATCTAAAAACAGTTTAGGGTAATGATCCTAGTCCAATTCCAGCAATAAAACTTGAAATTACGCACTCAGGGCCTCTGACTCGTCGAGTGCATGAACCAACTCGACGAGTTGGATGAATTTTCACTTGGACTCGGCGAGTTCACTGAACAGTAAGCAGGAAATCGATTTTTTAAGCAAGCAGCATCAAGTATAATTGAAAACTAGCCTAGGCCCTGATACCAATGTTGGGTTTTGAGCATTCTAACACTCCTATGGTGTGCATGCAACCCTAGAAACCTTGGATCTATGTTTTCTCTATTATACATGCAAACTTTCATTTTTCCAAGGTTTCGTCCTAACTAGGATATCATGGGGTATATGTAATATAAAAAACTAGTAGAATAACATACCTTTCTTGTAGCTTGGATTCCTTAAGACTTTATGAGCCTAGCACCCCAAATGTGATGCCTCAAATGCTTCATACAACACCACCAACAAATGGAATAACTTGAGAGAAGATTATATTGCACCAAAATCGGCTAGCCCTCACTTGTGTATCCTTAAGTGCCGATTTTGCTAGAGTGAGGCTTCTTTATATAGTGTGCACATTAGGGTTACACCATGTAACTCATGCCTTTCCACATTCCTCATGATCCATGGGTTTTAACCTCCATGGAGTATCCATGGGTCACCACATGGGTTTAGCCCAACATGAAGAACTATGGATCATAGGCCCCACTATACAAGAATGAATGATTTACCAAATCAATGCTCATTTATTTAATTAGTCTCTTTTGATCAGAAAATTAATTCCAAACTAATTCTTGATCAATACTAATTAAACAATTCATATTAATATATTAGAACTTATAATATATTAATAAATCATAAATATCCTCTTCTCACAAAAGTCTATCCAGATTGTTCCGATGCCATGCAACCCAAATGGACCATGCCAAATTGGGTCAAGTACATACCAAATATAGTTATGGACTTAGACACCTTATCCAACACAAACGCTCCGCACATCGTGAGACGTTGTGTCTCACATCGTGAGAATAGTCTGAGGCCAAAAATCCAACTTTTAAGTCCTTAATCCATTAAGCCTTCAACTCTAACTTTACAGAAGGTCTTATAACCTGTTAATACATGAGAAAGTCGATGCTTTTAAGACATATATGTCCAATACATGTCTAGATCTCATTTAGGTCCAAAGTTGAAGTAAAACGCATCCAACTTTCATTAAAGGTTCCAAAACTCAACCATTCTCTAGATTTGAACTCCAAGACATCCCTAAGGCCCTCATAACTCATAAATTTGCCAACTTTATGGTTTCTATTCACTCAACATGCTCAATCAATAAGAAAAGTGGGAGAAAACTTAGATCCAACCTTATATAACGATAAAGGTAGGAGCTTTGTCACTTACAATGGTAAAGAAACAATTTATGGTGATGTTGTTGATATTTCCTTGCTAGCCACAACACAAGACCACCTTCTTCTTCTTCATTCCTCCTTCTTCGAATCCAAGAAATACTCCAAAACTAACAAAGATCAAGCAAGGATGGGCACTAGGGTTTTTCTGAGGTGAAAGTGGGTTTGGGGATAATAAGAAACCCTAAAATGAGGTTAGAGATGCTTAAATACGAATGAAACCCTAAAAGATCAAGGGCTTGGGCTGCATCGCTCCTCATGTCGTGAGCTCCTATTGCTCACGTTGTGAGCTCAGTCCCGGACAAAATCTTCATGTAACCCATCTCATGTCGTGCGCCTCTATGTCTCACATTGTGAGGATCCTTTTTCTCTAAAATCCATCCTTTTGACTCCTTGATTCCTTAAGTCGATTAGTCGTTGCAACTCTCCCCCACTTAAATTAGATTTCGTCATGGAAATCACTCCTTACTATCTTCCAGCTACTCCATACAACTTGAACACTTCTTCTACAATCCAGATACGGACTGAGGAAACAACTCAAGCATATGACAACATTCCAAAACTGTAACCGAAACCAGCCTTAGTAGGGCTCTCGAAGAACGAATCCTTACCTCACTAGCGCTAACCACTTGAGAATAACCATTACTACTCTGCCCGAAATCCGAGATCCTGAAACCCTGTCTGACTCCCCGATAGACACCCACTCTGAATCACTGTCAGTTCAAATCCACTTCGTATTCCAACTGATCATAACACTCCCTACCCTTGATTGTCTTATTCTTTCCACTAAAAACATAAGCATTGACCATTCCCTGCTGCCAAAATTTTTTCACTTGATAGAAGGCTTAGATAATCCTTCGAGTAAAAGACTCATCCCTACAACGGTTAGATTCAGACGAGGATACAACTCAAGCATATGACAACATTCAAAAACTGTAACCGAAACCAGCCTTAGTAGGGCTCTCGAAGAACGAATCTTTACCTCACTAGCGCTAACCACTTGAGAATAACCATTACTACTCTGCCCAACATCCGAGAT
Organism: Lactuca virosa; assembly: GCF_052849685.1. Classification (NCBI taxonomy): domain Eukaryota; kingdom Viridiplantae; phylum Streptophyta; class Magnoliopsida; order Asterales; family Asteraceae; genus Lactuca; species Lactuca virosa. The sequence continues at coordinate 231,273,995 of NC_136429.1, forward strand.
CCTGAAACCCTGTCTGACTCCCCGACAGACACCCCACTCTGAATCACTGTCAGTTCAAATCCACTTCGTATTCCAACTGATCATAACCCTCCCAACCCTTGATTATTTTGTTGTTTCCACTAAAAACAGAAGCACTGACCATTCCTTGTTGCTGAAAATTTTCACTTGATAGAAGGCTTAGATAATCCTTCTAGTAAAAGACTCATCCCTACAATGATTAGACTCAGACGAGAGCTGCGCAATAGGGTCAAATCAATTACTCTGAGATTATTTAACCCATGCAGCAAGTGACTTAACATATTCACTTAATAACAAGAGACTCCTAACACGATTCCCAATCACTTGTACCACCTCAGGCTCATCTTGTTGCCCCATAATTATATTCCAGATGCAGTCGAGACCTCCCTGGTCTCATACTTACCTACCAATTAACCAATATACCGAATTTCCAACCGGTTGCTGAGACTAATAGCCTCACACACTCACACCATGCGACTTCCGAACGAGGGTCTTATCTGACATGAGCTGTCCTAGATTGCGTACCGTAATGGCTCTAACAGCCCTCCTAATCCAACCCAACATAACCAATCATCAGAACTGAGGCAACCAAATCAACTTTGCTATATGTGAATGCTACATGCCTAGCTGTAGTCTTATATCACAACCGGCCTCATACGGCCCACAACCTTCCTTAATTCCATGAATGTTATGGCCTTCCCACAGTTTCACGACCTGACCTTCCATGGTCTAATCCCACCTAGAGGAACTAAGGGCCAATCATAAATTTACCATGCTCTTACAATTGCTCAAGAACTAGGTGAATGCTATGGGCCACCTCGCAGTCTTACAACACTTCCACACTACCTGCCATCCCAGTGAAGGCTACGACCACCCCGCAGTCTTACAACACTCCAATACTGCCATGGTCACCTCCCATGGTCTTATTGCTCATCTACCAATCCAACCATAATCATCCTGATTTGAACCCATATCTAACTATACTCCAACCTGGTGTTTGGGTTATGCTTCGAACCCCTAAGCCTTAATCTGAAAAACTGGCAGAGAGGCTCTAACACAACCCTCAACCTTTTCCTGATCAAATGTCCACCAAGCATCACTACTGATGTGCAAGTAAACCTGAATATCCATTCTCGTGCAATACCTATGACCAAACGATTCTCCCCCACTTGGATTCGACTGCACTTTTCCAATCCTCAAGATTTGATGGATTTTCAATCCATTTCGCAACCTTATAATTCAAATTGTCGACAACCCAAACTTACAAGAACTAGCATTCCATTACTAGCCAATCTTCACGATCACATGCATTCCAAAAACGGATGAATCTTTACTGAAATCTCAATGAGCTCTACAATCCCAAGTACTTCTTATTTACATCACTACAAATCCTTGGAAACATATCAGATGACGAAGAACAATATCATGATTATCGAAATGGGTACCCAATCGATTCCACGACCTACTTGAACTTAGAGCAATTCCTGACGGACCTGCAACTGACCACAATACGAACGTATGAAATTGGAAACTACCGATGTTACACCTACGATCAAACCCATTTCTTATTGTCTTGAAACCCCGAAGAACCCCTACATACCCTGCATTCGAACCCGACATGCCTACCTCGTTAATTCCTTGAATCCTTGTTGAAACTACCAAAGATCGAATTGACTACTGATGTTTTCTCACTTAAACTTGTTCCGACGATGGTCGATGCCTCCCACATCGAAATCTAAATCTGGCTCACCCAAACATCCCATAAACACGACTCTCGGCATGCAAAATGGCATATGAAGATTCTCAAGATAAAAATGTCTAGACCATCATGAATAAAACTATAATTCCGGCCGGAGACTTAGATATACCCCAAAAATCATCTCACACATACAATGATAAACACAATCAATAAGAGCATGAAGGAAAAGAATACAACACATACCTACGACATCAACTGATGGAACTCGGATCCCCTCGACCCGTGACTATAATGCTCGACTCTTCATTGAAGGAACCTCCACTCTACCCTCGCGACCATTAATAATACTCAGAGTGGCTGGATCAGGTTCCCTCAGCGCTTCTCTCATCAACTCCGGATAATTGGCCTTCTTGTGGCCCACTTGGTTACAGTGAAAACATAACAGGCTCGTCCCCTGAGGACAATCTCTGCTGACATGACCAAACCTGCCACACTTGTAGAAACCCATACCCCTAGATCGAAAAACCCCATCGTGATGCTTCCTACATGCTGCACTGACCCCGTCCGGGCTGGCCCCAGTAACCGTTGGTCTGAAGTCTTGGGTCTCTTCGTAGGACCCCCAACTGTCTGCACCTGTTCTGGCTTCCTCTTCCCCATATGCTCCAAATCAATCTCTCGATCCGGAAAATCCCCGTTCTAACATCATCAAATAATACCCAATTAATAATTGGTCCACAACTCATAGCTGGAATCCTAGTCCGATTGTCCTACACTCAGGGTAAAAGTCCATTTTACCCTTTACTTACTTGACCCAAAATCCAAGGCGCAAACCAATAGCACCAAAAAACCCAATATGGCTCAACTTCCTAATTGGGCCCAAAACCCATCATGAGCACAAATCCAAGAAAGACCAAAGACAGAAAACTAGGGCCCAACAAGGCCCAAAAGCCCAAAATCACATCTCACGTCGTAACCAGCCCTTGGTCATGTCGTGAGAGCTCACTTGATGAGATCCCAACTTGTCACACCCCCAAACCAGAACGGGGGAAACGTTCAGGGCGGATGGAGTGACTTCATGAAAGTATCATAACAATTGAATAGTAATGAAACATAGCAACACAAACATTCATACATTTAGATTTCGAGTATTACATTGTTTACAAACGCGATTATTCAAAAGTTGATTACAAATAAATGAAAGGTAAGAAAAACATAAAAAGACGATGCTGACCCTCAAGAAGGGTTGAGTACCTGCTTGCTATATCCCTGAGAATACAAGTCGTTTTGAAAAGCGTCAACTAAAAAGTTGGTGAGTTCATAAGCATTTTTGTATGAAATAGTTTTACACTTGTTTAGAATAGTTCTCTTAGTACTTTCAGAAAATCCGATATTTTCAAAAAAAGAAGGTTTGCAGTCTCGTTCTAAAATCGTGAATATATGCATGCATATCCTTTGTTTCTTTTGATATACTTATAAAGAGTGTGTTCCCAGAAAATTCAATATTTTCATAAATATAAGCTGAAAGTGAAAGTAGTTCCTTGGTATCCTTTCCTTGTAAACTAATAATATATAGTTCCAGAAAAATGCGGTATTTTCCTTAAAGATGAGTTGTGGTCTTAAACCCTAAGACCATGATGGAGGTGAATGTCATATAAAAAACCAGCTTATATTTTCCTTTCTTTCAATAAAACTAATGAAGTAAGCTTCTCGTAAACCCAAAATCATTTTGTTTATCCCTATGTGACTCGTTATAACCATACTAACGACCTAAATGCCTGGCTTGATGTTTTTCAGGCGTTGGTTTCTATAAGATATTTGTCACCCTCAACTGGCCTAGTCTAGCTATAGCGAACAACTCAGGTGTAGGGTGTCAACCCCGTATAGATCTATACACAATTACCCCGCTCTCCCTTCAGGAGACTCTGGTTATAACTAAGAGGACTTACCGCGTATGCTAGGTAGGTACGACTAAAGGTGTCTTACAAGAGCATTAACAGATTTACGTGAACTATGACTCATTTTCTTGTAAAAATAGGATATTTATACCTTTAAATGATTAAAAATGTCTTTTGAAAAGTGTGGGTCTTGACTTCCAAATATACCGATTATAGTTTATCTTCTTGGTTTGAAATTATTTATATACTCTTTTATATAAATATAAAGGTGTGTTCCAGCATGAAAAATATGAATTCAAAACATAGTATTTAGGTATTAAAACCCATTAAATTAGTAAATGACTATACTGTACCAAAGTTTACTAGTAAAGCTATCTTTTAATAAAGGTTCCCAAAAGTCATGTAGTGTACAAATCTTAACTTTTCTTACGATTTTAGAACATTGATCATGTTAGTTTTGCTGATATATATATATATATATATATATATATATATATATATATATATATATATATATATATATATATATATATTTATACCAAAACTAGAGTATACCATAACTAGTACAAATAATAATTTATCCTTAACATAAAGATGAAAAACTTGTAGTTATTTGTGGAATAATCAAAGTTTGACTTGTATTCCCTCCCCCCCTAAAACATAGAAAAATCTTGAAAATATGGGGGTATGAAGCTCACCTTGGTTTAGTTTGGTGGATGGTTGGAAATGATGTTGAGAAGTTTTCAAGCCTAAGCACTTGAAGAGTTTGATAAACTCTTTGAAACTTAGTATATCCTAAGAATATTAACACATAATATTATGTGTAAATAGGATGAAATAACAAAAATATTGTGTGAAACCACTAGCTAAACTTGAAATACTTACAAGGATCTAGGGATGATACTTGGAAGAATGTGGAGCTTGAAAGATCCTAAGCTTGTTCTTGAGGAAGTATGAATTGTTTGCTAAGTGAAGGGAGGGAGTATGAAATAATCAGATAGCAAAATGAGGGGATGGTGAGGTTTAACAAGGAGGTTCTCGTTTAAATAAGAGAAGTGAGGTTGATGTGAAGTTTGCTTTGAGGACTGTTGGTTATATTATAGATACATGGTGGTTCCTACATGGTTTACTGGGATTTCATTGGAAACAAGAGAGATATCAAGTCCTAGAGTCAAACCATTTTGTCTTATCCTTATTCAAATCCGTAAACCCCTTAAGATATGAAGTTGTTTTCATTTAGGTGTGGTCCCCTAAGGAGTTTTCGCCCAAACTTTGATTCCCTATGGTGTTTACGCCTAAGGATTGGTTCCCTAGAGTGTTTACGCCCTAGCATGGGTTCCTTAAGGTGTTTTGGCCCTAACACGGATTTCGTAAGGTTTTTACGCCCAAAGATATTTTCCTAAAGTAGTTTACGCCCTAACATACCCCATTTAAGGTGTTCACGGCCAAGTAAGGTCCACTAAGGGGTGTTTACGGCCAAGAGATGGCCCATTAGGGGTGTTTTCGGATCTTTGGTTTCCAAGGCTTCTAAGAATCTAAATCCTTAAGTCATATACACCAACTAACTTTTAAACTTATTACTTGGACTTGTGTTGATTTCCCTTTGACTCCTTAAGGCTTGTTGACTTCATTTGGCTTTCAAAAGTTCATTATAACTTGGCTTTCAAAGTGTATATACATATAAACTTGTATAAGTATGCTCTCTCCTAGCTTTCAATGTTTCATTGCATCAAGTGCGTTGTGAATCTACTGATATCTGAGTGAAGTTTTGACTTAGTTTGCTCTAGGATTTTTCAGGTTTTCACATTATCCCCATGTTAGAGGGAATTTCGTCCCGAAATTCAAAATCTCAGTGGAATATCAAGGGTTGAGGAAAGATGTGTGTACTTCTGTTTCTTTTGATCTTTTCGTTCCTATGTGAACTTAGATCCTCGCTTGGCGTTCCAACGGATTTTTGCTATTGGTGTTTGACCTTGTTCTTTTGATTTCCCTGCCTATGATCCCCACATGCTCCTCTTCGGGGTGTGGGTTCTTTTTACCCTGATCTCGTTGAGTGGGACTACAAGAGCTTCAGCGGTCAGACACTTATTAGGGTTGAGTACGTGGAATGTGAGACGTATGATGCTGATTTATTATGGTAACCGAAGGCTATAGGTTACCGGAACAATCCTGGCGAGGATCTCGAATGGTCTTCTGAATATTGTGTTCCTGATGTTCTAGAAGAAGTGTTCCTAGGCCTTAAGGATTGGCACTATTGCTAACAAGGTTGAGGTTGCGTGTGATGCAGCTGGACTTATGAGTCCTAGGCTGCCTTGGGAGTTTTCTTCCTACATAATCCTAAACTTGCGGGATGCCGACCTTTGCTTGTTTCTTAGAGTTGGCTGAGTGGGACGTCGATTCGGAATAGGGGATATCGATTCTTGGCGATGGGTTTTCTTGATTCTTAGTAGTCAGTGGCCCTATGGGCAATCCACTTTTCCTCTTTATGAGTTAGACGGGTGTTTTCTGAGGTTAGAGGCTTGGTATGATACTTTCCTTACATATTAGGTCGTTCTATTGATTGGACAATATCTGTTCTTATGTTGGTGCTAAGTGGTATTTGGGGGTTTGGTTACTGGAATGGTTCCAAGAGTCGAGTCGATTCCGAACTCAACTTAGCACATGAGGGATGTTTCTGAAGGGACTTAGGGAACATCTGGGGGAGGTTATAAACCTCTGGGATTCCCTTGATGTCTTTTGTTTCTTGTTTCCCATCTTTATTGTGGGGATAGGAAGGAGCGTGGTATCTCTTACCTAAGTACTCACGAGCCTAGATGCTAGAGATGGTTTAGGGATTTGTCGTTATAGGTTGAAAGAGTTTTGTTAATCGATCAGGAAAGGCGATATGTCTCTTTGCAGTGCTTGGAACTGGTATGGAGAGGATCAAGCCAGTTTATGTTAAGTGACAACGTTGGACTTCTTATTGTAACAGATGTTAAGTCGATTTGGAAGGGAGATGACTGTTTAGAATGATAGCGTATTCTATGTAAATATCCTTGATGCTTCCGGTTTTATCCTTGTTATTATTACTGCGAACCTTTTATAATGAAATCCCTAAAAGGTCCCTCTGTAATCGCTTGGTGTATACAGGTCATGTATAATTAAGATCGAGAAGACAGTCGACTGAGTGGCCCTACCCTAACTCCACAACCAGAGAAGGAACAGGAATTAAGGCAGATCACACACTCTTACTCTATAGAATCTTAATTACATATGACCCTAATGTTTACACTAAGGCATCATAGCTCACCTGTGAGGATCGTTAGTTTTTCTATGGACGATATGATTTGTTCGGATAAGGGAATAATTTATGATTATGTTTTTCTTTGGCAGACATTTTAGTGAAATTTGATGCTTAATCTTCGTTGCTTGGAAATGTACTGAATCCTAGTAGGGTTCCTCGTTGCTTCTTCATGTTCTGTTGTTAAACTCCTCCCACTCTTCATTCATTCCTCTTCGTTGAACGATTTCTCTTGAAATGTCCTGTTTTACCGCATGTATGGCATACTGGGCTTACTTTAGCGTTGGGGTTTGGAGTGGTGTGCTGGGCCGGAGCCCTACAGAAACGGGCAGTGTGCCCCTTCTTGTTGCACCTATTGCAATGCAACTCCCGGTAGGCTCCACTATGATGGAAACTGCACTTTTTGCATTTTGTAAGGTTTCCAACATATGGTCTCACTAGTGTTGGTGTGGCAGGTGTTATGGCAACATGGACATCAACAATATGTTGTTTCTTTGAGGGTTCTTGAGTTGGCTGTCCCTTTTTCTAACTCCCAAAATTTCGCTTCCTGCTCTTAGGTTTGGGGTTTGGGGTGTCTTGGTACGTTGCCACCCGTTGTTTTCCTTGGTTGTTACTACGGTAGGAGTTGTCGATACTGTTTCCATTTTCGTTGGTGTTGTTAGCGTTGAGTTGCGCCATGACAGTTGTTACGGCGGCTTGGAATGTAGCGGAATCTATCTGTAGAATTGGTGTCTTACCGGTGTGCTGGTTATTTCCGTGGGAAGACATGATTCTGTTGCATGATGAGAAGCAAGCTCGTAAGTAAGTATGGTCATTTCTAGTTGTATTCTATCTATTTACATATACACTTCACGTTTTGTTGTACGGTTCTCAATGTTTCGACCTACATCCCTATGATGTATTTATGGTAGAGAGTAGAAATCGGAATTGTACAAATATTAAGTTACCCAAATAGACTGTAGATATCAAAAACTTAAGTTGTCTTGGGTTTTATAGGTTTTGGGATGACGTCTCTTGCTTGATTTATTATTACTAGTTGCGATGAGAGAGGCGATCAGACTAACAAATAGTGTGAGTAGTGTAATCACTAACTCACTAGGTTATTTATTATTTATTAGCGTGACTCATGAGGAGTTATGTCGTCTCGCACGCCTCGTGACTGGTTACCTCCGGGCATCTGTATGGTGTTCTTGTTTCTCGTAGATATGTTGAATCTTCGATTCATCATGCTTCGAGTTTTATCACTGATCTCCATTACTTCATAATGGAGAGCCCGACTCCGGATGTTCGAACGAGTCTCTTACGTCTTCTCTTGATAGGGTAAGGTCCCTTGATGATTTCTCCAGCTCCTTACTCTTCTGCTGACTGTTGTAGTGGAATGGCTACTTCTACCTATGTTGTTTGTGCGAGAATGGGAAGGTCTAAAGAATCTATGAGATTAATAAAGTTATCTTTGTTGAAATTTTTATGATGATTCTTACCGGGTCCTCCTATAGTCACGTAGTGTTTACAAATTATATATAACCAAGATTAAATAGACCTTCGAATAAGTGATCATACTCTAAAACCACAACCAAACTAGGAACAGGAAGTAGAGCGAAGACCACAAATTCTAAGTCTATGAAATGTGAATTATATATAACCCTGGGAGTATACACTCCACAATTATAGTCCTACCAGTAAGGGTCTTTTAGTTTTCACATCAGTTATTTATAGCACCTAAAATACTCCTATAGTATTTTAATTATAGGTTTGATTCTAATGTTCCTTTACATGTGGAGTTGGTAAGTTTTAGACTTCTTGTAACACCAGAATCACTCCCAAACATATGTTGGTTATATCTCAAATAAATATAGTTAACCAGGCTATATTTATCCCATATATGATTACATAACTGTCTAGGTTTGACTGTAGTGTCCAACATGTAAATGCTTTTGTTTTATTCTTATTATGACACTGTTCTAGTATGTATGTATACTTTTATAAGATACTAATACTTTTAAAGTATACTTTTAGTCATAGTGTTTTAGTCCCATTGTATTTATAGTTGTATATATTGTATGGTTTGATATACTAGTTCACTATAAACAATGCTTTGATACCAATCTGTCACACCCCTAAACCAGAACGGCAGAAACGTCTGGGGGCGGATGGAGTGATTTCATGTACAGTATCATAACAATTGAATAGTAATGAAACATAGCAATACAAACATTCATACATTTAGATTTCGAGTATTACATTGTTTACAAACGCGATTATTCAAAAGTTGATTACAAATAACTGAAAGGTAAGAAAAACATAAAAAGACGATGCCGGCCCTCAAGAAGGGTTGAGTACCTGCCTGCTAGATCCCTGAGAATACAAGTCGTTTTGAAAAGCGTCAACTAAAAAGTTGGTGAGTTCATAAGCATTTTTGTACGAAATAGTTTTACACTTGTTTAGAATAGTTCTCTTAGTACTTTCAGAAAATCCGATATTTTCAAAAAAAAGAAGGTTTGCAGTCTCGTTCTAAAACCGTGAATATATGCATGCATATCCTTTGTTTCTTTTGTTATACTTGTAAAGAGTGTGTTCCCAGAAAATCCAATATTTTCATAAATATAAGCTGAAAGTGAAAGTAGTTCCTTGGTATCCTTTCCTTGTAAAGTAATAATATATAGTTCCAGAAAAATGCGGTATTTTCCTTAAAGATGAGTTGTCGTCTTAAACCCTAAGACCATGATGGAGTTGAATGTCATATAGAAAATAGCTTATAGTTTCATTTCTTTCAATAAAACCAATGAAGTAAGCTTCTCGTAAACCCAAAATCATTTTGTTTATCCCTATGTGAGTCGTTATAACCATACTAATGACTTAAACGCCTGGCTTGACGTTTTTCAGGCGTCGGTTTCTATAAGATATTTGTCACCCTATACTGGCCTAGTCTAGCTGTAGCGAACAGCTCAGGTGTGGGGGTGTCAACCCCGTATAGATCTATACACAATTACCCCACTCTCCCTCAAGGAGACTCTGGTTATAACTAACAGGACTTATCGCGTACGCTAGGTAGGTACGACTAAAGGTGTCTCACAAGAGCATTAACAGATTTACGTGAACTATGACTCATTTTCTTGTAAAAACAGGATATTTATACCTTTTGTCACTCCCCCAAACCGGAACGGCGGAAACGTTCGGGGGTGGATGACGTGATGTGTAGTATCACAACCATTGTATCATAGAAATCATAGTAAACACAACCATTACATTGAATACATATATAAAAAAGGATTACATTTGTTTAAGTCTTGCTTAAATACATCAAAAGTGAAAGTATAATTTAAAGACATGACTTTAGTTGCTCCAACTTCCCAAAACTCCAGGAGGTACCTGCCTACTGATTTCCTGAGAATACAAGCAGTTTTGAAAGAGTATCAGCATAAAGTTGGTGAGTTCATAAGCGAGGTTATGTAGCAAAATCCTTTTATAAATTTGTAGAAAGATTTGTATGTTTCCAAGAAACTCCAATATTTTCTTAAATAATGAAAAGTAGCCTTAAACCCTAAGGCCCATGGTAAGTTCGTTATTGATTTTTGTTCTTATATCTGAAAGTACTTGCATGAAAACCCTGGTTACCACCAGTAACGTAAGTATCATATAGTGTGAAAACCCTGGCTAACACCAGTATGCATAGTAGGTTTATTAGTTAAAATAAAACCATTGAAGAGTGAAATCCCATAAACAATTGATTAGTTTATACTTATTATGAGTCGTATAATCATGCTTGATATGAACTAGAGACCTTTACAAGGTTCTTCAAGTGTTGGTTAAATGACATTTGTCACCCCAGGCATGCCTCCCTAACTGTAGATAGCAGTTCAGGTGTGGGACTGTCAATCCCGAATAGATCTATTCACAAATCTCATGCTCTCCCTCCAAGAGACTCTGGTTATACTATGATAGGATTTAATTCAGTACACCTAAGGGTACAGTTTTAAAGTAGAGCCTCACAATGTTGTACAATCTAGTTTACATGTAATTCTAAACTGTTTTCTTGTATTAGAATCCGTTGGATGCGGTATATGGTAATATTTATACTTAAATAATTATGAATTGCCATGCCCTTGTAGTAAAGAATACCATAAACTAAATCTGCCATAGTTTATATGTTTAGTGGTGAGTAATTTCTGAATTCGTAAAAGTTATGTTTTGAAAACCCTAAACTATACCTATTATAGTTTACATGTATATGATGTGAATGTTGAATCTAAAAAACTATGCAATTTTGGTTGTAAGTTGAAAACGTCCCTTATGCTCAACATAGTACAAAAGGGATAAGATATCTATATTTTATACAAATATGAAAATCGTTTGTCTGAATCAATTGCATGAGTTTTATACTTGTTAAAAGTCCTTTGGTATTAGTTCACAAAAGCATTTGTGTTTGGCTTGTATTCCCCCCAGGAAACGTTTAAAAATCGTAAAAGCGTAGGGGTATGAACTCACCTCGAGTGAGTGGTTTGTATGAAGGATCGATAAGAGATGATGAGTGTCAAATAAAGCCTCGAACATAATTGGATCCTATTTAACATGTAATAACATATATATGATTCAATTTAGGGTATTTCACGACTAGACATGATAGGAAACCACCCTAAGGACTTGGAAACACTTGGACGAAGTGTTAAAACCATATGGGATTGAGTGAGGGAGGTGTACGGCCACCCTAAGGGTGTGTACGGCCCTGGGTGTGCGGCCCATGAGTGTACGGCCGTACACTCATGAAAAAGTGTGCATGTTGAGGTGTTTCAAGGCCCTAAGAAACATCAAGGAAGTGTTCTAGGTCCCATGCTTGGTTGTAATGTAAGTTGGAGGCCTAAAATGTTGATCAAAGTGGGTTTACGGCCCTAAGGTGTGTATGTGGCCGTATAGTCCTCATGTTTATGCCCAAGTTGTCAACTTTAAGGTGTATTAAGTCTAGGATCATGTCCAACTAGAAGATAGGGGGCAAACTCTCACTTTGGAGGGTCTTTAAGGTGTGTACAGCCCACCTTATGAAGGTGTGCGGCCGTACACCTTCCAAGGATGGTGAATCATGTTGAAACTTTATGAATCAAGGCTTGGATCAAGAGGTCTTGCAAGTATAACAAGCTAGATGATGGAATACTCACGTTTTTGAAGCCTTGGAGGGTTCACGGTTGAGTAGGCTTGAGAGAAAGGAAGTAGTGTGCAACCAAGAGAAGAAAGGAATGAACGAAGGGGGTCTACTCTTATATATAGGGGTGAGTGTGCGGCCATGAGGGGGTGTACGGCCGTACACCCATGTGTACGGCTGTACACTCCTCCTAAAGGAGTGTATGGCCCGATTTGCTACTTTTACGACTTGATAACTCATCCCTAATCTCAACCTTGGTTGTACTCAAGCCTAGAACACTTAAACGAACCCTTAAACAATGCTAAAAGGCAATAGAAGCGAGTTTAACATTGATAGAATTGACTAATTGTACAAGATAGAAGTACCGGGTTGTCACATCATCCCCCCGTTAGAGGAAATTTCGTCCCGAAATTAGAGAATATAAATACAAATCATGGACTTGGAAAAAGATGAGGGTACTTCTGTTTCATTGAATCCTCACGCTCCCAAGTGAATTCAGGTCCCCGCTTGGCATTCCAGCGAACCTTCACTATCGGGATGCCACTTTGTTTCGTTCGTTTGACTTCCCGGTCCATGATTTCAACTGGTTCCTCCATGAAGTGTAAGCTCTTGTCTAGTTCGATCTCATCGAGGGGAATCACAAGTGTCTCATCAGATAGACACTTCTTTAGGTTCGACACGTGGAAGACGGGATGTACGTTGCTAAGTTCTCGAGGTAACCGGAGTTTGTATGCTACGGGACCGATCCTAGCGAGGATCTCAAATGGTCCAATGTATCTTGGATTTAGCTTTCCACGCTTTCTGAAACGTATCATGCCTTTCCAGGGTGAGACCTTTAAAAGGACACGGTCACCAACCTGGAATTCCAAGGGTTTTCGTCTCTTATCGGCGTAGCTCTTTTGTCTATCTCGTGATGCTTTTTGTCGTTCTCGGATTTGTACGATGTTTTCAGACGTTTCTCAGATGATTTGAGGACCCGTGAGAGTGTTTTCAGGAACTTGACCCTTGACTAGCTGCGTGTCACCCACTTCAGCCCAACACAGAGGGGATCTGCACTTACGACCATAGAGGGCTTTAAATGGCGCAACTTTAATGCTGGTATGGTAGCTGTTGTTGTAGGAAAATTCGACCAATGGAAAATGAGTGTCCCATGACATGCCAAAGTTGATGACGCAGGCTCTCAACATATCTTCCAATGTTTGGATTGTTCTCTCACTCTGTCCGTCTGTCTGTGGATGATAAGCCGTGCTCATATCCAGCTTAGTTCCAAGATCCTTCTGTAGTGATTGCCAGAATCTCGAGGTAAACCTGCTATCTCGATCGGAGATAATGGATACAGGTACCCCATGAAGGCGAACTATTTCTCGAAGGTATATTCGTGTGAGTCTCTCCATTTTGAAGTTTTCTTTGATCTGTAGGAAGTGGGCGGATTTAGTCAGTCGATCGACAATTACCCAGATGGCGTCGTGCCCACTCGGAGATCTGGGTAACTTAGTGATAAAATCCATTGTAATCCTTTCCCACTTCCACTCAGGTATTTCTGGCTGCTGAAGTAAACCTGAGGGCTTTTGATATTCCACCTTCACCTTGGCGCAAGTCAAGCACTTGCCCATGAAGGTAGCAATTTCTGCTTTCATGTTGGGCCACCAATATAGTCGTTTGAGATCCAGATACATTTTATCTGAACCTGGGTGAACGAAGTATCTAGTCTTGTGAGCTACGTTCATGATAACTTCTCTGTAACCACCGTACTTCAGGTTCCAGATACGGTCCATGAAATAGTAAACTCCGTCTCCCTTGACCTCTAAATTCTTTTCCATTCCCCGCAGGGCTTCATCCAACATGTTCTCTGGTTTTAAGGCTTCCAGATGAGCCTCTCGGATTTGTGTGGATAATCGGGAATGGGTGGTCATAGTCAATGCCTTCACCCTACGACCTGAATACTCCTTTCGTCTGAGGGCATATGCTACCACGTTGGCCTTGCCGGGATGGTAGCGTATTTCGCACTCATAATCACTGAGTAGCTCTACCCATCGCCGCTGTCTCATGTTTAACTCTTTCTGATCAAAGATATGCTGTAGGCTTTTATGGTGGGTGAATACAGTGCACTTGGTTCCGTAGAGATAATGTCTCCAGATCTTTCACGCGAAAACCACTGCTCCCAACTCTAGATCGTGAGTTGTGTAATTGACTTCGTGTGTTTTCAACTGCCTCGAGGCATAGGCGATAACCTTTCCTCGCTGCATGAGCACACAACCCAGGCCCTGATTGGATGCATCACAGTAGAAACGAAATCTTGCGTCCATTCGGGCAGGGACAAGATAGTTACGCTGCATAGGGCCTACTTTAATGTTTGAAACGCAGTGTCTTGCTTTTCTCCCCAACTAAAGGTTACACCTTTCTGGGTCAGGGTGGTTAAAGGCTTAGCGATTTTTGAGAAGCTTTGGATAAACCTGCGATAATAGCCAGCGAGACCCAAGAATTGACGGATTTATGTGGGTGTCTTTGGTACTGACCAATTCTCGATCGCTTTGATTTTGGAAGGGTCCACGTGTATGCCTTCCTCGCTAACCACGTGTCCAAGGAAAGTTACCCTCCTGATCCGGAACTCACACTTTGAGAATTTTTGCATATAGCTTCTCCGCCCTTAATGTGTCCAGCACTAATCTCAAGTGCTGTTTATGATCATCTTCGCTCCGCGAATAGACAAGTATATCGTCAATGAAAACGATTGCGAACTTGTCTAGGAAAGGACGGCACACCCGATTCATCAGGTCCATGAATACTACCGGTGTGTTGGTTAGACCGAAGGGCATTACTACGAACTCGTAGTGTCCGTAACGAGTTGGGAATGCTGTTTTAGGAACATCGTTCTCGCGAACTCGTAACTGATGGTACCCTGATCTAAAGTCTATCTTGGAGAAATAACTGGCTCCCTGAAGTTGGTCGAAGAGATCTTCGATTCTGGGTAGGGGATAACGGTTCTTGATGGTAAGCTTGTTCAGCTCTCGGTAGTCAATGCACATCCGGAAGGATCCATCTTTCTTTTTCACAAATAAAATCGGGGCTCCCCAGGGTGAGGAACTCGGCCTTATGAATCCTTTGCTGATTAGCTCATTGAGCTGGCTGGATAATTCTTGCATTTCTGCCGGCGCTAGACGGTAGGGAGATTTAGCTAGAGGAGTAGCTCTAGGGATTAAGTCGATACGAAACTCGACTTGACGTTCGGGAGGAATTCCTGGAAGATCTTCGGGGAAGACATCAGGGAAGTTGCAGATTTCGGGGATGCTCTCAAGGTCTTTAACTTTTTGCGTTTCATCAACAATATGAGCTAGGAATGCATGGCACTCCTTTCGCAGATATTTCTGAGCTTTGATGCATGAAATGATACGGAGGTTCGAACTGAGTTTATCACCGAAAAATAGTGAGGGCTTCGCCAGAGGGAAGTTTGAGACGGATGGCCTTCTCGTAGCAGAGGATATCCGCACGATTGGGGCTCAACCAATCCATGCTAATTATGACATCGAAGCTTTTTATGGAAACTGGCATAAGGTCGATGGGAAAGGAATGATCGTCTAGGGTAAGAGTACATCCTATGAATATGTCGTTAGTTCTCTCTTTCTTCCCGTTAGCCATCTCGACGGTAAATGTTTCAGTTAAAGGTTGGGATTTACATTTGAGTAAATGTTTGAATGCATGACTAACAAAACTCCTCTCCACATCAGAATCGAAAAGAATGCATGTATAAGAGTTGTCAAGGAGGAACGTACCCGTAACAACGGTAGGATCAACGACCGTTTCCTCCTGGCCCATAGCTAGTACCCTCCCTGTGCTGCCCGCTGTTGTTGCCTTGGGGCAATTTCTTTTGAAGTGCCCAACCTCCCCACATCCATAGCAGGCTTGACTAGCGCCTGCCCCAGGAGCCTGATTGGTTGGTTGGACGGGTGTCTTGCAGTATCGAGCCGTGTGTCCGTTCTTTCCACAACTTTTGCATTTCAAATCACGGCAGGGTCCGTGATGATGAAAGTTAAACTTGTTGCATAGAGGTAGGTTCCCAGCATAAACACTGGTAGGAGCTTGGGTGGTTTGAACAACAACTGGAGTAGCAGCAGGAGTAGTAGCAGCATGAACTGCCACCGTTTGCTGTTTCTTGGAGGGCTCCTGCGAAGACTGCCCCTTTCGCTTGTTCCAAAATTTCTTCTTCTTCTCTCCACTATCCTGTTGTGGTTTCGGAGCGGCTTTCACCTCATCAAGATCGACCCCATGATCTATCAGAGTCTGCGCCAGGCACTTGGCGCTATCAAATGTAGTGGGCCTAGCAGCCAAGACATTTCCTTTGGTTGGGGGCGTCAGTCCCCAGATGTACCTCTTAATCTTCTTGCCTTCCGGGGTGACCATTCCCGGACAGAGAAGAGCCAGATCGCAGAATCTAGCTGTGTAAGCAGCAATGTCGGAACCCTTCATCTTCAGGTTCCGGAGTTCGTGCTCTAGCTTTTACACCTCGCCCCTCGGGCAGTATTCAGCAAGCATGAGTTCCTTCATACTTTCCCAACCCATGGGATTAGCCACTGGCATGGTTAGAGATTTCATTTGACCATTCCACCTGGTCAATGCTCTGTCGGTGAAGGTGCAGGCGGCGAACTTCACCTTGTTGGCTTCGGAACAGGAACAAATTTCGAAGATGGATTCGATCTTCTCGAACCATCGAGTTAATGAAATGACTCCACCATTGCCATTGAAGGACTTGGGTTTGGCATTCATGAAGTCTTTGTAGGAACACTCCTTCTGATGTCCCTGGTCACCGAGGTTCTGGGGATGAGTACCACTTCCGGATCCACCAAAGTTAGTTGTACCATTGCTGCAGTCACGGCGGCTATAACTGCTGCCTGGAACATAACAGGATTGAACTGAGGAGGTGGCGGTGGCGGAGTGTCGTTGTTCCTTCTGATGGGTCTTCTTCGGGGAGGCATCTTGTTATAGAACAATCAGGAAGAAGAGGATGATAAGTCCCCTGAATTTAAATCAAGATATATGAAACAAGATATATCTCATTCTGAAAGTTAAAGTGTTCTACGAAGTGATATATAGAGGAGGGTTACTGTTGCAAGTAACTATCGCTAAGAAGGAATATGTAGCAACACTTGGAATGAATATCTTTACGGTATTCGGCTCTAGTTAAAATACTCCTATAGTATTTTAAGTTGTACGTTTTTGTTCTGCCGATATCTGATGTATATATGCTTGGTAAGTTTTAGGCTTGCTGCAACACCACAGTCACTCCCAAGCACATGTTGGTCATGTCTTGGGTAAATATAGTTGATCAGGCTATATTGACTCTAGACATGATTACATAACTGCCCAGGTTTAACCACAGTGTCCAACATCCAAATACTTTTGTTTTGTTCTTCCTATGACTCTGGTTCTGTTAAGTATGTATATTTGTATACTTATTATAAAACACTTTTATTTTGAAAATATACTTTTAGTTTCAGAGCGCGTCAGCCCCTTAGCGTTTATAGTTGTATACCATGTAAGGTTCGGTATACTTAGTTCACTATAAACAAGGGCTCTGATACCAATCTGTCACACCGCCAAACCGGAACGGCGGAAACGTTCGGGGGTGGATGACGTCATGTGTAGTATCACAACCATTGTATCATAGCAATCATAGTAAACACAACCATTACATTGAATACATATATGAAAATGGTTTACATCTATTTAAGTCTTGCTTAAATACATCAAAAGTGAAAGTATAATTTAAATACATGACTTTAGTTGCTCCAACTTCCCAAAACTCCAGGAGGTACCTGCCTACTGATTTCCTGAGAATACAAGCAGTTTTGAAAGAGTATCATCATAAAGCTGGTGAGTTCATAAGTGAGGTTATGTAGCAAAATCCATTTATAAATTTGTAGAAAGGTTTGTATGTTTCCAAGAAAATCCAATATTTTCTTAAATAATGAAAAGTAGCCTTAAACCCTAAGGCCCATGGTAAGTTCGTTATTGATTTATGTTCTTATATCTGAAAGTACTTGCATGAAAACCCTATTTACCACCAGTAATGTAAGTATCATATAGTGTGAAAACCCTGGCTAACACCAGTATGCATAGTAGGTTTATTCTTTAAATAAAACCATTGAAGAGTAAAATCCCGTAAACAATTGATTAGTTTATACTTATTGTGAGTCGTAGAACCATGCTTGATATGACCTAGAGACCTTTACAACGTTCTTCAAGTGTTGGTTAAATGACATTTGTTACCCCAGGCATGCCTGCCTAACTGTAGCTAGCAGTTCAGGTGTGGGATTGTCAATCCCGAATAGATCTATTCACAAATCTCACGCTCTCCCTCCAAGAGACTCTGGTTATACTACGATAGGATTTAATTCAGTACACCTAAGGGTACAGTTTTGAAGTAGAGCCTCACAATGTTGTACAATCTAGTTTACATGTAATTCTAAAGTGTTTTCTTGTATTAGAATCCGTTGGATGCGGTATATGGTAATAATTATACTTAAATAATTATGAATTGCCATGCCCTTGTAGTAAAGAATACCATAAACTAAATCTGCCATAGTTTATATGTTTAGTGGTGAGTAACTTCTGAATTCGTAAAAGTTATGTTTTGAAAACCCCAAACTATACCTATTATAGTTTACATGTATATGATGTGAATGTTGAATCTGAAAAACTATGCAATTTTGGTTGTAAGTTGAGAACGTCCCATATGCTCAACATAGTACAAAAGGGATAAGATATCTAAATTTTTTATACAAATATGAAAATCGTTTGTCTGAATCAATTGCATGAGTTTTATACTTGTTAAAAGTCCTTTTGTATTAGTTCACAAAAGCATTTGTGTTTGGCTTGTATTCCCCCTGGAAACGTTTAAAAATCATAAAAGCGTAGGGGTATGAACTCACCTCGAGTGAGTGGTTTGTATGAAGGATCGATAAGAGATGTTGAGTGTCAAATGAAGCCTCAAACACAATTGGATCCTATTTAACAAGTAATAACACATATATGATTTAATTTAGGGTATTTCACGACTAGACATGATAGGAAACCACCCTAAGGACTTGGAAACACTTGGACGAAGTGTTAAAACCATATGGGATTGAGTGAAGGAGGTGTACGGCCACCCTAAGGGTGTGTACGACCCTGGGTATGCGGCCCATGAGTGTATGGTCGTACACTCATGAAAATGTATGCATGTTGTGGTGTTTCAAGGCCCTAAGAAACATCAAGGAAGTGTTCTAGGTCCCATGCTTGGTTGTAATGCAAGTTTGAGGCCTAAAATGTTCATCAAAGTGGGTTTACGATCCTAAGGTGTGTGTGCAGCCGTACAAAGGAGTGTGCGGCCGTACGCTCCTCATGTTTATGCCCAAGTTGTCAACTTTAAGGTGTATCAAGACTAGAATCATGTCCAACTAGAAGATAGGGGCCAAAATCTCACTTTGGAGGGTCTTTAAGGTGTGTACAGCCCACCTTATGAAGGTGTGCGGCCGTACACCTTCCAAGGATGGTGAATCATGTTGAAACTTGATGAATCAAGGCTTAGATCAAGAGGTCTTGCAAGTATAACAAGCTAGAGGATGGAATACTCACGTTTTTGAAGCCTTGGAGGGTTCACGGTTAGGTAAGCTTGAGAGAAAGGAAGTGGTGTGCAGCCAAGAGAAGAAAGTTATGAAGGAAGGAGGTCTACTCTTATATATAGGGGTGAGTGTGCGGCCATGAGGGGGTGTACAGCCGTACACCCATGTGTACGGTCGTACACTCCTCCAAAAGGAGTGTATGGCCCGATTTGCTACTTTTACGACTTGATAACTCATCCCTAATCTCAACCTTGGTTGTACTCAAGCCTAGAACACTTAAACGAACCCTTAAACAGTGCTAAAAGGCAACAGGAATGAAGGGTCCAGTTAGTGGTTTGGTCTAGGCTTTCAATTTTAATAGTTCTTTTGACTCTTTATGATGTAATAGTAGGTTATTTTGGTGTTTACGGCTTTGTAGTGTGTTTACGGCCGTAAACCCCTTTACGGCCGTAAACCCTGTTTCCAGCCCAAGTCTCCTATAAATAGAGGTTGTGTAGGTCAGTATCGGTTGTTGATCCTAGAGAGTTCACGGTCGCTGTAAAAAAGTTGTACCCGACGTTTTTTCAGTTATAAAGCGTGTGCAAGCTTGTTTCTATTCTACTTCTACTCCCATTCTTGTTCTATTTGATTGTTTGATTGTTTGATCACTGGTAAGATTCATTTTCAGGACCTTACAATTGGTATCAGAGCCTGACCGGTGTTTACGGCTTTCTATTCTACTTCTACTCCAATTCTTGTTCTATTTGATTGTTTGATTGTTTGATCACTGGTAAGATTCGTTTTTAGGACCTTACAATTGGTATCAGAGCCTGACCGGTGTCAAAGCATCATTCAATCGAGTTTTCGGACCGTTTAAACTAATATTCATCATTGTTCGAGATTGGGTTTGGTACTTTCACTGCTAAAAGGGATCGAATCTGATAAAAATTCGTGTTTACATAAATTTCTGGGAGTTTACAGCCAAGTGATTACGACCGTAAACTCAGTTTACAGCCGTAAACTCAAGAATCTTCAAAGACCGTAAAATTTGTTCTTGGACCGTAAACAGAGCATCTTCAATAACCGAAAACTCATCTTCAAAGACCATAATCAATGCATCTTTATTGACTGTAAACTACTGGACCGGAAATCCGACCGTAAACTCAGTTTACGGCCGTAAACTATCTGACCGGAAACTCATTTTTGACGTTCTTCTTGTTTTAATTTTTGATTTAAAATTTAATAATCAATGGATTCTCAAAGTCAAACACATCATCATGAACTGGATTCTGTCATGGGCACAACCACACGTATTCCAAGACTGCTGTCTGCAGATGGTTTTCCTGAATGGAAATACCGGATTGGGAAGTATGTTAAAATGAAGGACTTCAAAGTTTGGAGAAGCATCATCAAGGGCCCTGTCCGAATTACCACCACTGTTGCAGGACAACTGGTTGACAAAGCAGTTGAGAACTATACAGATGAAGATTTTGAGAAAGTTGAAGAACAGGAAAGGGCTTTGGCCACTTTGACCATGGCTTTATCTCCTAATATAACTCAAGGTTTCAGAGAGTATACTTCAGCTAAAGCTTTGTGGGAAGCCTTGATTGAGGTGTATGAAGGAAATGAAGACATGAAGGAAAGCCGCCAGGATATGTTGCAACAGAAATTCAACATGTTTAACTACATTCCCGGAGAAACCCTGGAGGCACAGCTGCAGCGATTGACAACCCTCACTACTGAGATGAACATATCTGGGATCTTCTTGACCAAGTCCGAGATAAATAAAAAGCTACTGAATGCTCTTCCAAAGTCATGGGACATGAATGTAGCTGTTATTAAGACGACCAAGGATCTGAATCGCATCACTCTTGCTGAAACAATGGCGATCATCGAAGCTTGTGATATTGATGATAAAGAGCGAGAGATTAATCATGTGAACTCGTATTCGACTGCAAATCTCAGAATTTCTTCTAACAATGCCCTTTCATCAATCATTTCTTCCTCAGGTCAAGCATTTGCTGTTCAACAACCTCAGATTCAAATCTTTACTACTGCGTCATCCATGCCTCATTCTCAAAGCCAGTCGTTTGTCACTCCACAAGCTGTTCCCTCCTCCAATGTGCCAGTTGTAGCCTCTTCCTCAAACACAAAGGAAAGTGATGACAATCTTGCTCTCGCCACAGGACTTGTTAAATGCTATAATGCTTTTGTAGCTGGAGAGATTCCACCTCAGTTGTCATTTGCTGATCTGGATCAGATTCATCCAGAAGATGTATAAGAGATGGATATTACGTGGCAAATTGCTATGACAGTATTCAGGGCGAAGCAGTTTGCTAAAAAGACAGGGAAGAATAACTGGGGGATGAATGCTGATAAATAGGTAGGGCTCAACAAGGGAAAGCTGCGATGTTTCAACTGTCACGAGCCAGGTCATTTTGCTCGTGAGTGCCCGAAACCGGATCGAAGGTTGAACAATGACAGGATGATGGGTGCGCTGGGAAACAATCGTAGAGGTGTTGTGTTCAACGGTGAGACTGCTATGGTTGCTCAGTCATTTGACTGGGAGGACCAGATTCAGGCTCTGAATATTTCAAGACCTGAAAATGCTCACCTAGTCCAAATCAATGATGATGCTCCCGTGAAGAATGTTGCAGCTGATCCTGAAGAAAAGATGATGGAGCTGCAGTTTCCACTGATGGTATCTTCTACTTCCGAACCCAAGAAAAGTGAGGTAAGTTTACCTTCTAGTTCTCAGGCATGTATTGATTATGTTAAAATTCTTCGTGACGAAATATAATCATTACGTAGAGAAGTAGAGGATCTTAGATATGAGGGCTATCAACTTAGAAAAGGACAAAAACCCCTAAAGGCCCAGTTAGAAACAAAAATAAAGGACTTTAGGAGACTTCAGGAAGACTACAGTAGCAAATGTGAAAATTCTGATTATATCAAGAGACAGAATGCTGAGTTAATTACTGAGCTTGATACATTAAAAGGGCAATTTGAAACTGCAAATTTTGATTTTAAAAGGTTTGATGTATCAAATGAGGTAGTTGCCAACATGATTGACCATTGCCTGTTGTTCAAACGAAACCAACAAAAGGGTTTAGGATATGATAATGTACCTCCTCCTTTTAATCATACATATCAATATCACCCTTTGACTAAAGAGGAGATTGCCAACGAACCATTCATGGTGTATGGCAAGCCATCTGGTTTTGTTTCAGGAGGATTTATCAATGTTGAAAGTACTAACATTTCTACTTCCCCTGCAGATCAATCCTTAGATCAGTCAAACGAAGTTGAAGGATCTATTTCTGATAACAAAACTGAGTCTGAACCTGATGTTTTTGTTTCCAATGAAAAACCTTTTGTTTCTGATGTTAAAAATGATAATGCTTTTTGTGATACTTCTGCACCTGCTCCTGCTGAATTAAACTTTTTTTGAAGTGTTTGATGAATTATTTGATAATCCTGATGTTTGTGATGCTTCTAATGAAAACACACCAATTCCACAAGTCACGCCATCTGATGCACCCTCACTTATCTCACAACCTGTTTCTTACACATGTTCTTGTGGGAAAAGTAAGGGTGTCAGTAAAGAAAATAAATCTGAGAAAGGCAGTACCAGTTTTAATAATAATAAACATATTTGTTTTAATTATGGTGTTGGTGGTCATATAGCTAGGAATTGTCAAAATAGGATTTTTGTAGATTATATGTCACCAAGAGGAGAGAACGAATCTAGAGGAAGGTCTTTAACTAGAAAGTCCTCAAGAACTCGTTCTCGGGATGATGATTGGATGGATGATCGAAGTAGAAAAAGGGCGGTTTTTCAAAAGAATAAAAGGGTTTTTCATAACAAAGTCCCAAACAGTTTGCCAAAACCGAACAAGGCTCCGCCAAGATCGGTTTCGTCAAAGAGCAGTTCTGGATCTTCAACCACTTCTGGTAGAACATCCAGATGCTCAATGCAAACTGATAAGAAACATATTTCAAAACCACCTGTGACTGTTAGGAAACCTAAATATCATTGGATGCTCAAATTAACTTCCAATCAATCATCAGCATCCTCTGAAAAGATTAGAAATGATGATTCAGAATTAAAGATTTTAAAAGATCAATCAGAGAAAGTGAAGAGCCAACCCAGGACAGTGATGACCTGGGTTCCCAAATCAAAATGATCCCGCTCATTTTACAGGGACAGTTGCGGAGGAATGTCGTCAGACCTTGGTACGTCGACATCGGCTGTTCCCGACATATGACAAGAGACACCTCCCAACTGAGCGACATTCAATCCTTTAATGGGGGATATGTTTCCTTTGCGGGCGGAGAAGGTGGCAAGATCACTCAGAGAGGAACCGTAACAAATCGAGTGCTGAGTTTTGAGAACGTCAACTTTTCTCCCGAGTTAAAACACAGTTTGTTGAGTGTGTCTCAGATTTGTGACAAAGGTTACTTTACACATTTCACCGACAAAGAGTGCATGATTCTCAAGCCAGCCATGGTCATCCCAGAAGAGTGGATTCTTGTCAAATCAAAGCGGGATGGAAATGCGTATATTATTGATATGAACAGCAACATTCCTGAACAAGTCACTTGCCTCTTTTCGAAGGTCTCAGAACAGAACGCAATGTTGTGGCACCGAAGACTTGGTCATGCTAACGCTAAGAACCTAAATCGTATTGAAAAGAATGAGATGGTCCAAGGCTTACCTGTCAGAGACTTTATAACTTTTGAGAAGTGTGTGTCATGTGCCCAGGGAAAACATCATAGAAAACCACACCTGCCAAAACAAGTTAACTCAATCAGTCAGGTGCTCCAGTTATTGCATATGGACTTATTTGGTCCGGTCAACGTCCTAAGCATCAACAGAAGTTCGTACTGTCTGGTTGTGATCGATGATTTCTCTCGTTTTACGTGGGTCTTCTTCTTATTCAACAAAGTTGGGGTTGCTGATCTGATAAAGAAGTTCATCATGATGATTGAGAGCCAAACCAATAACCGGGTGAAGGTGCTTCGTACTGATAATGGAACAGAATTCAAGAATGCAGTTCTTGATCATTTTTGCGCAGAAAAGGGAATTGTGCGTCAATACAGCTCTGTTCACACGCCTCAACAAAATGGTGTTGCTGAGAGGAGAAATAGAACATTAAAAGACGCTGCAAGGACGATGCTGTGTGACTCCAAGTTACCTGTTTTCTTTTGGGCTGAGGCGATTAACACTGCTTGCTACGTGCAGAATCGTGTTTTAATTAACAAAGCTCAGATGAAGACACCGTACGAGATTCTATATGGTCATAAGCCTTGAGTCAGTCATTTCCGTGTATTTGGCTACCCTTGCACCCTTCTTCACCTGGAGTCCAACCCGAAGTTCAATGCCAAAGCCGATGATTGTTATTTCGTAGGATATGCTGCACGCACCGCGTATAGGGTTTACAATAAGAAGACGAAGCAGATTGTAGAATCCCTCGACGTGCGCTGGTTGGAGGAGAATGAGACAGATGCTCGAGTGGGCCCTGATTGATTATTTGATTACACATCGCTCTTCAAGTCCATTAATGTGTCTTCAGATGGTTCATCTGGGTCTTCCTCTGGTTCGAAGATTGTTTCTGAAGACGAAGACGAAGAAGTTGTTTACAGACCTCCAACGGTATCCTCTTCACCACCTGAGGGGGAGTCATCTGCTCCACCTGAGGGGAGTCATCTGTTCCACTTGGTAGTCCAGAGTCTCCAGTTCAAAATGATACTCCAAATGCTGATGCTACACCTCTTACCCCTGTTGAAAGAGAGTTCATGTCTACAGATGCTTCCGCTGTCACTCCAACTTTTATGGAACTACTCTTTCCTGAAGAAATTGCTAATGAGTTTGTAGCAGATTCATCTAATGTGGAACAATCAGCAAATGATGGAGGTTTCAACATTCATAATCTTCCCTTTTCACTCAATGATATCAGCCAAGAGATACCTTCAAGAATTCAACGCGATCATCCGATCGAAAACATCATTGGTCAGCTGGGTGATGGAGTTAGAACCAGAATCAAAGTGGAGATGTCAATACATGTCTCTATTCTTGCTTTATATCTGAAATAGAGCCCAAGAATGTTGAAATGGCTTTGAATGAGCCCAACTGGGTAGATGCTATGCATGAAGAGCTAAATCAATTTGAAAAGCTCGGGGTTTGGAAATTGGTTGAGTTACCAAAGGGCAAAAATTATCTTGACACACGCTGGGTCTATCGAAATAAGCAGGATGATTCTGGCGTTATAGTGCGTAATAAAGCAATATTGGTGGTTCGTAGGTTTCGACAAGTCGAGGGTCTTGATTATACCGAGGTTTATGCTCCAGTGGCTCGCTTGGAGGCTATTCGTATCTTCCTTACATATGCTTCCTACATGAACTTCACGGTTTACCAAATGGATGTCAAGACAGCCTTCTTGTATAGCAAGGTGAAGGAAGAAATCTACGTTGATCAGCCCCCTGGGTTTGTTAACTCGAAGTTTCCTAATCATGTCTACAAGTTGGACAAGGCGTTGTATGGGCTACATCAAGCTCCTCGAGCGTGGTATGCGACTCTCACAAAGCACTTGCTCGATCATGGATACTCTCATGGCACTATCGATCAAACTTTATTCATCAAGCATGTTGGTAATGATCAAATTCTAGTCCAGATCTATGTTGACGACATTATCTTCGGGTCTACCAATCCACAGCTATGCAAAGAGTTTGAAGGCGTAATGAAAAAGAGGTTTGAGATGAGTTCGTTGGGTGAAATGACCATGTTTCTAGGGCTTCAGGTCAAACAAAATTCAACCGGAATCCTGCTCCATGTGGAGGATATTCTTGAGAAGTTCGGGTTTCAAGATGCAAAACCTGCATCGACGCCGATGGCCAAAAGACCCCTGCTGAATCCAGATACTGATGGCGAATCCGTAGATCAGACACACTACAGATCGATGATCGGATCGTTGATGTATCTTACTGCAAGCCGTCCAGACATCATGTTTGCAGTTTGTCAATGCGCACGTTATCAGGCTAATCCTAAACTTTCACATCTTATTGCTGTCAAAAGAATTTTTCGGTATATTAAAGGCAGCCCAAAATTCGGTGTTTGGTATCCGAAAAATTCCGAATTTGATTTATATGCTTTTGCTGACAGTAATTATGGAGGCTGTGAGCTTGACAGGAAATCTACATTAGGAGGATGTCAATTCCTTGGAGACAGGCTGGTGTCATGGCAGTGCAAGAAACAACATACCGTCTCAACCTCAACAGCAGAAGCGGAATAAGTTGCTGCATCTGCTTGTTGCTCTCAAGTTATCTGCATCCAACATCAGCTGTTGGATTACGGTTTGAATTATCTAGAAACCCCCATCTACTGTGATAATGAGGCTGCGATTCAAATTGCTAAAAATCCTGTCCAACATTCCAAAACCAAGCACATTGATATCAAAATTCATTTTATCAGAGGCTGTTATGAGCGCTTGCTCATCTGGCTGGAACCGGTTCCCTCTGCTAATAATGTGGCGGATCTGTTCACCAAGCTTTTAACAAAGCTCGATTCGATGTGCTTGTGGGATTTTTGAAAATGATTCGTTTTGAGGATTAAAATTTTGTTTTAGGTTAGGTTAGTTTAAATTTGCGCATTTTAGTGATTTCATTCTCACCCATGCACAAATTTAGGGGGAGAAATAAACAAAAACCAAACAAAAATTGAAAATTTCAAAAATCCAAAAACATTAAAAAAAAATCAGAAAATCAAAAATATGTTGCTAATAGTTTTGCTTGTAGGTGATGTGACGGGAAGTGATATTATCAAGTGATAACATGCAATCTGAATCTGCGTAACGTACCAAAACTAAATCAGCTACGCTCTGTGATTCGATGCGCTGGTAGGCACGAAAAATTCTAAATGGACTTGACTAGGCAGAGTTGAACTTAAGGAATTCAAAGACTTGACAAATCTTGACCTAGTTAAATCCGTTTAGCCTGACAATACGACGCTCGGATAGGTTGAGCAGGGAGATATACATGGGAATCTACTGGTCACATGAAAAGAACTCGTATCTAGAACTGTGGATTAACTTTTCCTCGATGTGCGGATTCTGTCCTTAATTCCGGTATTGATGGGGTGACTGGGGAATTCCGATAAATTAGGTCTGTAGAAGATTTGTTAGAACAAAGTTCTTTTAGGATTGTTAGATTCTATGCAAGTAAACAATTAAGAACCTAATCAAGAACACAAGAATGGCTTTGAATATGTCAAATGATTAAAACTTCAACACCTCAGAAGAGCTCGATTAAGAACTTCGACTGTAGAGGTGTTTAGGGTTACAAAACAATGAACGTAATTATCAATCAACTCTAATGCATACATGCATGCATATTTATAGTATAACCCTATTAGATAATCACGGATAGACAGACCCAATCCGGATACAAAACATAAAGCCCGTGACGCAACACAATTAAACTCAACAATCTCCCCCTTTGCGTCAATGGAACCGAAAGCTCACTTCAGCTGAGATGCAGAAGACTTCTTTATTGTTTTGAACACCTTCGGAATGATAGCCAACAAATGATGATGGAACGTTATGTACCACCGAAGCATGTCCGTAAATTTCTTTTTGTCTGCTTCTGAGTTCTGCTTGCACCGATGAACAATGTTAATGATGTGCTCCAAGCAGTCAGTTGAGAATAAATGTTTATCAACAAAAGCGAATAAAAATCTGCTTCTAATTCAAATCTCCTGGTTTCGGTGTTGGCTTGATGGTCGGTTTCTTGTTCATTACTTTTGCTATCTCTTGATCCATAGTTGCAACCTCATGGATGTAAGAAGCCAACATCCTCTTCAAGTGCTCCAAAATCGGTTCATATTCCCTCGGATTTGTGAGCAGAATATTGAATAATAAAATCCAATCATGAGGATTTAGATTTGGAAGGTCTGCTAGGGAAATAATCGACACCGAGTTTGCAGAGCCTCGTGTGATTTTAAAATTGACATTTATAAACCTCCCAGCAGACGTAGGTTTCAGTACCTTGACAGTGATTATCTTATGTGCGCTCCATGTCAAGTACTACGGTTGTCCATACTTTAGATAGAAATCAATAAGCTCTCGGTCAACCTTTGGATGAGGAAAAGGAACCTCAGCAGTCGAATCGAAACAGTGAAACGTGAACGCCTTTCTTGTTATCGGTATATCGAACTGCGAGTCCTTAGAATTATCACAGTCAAACGAAGCAACAGGTTCCAACCAATAAACACTTGGAAACTCTATAGCTTGATTGATAAGTGCCTCTTTAGTCCATAGGGAAAACAAGGCCTTCTTGCAGTTCAAGGCATCTTCTTCCTTGTTTCTCCTTTCCCTCTCCTCTGCGTCCCTTGCAACCTTCAAGGTTTCATCAAGCTCTTTATCTCTCTTCTTTCGCTTAGCCTCAGCAATAGTTTCACCAAATTCGTTACTGCTATCATCATCAATCTCCTTTTGCTTTTCTTGTCGACCAGAACCTGAAGCTACATTGTCCTTCAGTTCGGTTGTAACTTTGACCTTCGGTTGAGCAGTTTCGGTTTCAGTCTTAACCTTCGGTTGATGAGCACCCTCTCCCCCTTGTTTTGGAGCAACGAATTTCTCCGAAACACCCTTCATCTCGTGTAACAATGCAAGGGCAGGAAGAAGTTTTGTTGTAAGATGATTCCGAATGGTCAAAGTGAGAATAGGATCATGAGCACCAAGAATGTTGGTGAGCATATCCTTCACATCCCCTGCACACCTGCGAAAAACAGCTCTCTCTGTCTTCAACAAACCAATTTCTTTATCAGCTTGAGCTAGCTGAACCTTCTGAACTTCGATCGTGGATGCTTGTCGAGCAAGTTCTTCCTTCAGAGCACTTTCTTTCGCCAAATCAGCGTGAAGAGATTCAAGGCGAGAATTCACCGAACTGATAAGAGAAGTGTTGTCGGCTTGGATAGAGGAACGCACAGCCTCAAACTTAGTTTGTTCTTCTTGAAGAGACTTGGAGAAAGAATCCACAGAAGCATTCACCTTTGCTGCATTCGTATCAGCATGCCCTTTAGGTGACTCAAGAAAGATCTGAGTACTATGAACAATTTCATTAATATCAGTGGTGGCCTTTTGGCAAGAGGAGGTAGACTCATTAACAGCTTTGGTGGATTTTTCAATTGACTCCGTATATTGTTCAAGAGCAGTGTCCAAAAAGGCTTTAAGCACAACACCACTATAGGACTTGCTGTCTTCAATCAATCTATCAAGCTTCTCGTGAATGCTTTGGAGGTGTTGTCTCGTGACTAGAGCATCATCATCCTCATCAGTAGGAAGCCTATAGGGACTGAAGTATGTAGAATCATACTCATCATTAGCACCACCGAGAGTGGCACCGGAGTCGGTTGAAGGTGAGGGTGAAAGGGGTGTAGAAGTAACTGGGGGTTCTGTTTCAGTAGTCGCCCCCGTATCAGATACGTTAACTCCTACTGTCGGCTCAGGAATAGTGGTTGTAGTGGATTGGGAAAAAATAGGAGTTGAGATGGGAGTTGTAGAAATAGGAATAGACGAAACTGGTGGTGGTGGTAAGAAGTTGTTGTTGGATATGTGGTAGGTGGGGGAATAGGAGGAACCGAAACTGGAACTGTCTGTTTCGGTGATGGAGGTGGGGTAGGAAGTTTGTTATGAGGAGATTAGGTTGGAGTAGGAGATCGGGGAGGAGTGTTACCTCTCGGTGATGCATGACGAATTTCCTCTTCTTCACCTTCATCGTCATTTTCTGAGCTAGGAGGAGTAGGACTCTTGGACCTTTTTGCCATCTTTTTAATCTTCTTCAATTTAGAAGAATCCCCTGTATCAGACTTTCGCTTCTTGGACTTGGAAGTCTTAGACTTATCATCCTCTGTTGGCTCTTTCTTGGTAGAAATCCATTTGCCTCGGTTACTCGGCTTGTCAACAGCATCTAGGGCAGCCTGCTGTTCAGGAGATAGGACTCTCGGTTCCTTGGGAGGAAGTTTTCGATAATCAGCCATGAGTTTACTTTCGGCTGTAACACATCTATACATTGTCTCAAGGATAGAGCCAATGTGAGGGAACTTCTTAGGATCAGAAATTATGATTTTCTTCGTGTGAAACGTAGCAATAGACGCAAGTAGAGCATCCTTCATCACCAGAATGTCGAAAGAATTTATTGCCCTTCTGGTAATGAGAGTCCAGAATCGTGCACATGAGATTTCAGAATGCCTTGTTGTAGTGTTGAGGCTTTGCACCACTTGAGACCAGATGATCGTCCCATAATCGAGATTGAGACCATTGTAAAGGTCGTAGAGAAGGGTTAGGAAAGCCTTGTTGGTGCCATCAGATCCAACACTTCTCTCCGCCAAAATCTTGATGAGAAGAGTAATCAGTCCATTCCATGGGGACGGTAGGCAGGACTTCTTAACCTTCGTTATTGTTGTAAGCACGTCAGTGTATCCCATTTCGTACAGCATCGAGAAAAGCTGAGTAGTGGTGATGAAATCGGGTGAAATCACAGATGAATCCACAGCGAGGTGCAACAAGGAACAAAATCTCCCTTTTGAAATAGAAGCCTTTTTAGAATGGATTAGAAAGTAGATTCTTTCCTTGTTCTTGTCATATGAGGCAGTAGAGTAAACTTGTGATAGAAGGGACATCGGAACGGCTTCCACCTGTGTTAGGGCTAGAACCAGTGGAGAATACTTCAAACACTCAACCACCTGCAGCATATACGAGTCGTACGGAAACGGATTGAGTTCAATAATCGTGTTCTGATTGGGCTTGAGCGAAAGCAATGTGGACGAAGCAGTCTGATCGTGAACGGATGAAGAAGTCGCCATTGTTGATCGAAGAAAGAAGATGAACAGTTTGAAACTTGCCTTGTAATTTTGAGAGAATTTGTTGCTGGTAAAAGACAAATAAAAGTATAAACCCTTTATATACCGTTGCTAGGAGAGAGAAAAATCATCATGATAATGACGCGGTCACTAAAACGTCGCCTGAAAAAGCGCTATGTGACAGGTTGGTTACTCCCAGGTATACGTCAGCACGTGTGGGTAGTGAGACCGTTCAAATTCACGCGCCCAAATTCTTATCCTCAATCGTCGTTTGAAATTCAGTTTCGTTCCAAGATGTAGAATTACCCCTGTTTCGCCAAAAGATAAACACAAATCGGAACCAACAGCAACGAGAATGTTGGAAAATTAAAATTTCCGTGCAATAGAGTGACAAAAGATAAAGAAATAAAGCAAATGTGTATTGGATGTGAGTGATGTCTCATTATAAGACAGAAAGCAGGTGATTCCGGGCAAAAATCGCTTCCTTCAGAGTCAAGAGAGACTTGAAGTGCTTGAGTGGATTCCCGTGAAATAACGATCAAATGTTTGTAGAGAAACATTGAAAGGGTTCTTTTTAAATCATTGGCTTAAGTTGGCTTATCTTCAACCGAACGTCGATGCTTAACATAAGACCGAACATGGGAAGAAGTACTTGTGAGACCGATGTGGTCTGTTGAACAAGTAGGTGGGATATATTTTATAGTGACTAAAGAAGATATAGAAATCTCAAAAACAAAAAGAAACTGGATCTTTATGGGAAGAAAAAGCCTTGGTGTTAGACAAATTCATAAAAGATCACTCAAAAATAAAAATGAGATTTCATTCGGTAACCAGTAACATCTTGAATATGACAATTCACCGTCAATTCGTTGTTGGTGTTGGATTGTGGGTTTCACTCAGTACGTGGTATACATATCTAAGATCATAAACACAGATTTTGTGCAACCATAAACCTCAGTGGTAAAGACTGAGAGTCTCAAGGGTTACAGTGATGAACCGAAAGTTGATGGAGAAAGTAAGGAGGGTGGTTAAGGAACCGAAAGTACCTTCTGCTATAAAGACGTGACTAAGCAGAAAAACTCTTAACTCATATGAGAAGAGTAAGGTAGCTGTAGACTGAGTTGATCTGAACAGCCTGATTGGGAAGAAACGATAGGTAGAGATCGAATCATTAAGGCCTTGCTCTAAGTCGTAGAGGCTTTGGTCAACATGCAGCAACATGCTTCTAGGGACCCTTAACTAGTTCTTATGGAAATGATTATACCTGTCTTAACTTCAAATTCTGTTGCACTGATACACGTGTGACCTAATGAAAGGAACAAACAAACAAACACACCACAAAAAAAATATTTTTGAAGTTTTGAAATTTTCTGAAAAACAATAAAAATAGAAAAAGAAAATAATTTTGGATTTTTGAAATTTTCTGAAAAATAATAAAAACAGAAAAAGAAAATAAAGTTGCATAAAACACTCTTTGAACAAAATGTACAACCGACACCTTATCTTAAAGGAATGAAGCGAAATAGACCGAGCGATCGGTTCATTTCGGTTCCTTAAAATTCCAGAGCCGAAATAGACCGAGCGGTCGGTTCATTTTGTTTCCTGAAAATTATAGAGCCGAAATAGACCGAACGGTCGGTTCATTTCGGTTCCTTAAAATTTCAGAGCCGAAATAGACCGAGCGGTCGGTTCATTTCGGTTCCCGAAAATTATGGAGCCTAAATAGACCGAGCGTTCGCTCCATTTCGCTTGTTTAATTTTTAGTAAGAGATTTGAGGATTCGGTACCGACTCTGCTTCCATCATTCCCAGGCCTTGTAAAATTTTATTGAAACTCGCTTCAGGCAAGGCTTTAGTTAATATGTCAGCCAGTTGATCAGAGGACCGAACGAAATGTACTTCCACGTTCCCATCTTCTACGTGGTCCTTGATAAAATGATATCTAAGTGCAATATGCTTAGTCTTAGAGTGTTGCACAGGATTGTGACAAATCCTTATTGCAGTTTCTGAGTCACAATAGAGAGGAATCTTCTTCATACTTAGCCCGTAATCTCTTAATTGACTTTGAATCCATATGACTTGAGAAGTACAGGATGCTGCAGCTATATACTCAGCTTCGGCTGTTGAAAGTGACACGCAGGTTTGCTTCTTGGACTGCCAGCTAACCAGTTTTCCGTCAAGAAATTGGCATCCACCTGTAGTGCTCTTTCGGTCCAGACCACATCCTCCAAGATCAGCATCAGAAAAGGCTTGAATGAAGAATCCAGATCTAGCAGGATACCAGAGACCGAGAGATGAGGTTCGCTTCAGGTAACGAAAAATATTTTTCACCGCCACCATGTGAGGTTCTCTTGGATTAGCTTGAAACCTAGCACAATAACAAACAGAAAACATAATGTCTGGTCTACTAGCTGTTAGATACATAAGGGACCCTATCATTTGTCGATATAGTGTTATGTCAACAGCAGGTTTTTCCAGAGAAGGTGTTAACTTGGTGCCAAATGCCATAAGAACCTTCACTTTTGAGTCTCCTGTCATGCCAAATTTTGTTAGCAGGGTCTTTGTATACGCCTCTTGGTTAATAAAAACGCCTTCTGGTCCCTGTCTTATATTCAAACCAAGGAAAAAATTAATCGGACCCATTGCGCTCATTTCAAATTTAGTCTCCATCAACTTCCTGAATTTAGCTGTTAAGCTAGGATTCGTGGAGCCGAAGATGATGTCATCGACATAAATTTGAACTATCATTAGATGTTCGCCTTCTTTTTTTCGGAAGAAGGTTGGGTCAACCGAACCTTGCTTAAATTTCGACATTTTCAGAAAGCGAGTTAAAGTTTCATACCAGGCTCTCGGTGCTTGCTTCAAACCATATACCGCTTTATCCAGCACATAACAATGATCAAGGAATTTCTCATTCACGAACTCGGGAGGTTCCTCAACATACACTGTTTCTTCTAGTTCCCCATTCAAGAAAGCGCATTTGACATCCATTTGGAAAACTTCGAAGTTTTTATGAGCAGCATATGCCAGGAAGATTCTAACTGACTCCAACCTAGGTACTGGAGCGAAGGTTTCCTCATAATCTATCCCTTCCTCTTGGCAATAACCTTTCACCACCAACCGAGCCTCGTTGCGAATGACATTCCCCTCTTTATCTAATTTATTTCTGAAGACCCATTTTAAGCCGACTACTGAAGCATCCTTTGGTGTAGGAATCAGCCTCCAAACTCGGTTGCGTTCAAACTCATGGAGCTCATCTTGCGTTCCTTGAACCCAATCAGAATGATCAAGTGCAACATTAACTGTTTTCACCTCGATCTTGGATATGAACGAATTAAACATACATAATTCAACTCTAGAGAATAATGCAGTTTGTTTCGCTTTCAACTGTGAGCGAGTGAGTACTTTCTCAGATGATTCTCCAATAATTTGAGCTTTGGGATGGTCCTTGGTCCATTTGACAAACGGAGGGTAATTTGGGTCATATGCTGGATCCAATTCAGCATTCACTTCCTCTTCAAGTTCTGATTGATCACCTTCGCCATCGTCAGTTGCATTCTCTTTCTCCCCCTCGACTGGCAAAGTGTAACCTGTGGCAGCATCAGAATTTGCATCCTTTGTGGGAGTTGGATTCTCTCCCTCGATTGGACTACTATTGGGTGGGTTTGGAGCAGTATGTTCACCCTTGCTTGGACCTTTAGGAGTTGGGGATAGAATAGGACTCTCCCCCTCGAAAGACATTTCGGTTGTCTTTGGTGCTGAAGAACTCTCCCCCTTGAATATTGAGCCGTGGATGGGAGATTCAGTTGAGGATTGAACACCTATAATTTTAGGAGGTTCACTTTCCATTTCTTTGGCAGCTTCATCTATGATCTTTTTGAGATTATCAATTTTGTTATCTACTGCTTTCGCCTCTGAGTGTGCCGCTTTCTCTGGTTCATCGAATAACCGAATGTACTCTTCAAACAAGTTGGATATTGGAACCGAGACCTGTCCAGATTCCGGAAATATTTCATCTAAGTCACTTTCACTCCTTTGAACTTTCTTCATGTAGTTATCGTCAAAGGTGACATAATATGTTTCTTCAATTCGTTTTGAGCGTTTGTTCAACACTCTGTAGGCTTTTGAAGTGAGTGAATAACCAAGAAAAATTCCTTCATCTGCTTTGACGTCAAACTTGTTTCGGTTCTCCTTTGAATTAAAGATGAAGCACCTTGAACCGAACACATGGAAAAATTTGACGTTGGGCTTTCGATTGTTTATGATCTCGTATGGAGTGATTGAGAATCTCTTGTTGAGCAAAGATCGGTTCTGAGTGTAGCACACAGCTGCAACTACATCAGCCCAGAAGTATAACGGAAGAGAAGCGAAACTGAGCATGGTTCTGGCTGCCTCACACAAAGAACGGTTTCGTCTTTAACCAATCCCATTCTGTTGTGGTGTATAAGGGGCCGAAAAATTGTGAGTTATCCCCTTGTCAGCCAGAAAGTCCTCAAAATCGTTATTCTTGAATTCCAGACCGTTGTCACTTCTGATATTCCTCACCGTCTTTCTCAGCTGCACTTCCACTTGCTTGATAAAAGTCTTCAACTTGGGAGTTGCATCTGATTTCTGTTTAAGAAAGAAAACCCAGGTAAAGCACGAAAAATCATCTACAATAACAAGGATGTACTTACTACCACCGATGCTCTCAATAGCTGAAGGTCCACATAAGTCAATGTGCAATAGTTCAAGAGCTTCAACAATCTTTGTATTGATTCGTGTAGGGTGGCTCTTTCTGCTTTGTTTGCCCATCTCACACGCTGCACATAGATGTTACTTGTCAAAATTGAGAAGAGGGAGGCCTCAAACGTGATCACCAAGCACCAACTTATTAATGTCTTTGAAGTTCAGGTGTGATAGACGTCGATGCCACAACCAACTTTCATCAGTGTTCGCCTTTGACAGCAGACATATTGTTGGTTTTCCTCGTATTGGGTTGAGATTTAAAGGATACATTTCTCCTTTGCGTTCAGACTTTAGCAGAACCTTTTTCGATTGCTTTTCTATTATTTCAGAGCCCTCATCAGCAAATGATACTTTCAGACCTGTTCCCACAACTAATTGTGACACGCTGATGAGGTTATGCTGCAATCCTTCCACATACGCCACTTTTCGAATTGAGAAATCTCCATTGGTTATCATTCCATATCCCTTGATTTTTCCATAGGAGTTATTTCCATACTTTACAGACCCACCATCTTTTAGGGACCGAAACTCCCTCAGCTCTTCCTTCCTTCCTGTCATGTGACGCGAGCAGCCACTGTCTATATACCATTCAGCATCGAACTGCTCGTCACTGATTACCTGCAAATTCAAGCAGATTTAGGAACCCAAAGTAGTTTTTCACAGAAAAAGGAAGTACAGAAGAAATATCAACTAAATATGTTCTTTTTACTAGAGTGGTTTGATCTTTTCTTTTAATGGTATACACCTTGATTTTAGTTTTATCTTGTTTAATTTTTGGTGCATTAGTTGGTGTGTTGTTAGATGGTTTGGGATTTTTCTTTTGAATCCTAGGGTTAGCTGAGTTTTTCTTATTATGGTATTCAGATTTTGATTCGAGCTTTCCCTTTCCTTTGATGTCCTTCATTGAATTTGTTTTGCTATGGGAGTTAGAAGGACCAAAACTAGACTTGGGACCGAAACTTGACTTTCGGTTATGAGAGCCAATGTGGGGACCGAAACTTGACTTTCGGTTCTGAGAGCCAATGTGGAGACCGAAACTTGACTTTCGGTTCTGAGAGCCAATGTGGAGACCGAAACTTGACTTTCGGTTTGGTACGCTAGTTTGGGAACTGAAAGTAGATGTTCGGTTCTGACATTTGGAATAGTAGGAATTTGGGCTGAAATTTTCTTTTCCTTTCAGTTTTTCCTTTCCTTTATCCGTTGATTCTTTCTTAGGAGGTACGTAGTTGGGATTTTGGGATTCCCAGTGACGTTTTCGCTCATTCAGATACCTTGCGTATCTTTGATTTCGTAAGTGTTTCTGTTCAGCTAACTCCTTCTGTGATTTGTGGATATTGAAGCTAGCCTTTGGCTTCTCCTTTTTACTTTCGGTTGTATTTGTTGGAACAATTGGTTCTGTCATCGGTTCTTCAGGGATTTCTTTAGTTCCACTTGTGCTTGGTTTGTCGAAACTTGAGGGTTTGTTGATGGGTTCAACAACATATCTTCCTTTAACCCTCCATGAAGTTTGCTCAGATAAGCCTACAGTTTCGTCTGCGTTGTCAATAGGGGCAGACCAGAAATAATCGTCACATCCTTCAGCATTGTCTTTGTCGACCAAGATCTTTAATTCTGCTGTTTGTTTAGCAGTGACCCCTGTAACTGCATATACCTGATTCGGCACAGTTTGAACCTTTTGATAGACCATAGCTTTTTCCTTGAGTTTCTGTGGCTTTTCTTTCGACAAGCGAGCGAATTCAACCGAATTTTCAGAAATGAGGGGTTTCTCATTCTCGGTTTCACTCTTCATGAACTCAGAGCAATCAACTTCGTCTTCTACTGAGATTTCACTCATCTCACTTTCCTCATCAAATTCAGATGTATTATCTAAGTTCATTTTATTTTCTGAAGTTAATATGGCATTTGACGAGTCAATGGATTGAGTAGTTTCAGACTTAATTTTTTAACCTATCATTTTCATCTAAAATATTTTTGAGCATACATTTGTGTTCCTTAGAATCAATGAAGCTTTCTATCTTGTCCAATCCTATTTTGTAAGACATGGATGTCTCTTCTGATGATACTACTGATTCACATTCTGCTATGACCTCATCCTCCTTAAATTCAAGGAAGGGAAACATCATCTTATGAATCTTCTTTCCTATCTCACAACTTAAATGCAATTGAGCAATATTAAAGTATAAACACTTAGCAATTAAACAAAAAACATTCCTTTGTTTTAAAAACTTTAAATTGTCTCTTTGCAAATAAATACTTTCATCCCTAGCCCTAATTAACTCCGCCTCCTTCAGCTCAATCCACATCCTTCTCTCCTCACTTTTTGAAGACACCCTGCTGAGTTGGTCAGTTAGGTTAGAATTCGCTAAGCGAGTTTGCATGAGACTACCACTTAAGTTAGAAAATTTAAATTTTAATTCATTTAATTCTTCTTCGTAATCTGTTATTGGATCTTTAAGTGATTCAAGGATGGATTGTACCTTTTTGATCAACCGATCGCAGTCGTTGATCTTCTCACTCACAGGCTTGGCCGCAAAACACTTGTCCTCAGTCAGGTTCGGTTCCTCACTTGCACTTTCGGTTGATGAACCAACTGTGACAATTAAACACCTTCCAGCCGAACCTACTTCCATTGCCACATAAGCCTTTCCATGAGTGGGCTTTCTCACCTCTTCATCTTCAGAGTCGGTTGACCAAACTTCAACGCCACCGAACTCATCTTTATCTGCATTTTCCTGCACAATTAAGGCATTCATAGAACTATTAGTCGCCTTCTTTTTCTTGATCTCTTCCAACTTGCACATATAGTATGCCTCATCATCTTCACCATCTCTTTTCTCAGCCATTTTCCTTAGCATGCAATCTTTGGAAAAGTGGTTCTTGCCGTGACAGTAATTGCAGTCAAACCTAGAGTCTCCCGCAAGCTTGCTCTCCTTCTTGTATTCATCCTTTAGAGAAGAGACTTTCGCTTCATTCTTCATCTTCTCAGAACTGTAACTTCCCTGCCAGTTTAGGTTCTTGTTGACAGGAAATTTTCTTCGTGCAAACTTCTTTGGATTGGTGACCATCATAGCATACTCTTCGCTTGTAAGATCACACTCAGACATATCAGACTCTTCTTCTTCTTCTGCAGTGCTTTTTCCTTTTGAGACAAGCGCTAACGATCCTACACCTGAAACTACCTTCGCTTCTTTGGTTACTACACTCTCATGGGACTTAAGTATTCCCATAAGTTTCGCTAGCGAGTAAGATTTAAACTGTTCATGTGCTTTCACGGTTGAAACCACAACCATCCATTCTGGTCTCAGACCGTTCATGAACGTCGCCTTCTGCTCGATCAACTTTCTTTCTATTCCATGCTTGATCATCTTACTTAGGAGATGATTGAACCGATCGAAAGTTTGTATGAGTTTTTCTTCTGGTTTTTGTTCGAAAACTCCAAATTCTGACAGCAGCAAGGTTTGAATGGAGTGTTCCAGATCTTCATCAGTTGAATAAAGTTCTTTCAACCTATCCCAGATTTCTTTGGCCGTCGTGCATGATCCAACCAATCGAAAAGTGTCAGATTTCAAGGCGAATTTGATCATTCTCATGGCCTTCACATTACACAGCAACTTGTCTTTCTCATCCTGTGGCATCTTCTCTACATCCGCCACCAGCTTGTTATATTCCTTTTGGGACTTAACTGTCGTGTTCGTTCCTGAATGAACAAACGGCCCAAGTGTGATAGCTTCCCAGATGAGATAGCCATTATCTTCAGATCCAACCACGTAGTCTTCAAAGTGATGCGCCCTACTTCATAGTCTTGAGTGTAGAGTATGGGTAACCTGGTTGTTGATCCAATGTTGTTTGAGATGTTGATGGGATTTGTTTGCGAATCTTCGTGAGACATGGTGAGCTGCTAGAATCAAACCTGTAAACTTGAGATTAGGGTTTTATCTGAAACAGAGTTGCCGTCGATACGAAGAAGACGACTTCTATTTATACGATAAAAGCGGAAACCCTAAAGAATTTTGAATACAGAAGGAATGTGTATTGATCACACAGTCTCCTGCTCTGATACCAATTGTTAGAACAAAGTTCTTTTAGGATCGTTAGATTCTATGCAAGCAAACAATTAAGAACGTAATCAAGAACACAAGAATGGCTTTGAATATGTCGAATGATTAAAACTTCAACACCTCAGAAGAGCTCGATTAAGAACTTCAACTGTAGAGGTGTTTAGGGTTACAAAACAATGAACGTAATTATCAATCAACTCTAACGCATACATGCATGCATATTTATAGTATAACCCTTTTAGATAATCACGGATGGACAGGCCCAATCCGGATACAAAACATAAAGCCCATGACGCAACACAGTTAAACTCAACAAGATTATTTTCTGTCTTTCTGTCTGTTAGTCATATGTTGCCTCCTCTGCGTGATCGAGAGATTCGACCTGGACTGTAACATATGCAACTCTATCTCTCTGCATCTTCTATCTATGCAATTCTTTCTATCTGTTAGTCATATACTGTCTCCTTTGCGTGACTTTCAATCCGACCTGGTACACAGTATATGCATCATTCTTCTTCTCAATCCCTCTAAAACTTCAGTTAGTCATATGTTTAACCCTCTGCGTGATTGGAAGAGATCCGACCTGGGTGTGTAACATATGCATTCTAAATCTATCTTCTCTCTTAATAATTGTCTGCTCACCCGATGTAAGGACTATTCTGGAAGTTCTTGATTACTGGAGCATATCAGGAAGCGGGAAACATGTTCTAGTACAATTAAAATTGAACACTTACAGATTGTCTATAGATCTCGCTGCTCAATTTAGGTGGACAACAATATCCCTGGTCGTCGTCAGCTAAATGGTCCCTAGGAAATTTATCTAAGAATATAGGAGCTAAATGTCTTGTCTTTCTTAGCTTGTCCAAATTTATCACAAATCTTTCGTGTTTAAGTGGATCACAATAACGACGATCGACCAGACATAGACATGAAGGTAGAGGTACCGACAAGTCGATTAAGGCTGTCTAACAACTTTGATCCCAGTGTCACAAAATTATATTCAGTGTTTGTTGAGATAAGTCTAGTCTTCTTTTATTTTTATTTTTATTTTTATTTTTATTTTTTTTATTTTATTTTTATAATTGTCAAAATTTAAAATTTCAAATTTTAGAAATTAGTTTTATTTTTATTTTATTTTTTAGTTTATGTTAATTTTAATTTTAATTTTTAATTCTCAAAAGGTTTTGTTTTTGAAAATTTTTGGGATTTGGACTGTGCATTACACTGTGTGGATAACAACTAAAAATCAAACAAGGTATAAAGGCAAGGGTTTACAGCCGAAATCTCTTCCACTCCTCATTCTCTACTTTTCGGCCGTAAACTCTCCATCTCTCTCTCATCTCAAAAAAAAAAATTTCTCGTTTTTGTGAAATTGTTCGGTGCATCTCAAAGGCCGACCGTGAATATGTGTTTTGTTCATCAAATCGACGCATTTTAGGGCTTCAATCGAAGAAAAATGGATTTTCGGAGCTTACGGTTGGAGCTTACGGCCAAGGAGCTTACGGCCGTAAACTCCGTTTCCGGCCATGAGCTTACGACCATGGGTTTACGGCCGTAAACCCTAATTTGACCGTAAACTCCATTTGGTCAAAATTATTTTTGGGGCCAAAATTAAATTGATTAAATAAGAAAACCTTAAATCTTAATTGTTCAAATATCTTTGTTTTCTTACGTGGCCAGTTTTAGTGCAGATCAAATGGCAAACTTGAAGTTCGCTGACATGCACAATTTGGCTATCGTACTGGCGGATCCTCCTGTTGCACATGGAGAGTTCAATTCGATGATCCACAGGCTGAGGGAATGTTGTTTGGCTTCTGCTATCACGGTGAATCCTATCGTTTATCAGAACATCATCAGGGAATTCTGGAAGACTGCCAAGATAAAAAGGGATAATGATGGAGCAGTTACTGTTGAAGCAGTCGTGAAGGGATGCAAGATTGAGATAACTGAACAATTCATCAGAGAAGCTTTGCTAATTGATGATCAACCTGGTTTTCCTACTGAGATTGGGATTGAAGACGTCCAAAAGATTCTTAAAAAGATGGGTTATGAAGGCAACTTTCCTCCTACCGTGAAGAAGCTTCTGCCACCGTACTGGAGATTTCTGGCTCATGTCTTTGTGAGCTGCATTTCTGGCAGAAGGTCTGGTGCTGACGAGATCTCACTGAGGAATATGGGAGCCATTGCTTCACTTGCTGCAGGAATAGATTTCAATTTCTCGAAGTTTATCTTAGACGAATTCGTGGTGAACATCAACGCAATAACCCGTGATACTTTCTTAATGTATCCTAGATTCATCCAAATGTTCATTGACATAAAATTCCCCGAGATGGTCAAGGAGGGAGACACCTTAGACATGAAGTCTCTAGGTTCACATACTGTTGGGCTAATCAAGCAGAATCGCAAGGGAAAGGTTGTATTCCAAGGAAAGTATCCGCTTGTGAAGTTTGGAAAATTTGTTGAGCTGAACGAAGCATCCGAGTCTCATGGATCTTCTGACAAGTTATCTTCTGAGCCTACATCTTCAGAGAGGGTGATTTCAGAAGATGACGTTATCACGGTGTCAGATCACGATGAAGAAGAAGATACAACAGTTCCTAATATATTTGTGGCTGAGGAACATGATCTGACATCAGTACGTGTTCAAAGTGACTACGGTAAAGGTACCATGGAGCATGAAACATAATTCGTGGAAGGTGAAAACGACCTGTTTGAAGATGTCGATCTGACTGGCTTTGACAAGGATAATAGTAATGTTTCTCTTGAAAGCAGTGCAAACCTGTTGTCAGATGAGAACCTCGACATATTTTTTGACAATATCCATGATGTTGCTCATCCAGCAACGGAGATACGGGAAATGGAAGATGTTCTCAAATCAACGCCTCCTACTAACAAACAAGTGGTTGACACAACAACTCCTATGGAGACAGTGTTAGGGATTCCTCCCCTTGATATTGTTTCTCCTACTATAGAACCACTTCAGAGTGATCTCACAACAACCCAGACCTCTCAACCTCTTCTAAAAAGAAGAAGACGTGATCCCAGTCATGGAATTCTTGTTTCTGATATACTTCAAGGCCTCCCAACACAACCATCAACCACTACTCCTATTATTTCATCAGGACCTATCAATGAAGGACCTAGCACCATTTATGAAGCTGGTGGTTCTTCAACTCCCGCTGGATTCTTTCCTCCCAGGCCTGATCATGACGTTGCCTCTGTGAGGCTTGCCATGCATTTTGCTCAAGAACAAAGCTCAATGCCTTCCTCCCGAGCCAAGGGAATTTCTATTGGATAAGGTCACTCAGGAGGAGATAATCCCACACTTCTTGGTCTTCAAAAGGAAATAAATGTGCTTAATCAGAAGAATATTGAGCTTGACATTCAGGTGGCTGATCTTTTAACTAAAAACTCCAAGCTCAAGATTCAAGTTGCTGATCTTGAAGAAGACAAGGTGTTAAAGACAAAGCAAATTACTGATCTTCAGACTCATTTCGGTCTTCTCACTACAAGTTACTACGACATGAAGAAGAAGTTG
The DNA here is from genome assembly GCF_052849685.1 of Lactuca virosa. NCBI lineage: Eukaryota > Viridiplantae > Streptophyta > Magnoliopsida > Asterales > Asteraceae > Lactuca > Lactuca virosa. The sequence goes on from NC_136429.1 coordinate 231,317,778, forward strand.
GAAGAAGAAGTTGGAGATAAGTTCAAGTCGTCCGTTGATGAGCCTAGAATTTATATCCCTAATCAAGATGCCCCCGTTGTTCCAACAACTGCTCAAACTCCTCGAGTTGTGGATCGATTTGATAAGGAACCAGCTCAAGCTCCAAATGTGGTAGCTCTGGAACGTGCCAAATTGGCCAAAGCAGCTGAGAAAGGTCAACTTTTGTTTAAAAGGAGCTCGGATCAAAATGCTCCTGGGGATCAACCTAACATCACTGTTACAGATCTTGGAGAGAAACGTTTTAGAGATGTATATGGTGATAGGTCAGGGATTGTCTCATGGGGCTTTCACGACACTTTAAATATGTGGATCGTGAGACGGAACAGTGGCAACACAGAACTATATAAAGATGCTCATGATTTCCATTCCTGGACCAGGGTTGATCTTTCAGAATTATCAAGAGCTCCTTTTGCAAATCCTTCACAAAATCCCAAGGCAACACAATTCAATCATTTTTTGGAAGATCTAGTGGTAAAGGGTTTTCCTTCAATGAAGACTGCAGAGTCGATTATTAAACTATACCCAAGTGTACTTGATCCCAAAACCAATCTTCCTGTTCGATCTGTGATGTGGCCTGCTACCAATCACATAAAACAGATTCGTGTACTTCAGAATCATCCATATGGATCTTTAAAGCCCATGCTTTACTGGGTGTTTGATGAAACTACAGCCTCTGCTGTCATCAAGTTTGAAAATGGATGCATTCGTTTATATGACAAAAGAGATTTGCTTCAGTTTGGGAAATGCGATATTCATCAGCCGAACCTTCATCAGATCAAGGTTGCAGAAGATATTTTTGAGCCAGTTGCTAAAGAATATACGTCTATGGTTGCCGATATCATTAACAAAAGGATGTGAAACGGGGCAATGGGGAAGTCAGACGTGATGGTGGTCGACTAAGATTGAGTCCAAGCTAGCACCAAACCAAGGGGGAGATTGAAGGGTCCAGTTAGTGGTTTGGTCTAGGTTTTCAATTTTAACAGTTCTTTTGAGTCTTTATGATGTAATAGTAGGTTCTTTTGGTGTTTACGGCTTTGTAGTGTGTTTAAAGGTCGTAAACCCCTTTACGGCCGTAAACCATGTTTACGGCCCAAGTATCCTATAAATAGAGGTTGTGTAGGTCATTATCGGTTGTTGATCCTAGAGAGTTCACGGTCGCTGTAAACAAGTTGTACCCGACGTTTTTCAGTTATAAAGCGTGTGCAAGCTTGTTTCTATTCTACTTCTACTCCAATTCTTGTTCTATTTGATTGTTTGATTGTTTGATCACTGGTAAGATCCGTTTTCAGGACCTTACAAGAAACGAGTTTAGCATTGATAGAATTCACTAATTGTACAAGATATAAGTTCCGGGTTGTCACACCTTTAAACGATTAAACATGTCTTTTAAAAAGTGTGGGTCGTGACTTCCAAACTATACCGATTATAGTTTATCTTGTTGGTTTGAAATTATTTATATACTCTTTTATATAAATATAAAGGTGTGTTCCAGCATGAAAAATATGAATTCAAAACATAGTATTTAGGTATTAAAACCCACTAGATTAGTTAATGACTATACTGTACCAAAGTTTACTAGTAAAGCTATCTTTTAATAAAGGTTCCCAAAAGTCATGTAGTTTACAGATCTTAACTTTTCTTACGATTTTAAAACATTGATCATGCTAGTTTTGCTGATATATATATATATATATATATATATATATATATATATATATATATATATATATATATATATATATATCATAATATTTATACCAAAACTAGAGTATACCATAACTTGTACAAATAATAATTTATCCTTAACATAAAGATGAAAAACTTGTAGTTATTTGTGGAATAATCAAAGTTTGACTTGTATTCCCTCCCCCCCTAAAACATAGAAAAATCTTGAAAATATGGGGGTATGAAGCTCACCATGGTTTAGTTTGGTGGATGGTTGGAAATGATGTTGAGAAGTTTTCAAGCCTAAGAAGTTGAAGAGTTTGATAAACTCTTTGAAACTTAGTATATCCTAAGAATATTAACACATAATATTATGTGTAAATAGGATGAAATAAAAAAAATATTGTGTGAAACCACTAGCTAAACTTGAAATACTTACAAGGATCTAAGGATGATACTTGGAAGAATGTGGAGCTTGAAAGATCCCAAGCTTGTTCTTGAGGAAGTATGAATTGTTTGCTAAGTGAAGGGAGGGAGTATGAAATAATCAGAGAGAAAAATGAGGGGATGGTGAGGTTTAACAAGGAGGTTCTCATTTAAATAAGAGAAGTGAGGTTGATGTGAAGTTTTCTATGAGGACTGTTGGTTATATTATGGATACATGGTGGTTCCTACATGGTTTACTGGGATTTTGTTGGAAACAATAGAAATATCAAGCCCTAGAGTCAAACCATTTTTGTCTTATCCTCATTTAAATTTGTAAACCTCTTAATATATGAAGTTGTTTTGGTTTAGGTGTGGTCCACTAAGGAGTTTTCGCCCAAACTTTGATTCCCTAAGCTGTTTACGCCCAAGGATTGGTTCCCTAGAGTGTTTACGCCCTAGCATGGGTTCCCTAATGTGTTTTCGCCCTAGCATGGATTCCCTAAGGTGTTTATGCCCAAAGATTGATTCCTAAAGTAGTTTACGCCCTAACATACCCCATTTAAGGTGTTCACGGTCAAGTAAGGTCCACTAAGGGGTGTTTACGGCCAAGAGATGGCCCATTAGGGGTGTTTTCGGATCTTAGGTTTCCAAGGCTTCTAAGAATCTAAATCCTTAAGTCATATACACCAACTAACTTTTAAACTTATTACTTGGACTTGTGTTGATTTCCTTTTGACTCTTTAAGGCTTGTTGACTTCATTTGGCTTTCAAAAGTTCATTATAACTTGGCTTTCAAAGTGTATATACATATAAACTTGTATAAGTATGCTCTCTCTTGGTTTTCAATGTTCCATTGCATCAAGTGCGTTGTGAATCTACTGATATCTGAGTGAAGTTTTGACTTAGTTTGCTCTAGGATTTTTCAGGTTGTCACATTATCCCCCCGTTAGAGGGAATTTCGTCCTAAAATTCAAATTCTCAGTGGAATATCAAGGGTTGAGGAATGATGTGTGTACTTCTGTTTCTTTTGATCTTCTCGTTCCTAAGTGAACTTAGATCCTCGCTTGGCGTTCCAGTGGATTTTCGCTATTGGTGTTTGACGTTGTTCTTTTGATTTCCCTGCCTATGAACCCCACATGCTCTTCTTCGGAGTGTGGGTTCTTGTTTACCTTGATTTCGTCGAGTGCAATTCCTTGCAAGCCACAATATAAGACCACCTTCTTCTCCTTCTTTCCTCCTTCTTCCGATCAAAGAAAAGCTCCAAAACCTCCAAAGATCAAGCAAGGATGGGCACTATGGTTTTTATGAGGTAAAAGAGGGTTTGGGGCTGATAAGAAACCCTAAAATGAGGTTAGAGATGCTTAAATACGAAGGAACCCCTAAAAGATCATCGGCTTGGGCTGCATTGCTCCTCACGTCGTCAGATCCTATTGCTCACATCGTGAGCTCAGTCCCGAACAAAATCTTCATGTAACCCATTTCATGTCGTGAGGATCCTTTTTCTACAAAATCCAACCTTTTGACTCCTTGAAACCCTACTTCGATTCGTACGAGAAAAATGGGTGTTACATGACGCACGATTGAACAAAACATGCTCTCATGCAACTAGGAAATTAGATAAAATGTTGAACGCTTTCCCCAAATCCAAAGAAATAAATCCAATAAGAACTATTCCATAAAGTCATACTGTGTGTACTCGGGTTATCACACTCAATCCCCTTACAGTCCATAATATCTTATCCGTCGGAATATTAATAATTCACATTTGTCAACACAATTTTCCTTAGGCCGACTGTGTTCCTTCTTTATTATAACATTACCAAAAGGGTGAAGTACTAGTGGATAAAACGAAGCGACGAACCTCCACTGCTAACAAAACATTCTCCTAATAACCAAAACAAGATCGCACACCTTAAATGAAGCTGAAAAAAATCCACCAATGCACAATAGAACTTCCAAATTCGGAGAAAAATTCCAAAAATTACCCAAATATGTTTCCAACACCCTGGTCGAATCAATCCCAAAACCAACACAGCCGACGCGACCTGCCAAACTAGACTCTGCGTAGTTCCATGGTCACACCCTAAAAACTGAACAACATTATTCTGACATCCGAATTCTCAATAACCAAGGACAGCTGCTAACTCAAGTCTACTAACAACAAAACTTCCACAACCAAACATTCGAGAGTATATACACCGAGACCATGATATAGATCTTACAGAATTTTATGAAAGGTTGACGCATCAATTGTACCCTCAACTAGTACCGCCTGGAGGCCCTCGGATAACTACCAGATGCTGATGAGGAAAGAAGTGACCAATCAATCAAAAATGGATCGTTAACTAAACCTAATGATCCCTTTCACTGATGACTAAATCCCACACAAGAATACATGTACCGAATTCTGAAGCTGGTCGACAGATCAACAATTGCCCATCAATGATCATAAATGAAAAACCCATACTGTCAGCTAACCTTCTCCCTTATATCTGGTGCCCAACCTAAGCAACTCAAACGCCCATTTCTCAAGATCCTTGGTGTTTCTAGAAGAAACCATTGACTGCAAAGAGTTCCTTACCCCACGGATTTATTTTAAGAGAAAATCATATGCGTTTATGAAGAGATAAGCCTGATGACAACTTGCTCTACACTGACAATCTGGAAAATTATTAATTCTCTGCGACCATGGAGGACTCCAAAAAAGTCTTGAGAAACGCAACGATAAACTTCCTAACCACGAGCACTTTGATGTTAGCATACTTTCCTTCTCTTATTCGGCAATAAACACAAACCAAGATCTAGCATACTTGAACTGTAGATTCATTTGACCCTTTGTGTTGAAATCATAAAAATCAAATTGGTTGATGAACCTTCAACCAAAACACCCAGTTCTCCCCTACTTAGGGTTCAAACCATCATCGAATGCTGACTATAACATCAAAGCCTCATACCGGTTTAGCCAAAAACATACCAACCTTGACCTTAAGAGGTCATAACACAACACTAGATGATCCTTCGAATGATAATCAACCAACCTAAAGGAAACTCTTAATCACAGATGGAGACCTCGAAAACTTCCCTTAGAATTGCCACCATAATCTTAGCGAAATTGATCAAACTACCATTGGATTGACAAGACACTTTATGAACTGGACTTCACGCAACCAAAACTTGCATTTGAAGAATTTTACCACAAACTTATTCTCCTCTGAAGCCTTAAGAACTCCCTACAGACGGTCAAATAATAGCTCCGAAAAACTCAACATATAATATAACTCTCCTTTCCAAATCAGGAACATCTCGAACCTCCTAGGATACACCCGATATTCTGAAAACTGTTTCACTTATCCTATTTGAGACATGACCTTCAACTAGGCCAACAGACCACAAAAATAGTTGAGCCTCGAAGATTCCGTTGCTGCAAAACGGAAACGATTCACCACGAGCCAAAAAATATTCTCTTATGGTAGAAACAGATGTGGAGAACGCCCTCCCTTTCTCCCATCCTTCTATGGACACACCTCTTATCCCTTCTCCCTCAAACATGAGAGGCTGGAAGAACATAACCCCGTCGTAGAGAATGATATCCCAACCATCAACCGACCACCTATCCTCATGATACAATCTTTGAATTGATCATCATATTCGCACCTTACATGAGTCCCGCGAATCATACTGGTACCACTTCTAACAAGATATTTGACACCTTAAGATCATCTAAGTCGTATGTGTCTGCACCATCAGGCCCGAACTGCCATGTTCACTAGGCCCGATCAAGCATTAAATTTGTCCTCATCCAGAGTAACCATTAACGAAACCGACATCACGAGGACGAGATACAACTAACCGTAGTGCTATACCATACTATCTACCAACAAATAGCTCCCTAACATCCTTGTGACTTTTCCTGATTCTCGTATGGATCCTGTGATTCCAGTAGTACAAGCCCATACTACCTTCCACACCTATCCTTATTTGATTCAGGAATTATCCTAAAGTTCTAGGTCACTACACTCGATCATAACCATGTGTACTATCATACACCTATATGCTCCAAAGATCCATGAATTCCCTGGGCCACTAGGCCCAAAGAAACTAGGACACTCTTACATCCTATACTCACTTCCTCAAGACTAGCTATCAATTCCTTACTTTTGTTGGCACTCTAACAACCACACCCAACTCATGAAACTTCCAGTAACCCTACAGTTGCCTTGTGTATGCTAATCATACATAACACTGGATTCGATAGACAGTCGAATAATTGATTCTACCCTAAGTCCACAACCAGACAAGGAACATGAAACAAGGCTAAATCAAACATTCTCAGGCTATAAAATCTTAGTTATGTATAACCATAATGCATACACTAAGCAACCAAGGTATAATCTTAGTGTCATATAACATATCAAGATATCCCCTAGGCTATCAGGCATAAAAAATAAGGCAATTCTATCATGAAATTCCTAAAGATCCCTAACCTATAATCTAGCATGCATTTATAACATATCATCAATACACATAGACCAAATGTGGGTATTCTGGGGAAACTTTCTCTTGAGCTACAGCTGATCGAACACCTCACATCCTCTCCTTTGATTAATTTAAATTTAATTATGAAAACATTTTGCAGTTCCATAGTTTGAGTCTGGAATCACATAAGTGTTCATCAAATTCTCTCAAAAAAGGACTCTGATACCAACTTGTAACATCCCAAAAACCATAATTTTTTTTCATTTCTATAAAACATTCCCACAAAACCATAAGTTATAGAACATTTTTTCAAGTTAAATAAATAAAATCAGAGTATCAAAATCTCTCAAAACATATATCAACAGGAGGATATGTACGATCATGCCTTCGCCTTACCCCTATAATCTGAAGTACCTGAAACGCGGAAACCAAAAACTGTAAGCCAAAGCTTAGTGTGTTCCCTTAAAATATCCCCACATAATAATACACATACAATGCATGCACACAAGGCCTACAACATAGGGTTGGACCGCCACCTGAGCCCTCAGTATTCAGCTGTGTCACATCTGTGCAAATTCATAATAATTTAAACTATTTCTACCAACCAAAAATCATAATTGTTTACATTGTAGTTTTCAAAAACAGTTTAAACATCAAAGTTTTTCCCAAAATCACAAAAGACAACATGAGGAGGTCCACGATCAAGCCTTTACCTTCCCACGATCATCCGAGGTACCTGGAACAAAATCCAAAACTATAAGCCCAAAGCTTAGTGAGTTCCCCGAAAATACCAGCAAAAAAAATAACACATACACAATAATAGCATACTACGGGTCCAATTAACCATCGGGTTGGAATGCCAACATACTATGGGCCCAATCAACCATCGGGTTGGAATACCCCAGGCCCCTCAACCATCAGGTTGGAATGCCAACATACTATGGGTCCAATCATCCTCGGGATGGAATACCCTAGGCCCTCAACCATCAGGTTGGAATGCCCCGGCCTGTTGGCTTACGCACAAAGAAGTGAAGCCTCAGCCACCAACCAAACATGTGCACATAATACAGATAACCATACTATTAACTAGCTAGCAAACAAATAAACAGATCACTAAGAATAGCCACATCCTATCTACTAGGATACTGATCTAATAGATCACTATATCATAACATGCACAACATGATATCAATCCAAGGGCCGACATGGGTGCCTTCAACCCACAACTCCAGTGAGAAAACTCACGTCACATAAGTGAATCATAATGAAAGTCTCCGACAGCTAGCTCACAAAAATCCCCACACTAAACAATCAAATAAACATCCAATTAATAATTGGATTACTGTAACATTCATAAAATTCTGGAAAATTTTAAACTTTTTAAACAACCCAAAAATCATCATTGTTTACAAATTGTTTTCAAAATAAGTGTCATATCAGAGAAATCCCAAAATCATGAAATAAAATATGAGGAGGTGCACGATCACACCTTCGCCTTCCCGCAATCCGCTGAAGTACCTGAAACATAATCTAAAACTGTAAGCCCAAAGCTTAGTGAGTTCCCCCAAAATACCAATACATAACAAATAGCACAGTTATAAAAACAACATACTGTGGCTCCAATAAACCATCGGGTTGGAATACCCCAGGCCCCTCAACCATCGGGTTGGAATACCAATATACTATGGGTCTAGTAATCCTCGGGATAGAATACCCCATGCCCTCAACCATCGGGTTGGAATGCCAACATACTATGGGTCCAATCATCCTCAGGATGGAATACCCTAGGCCCTCAACCATCGGGTTGGAATTCCTCGGCCTGTTGGCTTACGCACAAAGCAATGAAGCCTCAGTCACCAACAATCATGTGCACATATAACATATAAACATATAACAGACTACATCCGGTCACACAGATCTACAGATCACCAAGCATGACAACATCCTATCTACTAGGATACTGATCTAACAGATCATAACAATATAATAGCATGCATAACAGGATACCAATCCAATGGACCGACAATGGTTCCTTCGACCCATAAGTACAGTGAGGACAACTCACCTCACAAGTAGTGCAAAACTGAGAATGTCTGACTCCGAATCTCAGCTCCTGACTCAAATGCCTACAACCACCATGTGACCAATTCCATTAAAACCCTGAAATACCCAAAATGCCCTCAAATGTTGGCATGGTCAATCATGGTCAAAGTCAAGGTCAACGGTCAAGGTCAACAGTCGATGTTGACCCAACTCATCGAGTGCACCTATGGACTTGTCGAGTTCTACAATACTCAGAAAGTCAGGGAAAACCTTAGCCAACTCACCGAGTTTTCCCCAGCTAACACATTCAGATGATTTCGATTCCAGGGACTCTAAAGTTCAGATCCGAACTCCAAACGTGTCTAAAAGGATAGAGTTTCCAACTTTATCCTTTAGGGCTACTCCAAAAGCTCAAAAACCCCTCCACAAGGCTTGAAAACTCAAAGTCTTAATCATTAAGCACAAAATCCTAGAGACCTGGAACCCAACCTTTCTAGAAGAGATTTTATGTAACACCGGATTCTTGGTACGACTTTATTTAAGTATTTTCTTAAATTTTTTGCCATGAACTCGGCGAGTCTGCGTCCCGACTCGCCGAGTAGCAGCGAGGTGGACACGAGATTTAAGCTGGGAACTCGGCGAGTCGACATATGGACTCGGCGAGTCTACCTGTCTGGATGAAACTCTATTTTCAGACTTTGCACCCTATTTTACCCATTCTAAAACACCCATTTCGTCCCATTTTCCTCCCAGAGAGCAGTAGAGAACAACCCTAGCTCCTTTAGTGTTCTTGAGTGATTTTGATCTTCCAAAGAAGGTTTTGGAGCTTAGAAGAAGAAGGAGGAAGTTGGAGTGTTCCAGAAGTGAAGGTAGATCCGAAATCTACTCTGGGGAAGGCATCAAATCAGGTAATAAAACCCTCACTTTGCTCATTAGCTCTTAGGTTCCTTTTTCTCCCAAATGGTTGATCTTCAAGCCTTAAAACCCCCCAGACTTCGTGTGTATATGTGATAACCAGACCCTAGGAACTGAGACCCATGAGTTGGATCAGTTGCATGTCTCAGATTTAGCCAGATTGGGTGAAGAGTCGAAGGGAACTCGGCGAGTGCCAAAGTGCACTCGGCGAGTTCCATGAAGATGGCCTTAGACTCGATGAGTTGGATGAACAACTCGGCGAGTCCTATGAAGATTGCCTGGTACTCGGCGAGTCGTTCTTCAAACTCGGCGAGTCCCTTGAATATAGCCTTGAACTCGGCGAGTGTTCTTCAAACTCGGCGAGTCATATGAACTGTCACTAGGATAAGAAGGGTTTAAGTGTAGGAGGTCCAACCCTTCGTAGTCGCACGTGGAATTATCAATTTAACGTGTAGCTATAGTCCCAGAATCTCCAAATCTCCAAGGTTGATGTTCTGATGGAAGATTGGAGCGAACTGAGAGATTTGTTCGTCGGACTCGGCGAGTCCCCCCTTGGACTCGGCGAGTCCAGTCACGGGTTTGTTAGTTGTCCCCGTTTAGCGAGTCAGGCTGACTCAGTAAGTGGGAATAGGGACCCGATGAGTCAGAGTCGGGCTAGACGTAGAAGGACTCGGCGAGTCGCTATATGGACTCGGCGAGTCCAGTCAATCAGAGAGTTGACTTTGACCAAGAAGTTGACTTTGACCAGTCATTTGACCTAAGGGGTATTTATGAGTACCTAATCCATGATTACAGATTTATAGCCGGAGGGTTACCGGTGCGGCAGCCAGGCGTAGGTTGAGCGGGTTTTCAGCAGCTACCCTCGAGGTGAGTTACCTTCCAGTAGCGGTGGGTCTACGGCCACAATGCCGGCCCACCAGTAGGAGTTGTATGATGGATGATTGTCTTTGTGATATCATCTAGGTGTGCTACTACCTGATATGTTATGTGCTAGTATGATATGATGTTATATGCTAGTAGCAGTAGGGGAGATAGTCCCCAGGATTTCCGGTCGATAGGGCCGAAAGGGGTAGTCATACCCAGTCATGTTAGACAGATTATGGTTATGTGATATATGTTATGTGGTAGTAGTAGAGGGGTGAAATAGTCCCCAGTACCCGGTCGAAAGGACCGAAGGGGAGGCCAGCACCCAGATATGCTGGGCAGTATCCGGTCGAAAAGACCGAAGGGGTAGGTCGGGCACCCAGATATGCCTGACAGTATCTATATGTTATGTGATTGTATGGTATGTGGTACGATGGGGGAACTCACTAAGCTTCGTGCTTACAGTTACAGTTTTGTTTCAGGTACCTCTTCAGCTAGGGGAAAGGAGCCGGCACAGTAGCGGCATATCACACACACACTCTTGTTTCCGCACTATGGATTTTCTGGGATGTACTCTGAATATTTTACTATGATGTTACCGGTTTTCAGACATGAATTAATATTATGAATGTTTTGTAACGATGTTTTTATGTATTAACCTAATTTAAAAATGAAATTTTTAGCTGGTATTTTTGGGATGTTACAAGTTGGTATCAGAGCCCTGGTTTGAGGGATTCGGACACACCTTCGGGGGTGTCTGGACTTAAATCGAGGGGATTAAAAGATTTTTTTATAAATAAATGATTTTTCTAAAGACTAAGTAAAAGAGTTTTGAGAAAGAAAGAACAAGGTGTGTGATGTGCGCGACCGGCCGAGCTCAAGTAAGTTTTCCCCAAAGTACCCATATAAGTTATTGTTATGATTATCAGTTCCAGTTTCAGTAGAACAGCATGCTAGAATAGGACTAAGGATCTAGGAATGATGCCTTATGTGCCTGCTTTATGTGTTCCAGCTTTATGATAATTGCATGCTAGTACAGTTCAGTCAGTATGATAGCTAGAATAGTATATACTTGATTATGTGTACTCAATGCACGAATGCTGCTTGCTATGTGCTTTTAGGAGTTCTAGCTGTCTCTCACTAACTAGTAAACGAATATGTTACGTTACATATTGCAAGGACTAAATAATTTCAGAAGGTTGGGTCTAGCCCTGCTTCGCAGCTCTTGTTTGAGTCCAACCGTTGTAGGGTAGGACCTCTCATTCGAAGAATTATCTAGTCTGAGTAATATGTAATAGTATTCGCGAGCTAGTTAGGGAAAGAAAGCAGGGACTTCTTGTGCAGCTGATGGCAGAGAGTTGGATGGCGATTACTTAGGGCAAGCCTAGGGCGAGAGTAGCACGAGAACCGCAGTATTAGTAGAAAGGACTTGGTTGAGTTGAGGCAATTCTTGACGAAAGTACGGATAGACGTGGAAGGTAGTGTGGGCCCGTACTACTGAAAGCGGAGGATCCGTACTCGATTCAAAAAGGGCCGAGACGAGACCGGGGACTTGTGATATGTATGTGAGGCTCGTTAGTGGAATATAGTTTGATGGTGGTTAAGCTATGTTTTGCAGTATAGTGACCACACGACAGGGAGCGGGAGGCTCAGGATCAGGATCGGGTTCGGGTTCAGGGTCCGAACCAGTTGATGAGGGTCTACGCGAGTTCATCGCGTCAAAGATTACTAAGGGCATCCTTGAGTCGACTCCCATCATCTTCGGGTCGATCAAGGAGGGTATTGTAGAGTTGATGGAGGATCGTCTCAGGGCGTTCAGGAGTGATATGGCGGCTAGCCAGTCAGGACCACGCACACTGTCCTTTAAGGACTTCAGGGGCAGTGGTGCACCAGATTTCCATGGGGCGAAGGACCCCATTGCTGCCAGACGATGGATTGCAGACCTTGAGTCTGCACAACTGATCAACTTCTGCCCCGAGGGGTCGAAGATACGATTTGCAGCAGGGTGTCTATGTGACAGAGCTAGAGATTGGTGGGAGTCGGTTTGTGACTCTTTGGGAGCCGCGGCCATTGAGGCTATCACATGGCCGGACTTTGTGACACGATTCAGGACGGAGTTCGCGCCTGCGGTGGAGCTCCAGCAGTTGGCACGGGAGTTCTTGGATATGAGGCAGACGACAGAGACAATGGCGGAGATCACCGCCAAGTTCCGGGAGAGGGCATTACTGGTACCTCAGTACGCGGGTGATGAGGACATGAGGAGGACCCGCTACCACGACATGCTCCGAGCCGACATCCGGGAGCATGTCAGTTTTTCAGCTTGCCCTACCCCGAAGTCCATGATTTCCAGGGCAAGGGAGAGGGAGATTGATCTGGGTCACATTCTGAAGAGAAAGGCTGAGGAGGGACAGATAACTGGGGCTTCGAGGAAGAAGCCCAAGGGATCAGATCCGGGCCCAAGAGGCCCACCGAGTCGTAGCCGCTGCAGGAAATGCGGCAAGTCGCATGAGGGACCATGCAGGTTAGGATCGTCAGGCTGCTACAAGTGCGGCAAGACGGGGCACTTTAGCAGGGATTGTACTGCTCCTACTCCGATATTTCAGACGTCCGAGTTGCTGTGTTTCCACTGCAACCAGAGGGGCCACAAGAGGGCCAATTGCCCTCAGTTGACAGCAGCAACACCAGTACAGGTGCCAGCTCCAGCGACCCTGCGGATTACGGATGGCCGGCAGGGCAAGGCAGAGGCTCCGGTGGTGAGGAGCCGGGCATTTCAGCTGACAGCCGAGGAGGCACGCGCTGCACCCGATGTGGTGACGGGTATGATTCTTTCCCTCTGACCTATTTATATGAGATTTATGATATTGATATGTGCTCTGTGTATATACGTTTAGGATCGTTCCATGTGAACGGTATTCCAGTCCGGGTGTTGTTTGATTTGGGGGCTACCCGATCCTTTGTTTCTCTTGCACTTAGCAAGAAGTTTCCTGAGTCCTCGGGCATGTTGGATTGCCCTTTAGAGGTCGAGATTGCGGACGACCGGTCGGTGCGAGCATCAGAGGTCTTCCGAGATTGTGTATTGAGGTTGTTCGAAGAGCGGTATTTGGTTGACCTAGTTCCCATTCCATTGCGGGGAAACAAGGTCATTATTGGTATGGATTGGCTGAGTCCCAATGGGGCAGTGATAGATTGCGCACAGCAGTTAGTACGAGTCAGAGCCCCAATTGGGGGAGAGTTAGTAATTCAGGGTGAGAGATCACAGCAAGGGCCAGCCTTCTGTTCGGCAGCGAGGGCAAGGCGTTACCTTCAGCAGGGTTGCGCAGGATATGTCGCATATGTCATGGACACCCGGGAGGCGGGTAAGGCGACGGTGGGCGATGTGCCAGTAGTACGAGAGTTCGCGGTTGTATTCCCCGAGGAGCTGCCTGGGATACCTCCGGAGCGACAGGTGGAGTTTAGGATCGACCTAGTCCCTGGTGCGGCTCCGATAGCCAAGGCACTGTATCGGTTGGCTCCTCCTGAGATGCAGGAGTTCTCTACACGACTTCAGGGGCTGTTAGACAGAGGTTTCATTCGACCGAGCAGTTCACCCTGGGGAGCCCCGATTCTGTTTGTGAAGAAGAAGGACGGGTCGCATCGGATGTGTATCGATTATAGGGAGCTGAATAAGGTAACGGTGAAGAACCGCTACCCACTCCCGAGGATTGACGACCTCTTTGACCAGCTTCAGGGAGCATCTTGGTTCTCCAAGATAGATTTGCGTTCAGGGTATCACCAGGTGAGGGTCAGAGAGGAGGATGTGCAGAAGACGGCATTTCGGACACGTTATGGCCACTATGAGTTCGTGGTGATGCCTTTCGGGCTCACCAATGCTCCTACCACATTCATGGACCTCATGAACCGCGTGTGTAGACCGATGTTAGACCGGTCGGTGATAGTATTTATTGATGATATCTTGGTTTACTCCAAGACGCGAGAGCAGCATGAGGAGCATTTGCGAGAGGTTCTAGAGACCTTGAGGAGGGAGAACTTGTATGCCAAGTTCTCCAAGTGTAAGTTCTGGTTGCGCGAGGTGCAGTTTCTTGGGCACCTTGTCAACCAAAACGGGATTTCGGTGGATCCGGCCAAGGTGGAGGCCGTGATGAGATGGGAGGTTCCGAAATCTCCATTTGAGATTCGGAGTTTCCTGGGATTGGCTGGCTACTATCGGAGATTCATCCAGGATTTCTCCAAGATAGCATTACCCCTGACCAGGTTAACGAGGAAGGCCGTGGTCTTTCGTTGGGGGCCTGAGCAGCAGGCAGCATTCGAGACACTAAGACAGAGACTGTGCGAGGCGCCAATCTTAGCCTTGCCAGAGGGCATGGAGGATTTTGTTGTACACTGTGATGCGTCCACCTCAGGTTTGGGCGCAGTATTGATGCAGAGAAGGCATGTCATCGCCTACGCGTCGAGGCAGCTGAAGCCTCACGAGGCGAACTACCCGACGCATGATTTGGAGTTGGGGGCCGTTGTGTTCGCCCTCAAGATTTGGCGCCATTACCTCTATAGGGTTCGATGTACGATTTACACGGACCACAAGAGTTTGAGGTACCTCATGGACCAGCCAAATCTGAATATGAGGCAGCGTCGGTGGCTTGATGTGGCAAAGGATTACGATTGTGAGATCCTCTACCACCCAGGGAAGGCCAATGTCGTGGCCGATGCGCTTAGCCGCAAGGCAGCACCGATCAGGGATATCTGTTTGAGGATGACGGTGGTGACTTCGCTTCTGGAGCGGATCCGGGAGGCTCAGCAGGAGGCTATGAAGGAGGAACATCGGAAGAGTGAGCGGATTGTGGGACAGGTTTACTCCTTCGACCATGACAGCAGGGGATTATTGACATTACACCGCAGGGTGTGGGTTCCATACCTCGGAGGCGTGCGCCAGGTTCTGATGGAGGAGGCGCACAAATCCCGATTCTCCATTCATCCAGGGGCAACGAAGATGTATAGGGATCTTCGTCTGGACTATTGGTGGCCCTGCATGAAGCGGGATGTAGCATGGTACGTTGAGCGATGCCTGACCTGCAGGAAGGTCAAGGCCGAACACCAGAGACCGCACGGCAAGATGCAGCCGTTGGATATCCCGCTGTGGAAATGGGAAGACATCACGATGGATTTTATCACCAAGCTTCCCAGGACCGCGTGGGGAATGGATTCAATCTGGGTCATTGTCGACCGATTGACCAAGAGCGCCCACTTTATCCCGATTCAGGAGAGCATCTCGGCCGAGAAATTGGCCGATATCTACATCAGAGAGGTAGTGGCACGGCATGGGGTGCCAGTTTCAGTGATTTCGGATAGGGATGTGCGGTTCACTTCCAGGTTCTGGAAGAATGGGTACTCGTCTGCATTTTAGTACAGCCTTCCACCCGCAGACGGATGGCCAGAGCGAGCGGACCATACAGACTCTGGAGGACATGCTGCGGGCGTGTGTTTTAGACTTCGGTGGTAGCTAGGATACCTATCTTCCTTTAGCCGAGTTTTCATACAATAACAACTATCACGCGAGTATTGACTGTCCTCCCTTCGAGATGTTGTACGGGAGGAAGTGCAGGACCCCGATATGTTGGGGCGAGGTTGGACAGAGAGTCATGGGGAGCACCGAAGTAGTGCTCAAGACGACAGAGAAGATTCAGCAGGTCCGGAGCAGGCTTCAGACTGCTCAGAGTCGGCAGAAGAGTTATGCCGATAGGCGCCGATCAGACTTGGAGTTCCAGGTTGGGGATATGGTTCTCCTGAAAGTGTCGCCTTGGAAGGGCGTCATCCGATTCAGGAAGCGGGGCAAGTTGGGTCCCAGGTATATTGGACCGTTTAGGGTTGCAGCCCGAGTGGGCAAGGTGGCATACCGGCTGGATCTGCCAGCCGAACTCAGTCAGATCCACAGCACTTTCCACGTCTCCCAGCTGCGGAAGTGCCTGGTGGACGACTCAGCGGTGGTACCTTTGGAGGACATCCAGGTTGATGACAGCCTGAATTATATGGAACGGCCTGTGGCTATCCTAGACCGGAAGTCGAAGGAACTGAGGAACAAGAGGGTGGAGCTGGTGAAGGTGCAATGGCAGCACCGGAAGGGCTTGGAATGGACTTGGGAGCCCGCGGATGAGATGGTGGAGCATTATCCGGAGCTGTTCCGGGAGGGAGCGGCAGACTTCAAGGACGAAGTCTAAAATAAGTGAGGGAGCTGTTCCTGGTACGACTTTATTTAAGTATTTTCTTAAATTTTTGCCATGAACTCGGCGAGTCTGCGTCCCGACTCGCCGAGTAGCAGCGAGGTGGACACGGGATTTAAGCTGGGAACTCGGCGAGTCGACATATGGACTCGGCGAGTCCACCTGTCTGGATGAAACTCTATTTTCAGACTTTGCACCCTATTTTACCCATTCTAAAACACCCATTTCGTCCCATTTTCCTCCCAGAGAGCAGTAGAGAACAACCCTAGCTCCTTTAGTGTTATTGAGTGATTTTGATCTTCCAAAGAAGGTTTTGGAGCTTAGAAGAAGAAGGAGGAAGTTGGAGTGTTCCAGAAGTGAAGGTAGATCCGAAATCTACTCTGGGGAAGGCATCAAATCAGGTAATAAAACCCTCACTTTGCTCATTAGCTCTTAGGTTCCTTTTTGTCCCCAATGGTTGATCTTCAAGCCTTAAAACCCCCCAGATTTCGTGTGTATATGTGATAACCAGACCCTAGGAACTGAGACCCATGAGTTGGATCAGTTGCATGTCTCAGATTTGGCCAGATTGGGTGAAGAGTCGAAGGGAACTCGGCGAGTGCCAAAGTGCACTCGGCGAGTTCCATGAAGATGGCCTTAGACTCGACGAGTTGGATGAACAACTCGGCGAGTCCTATGAAGATTGCCTGGTACTCGGCGAGTCGTTCTTCAAACTCGGCGAGTCCCTTGAATATAGCTTTGAACTCGGCGAGTGTTCTTCAAACTTGGCGAGTCATATGAACTGTCACTAGGATAAGAAGGGTTTAAGTGTAGGAGGTCCAACCCTTCGTAGTCGCACGTGGAATTATCAATTTAACGTGTAGCTATAGTCCCAGAATCTCCAAATCTCCAAGGTTGATGTTCTGATGGAAGATTGGAGCGAATTGTGAGATCTGTTCGTCGGACTCGGCGAGTCCCCCCTTGGACTCGGCGAGTCCAGTCGCGGGTTTGTTAGTTGTCCCCGTTTAGCGAGTCAGGCTGACTCAGTGAGTGGGAACAGGGACCCGATGAGTCAGAGTCGGGCTAGACGTAGAAGGACTCGGCGAGTCGCTATATGGACTCGGCGAGTCCAATCTATCAGAGAGTTGACTTTGACCAAGAAGTTGACTTTGACCAGTCATTTGACCTAAGGGGTATTTATGAGTACCTAATCCATGATTACAGATTTATAGCCGGAGGGTTACCGGTGCGGCAGCCAGGCGTAGGTTGAGCGGGTTTTCAGCAGCTACCCTCGAGGTGAGTTACCTTCCAGTAGCGGTGGGTCTACGGCCACAATGTCGGCCCACCAGTAGGAGTTGTATGATGGATGATTGTCTTTGTGATATCATCTAGGTTTGCTACTACCTGATATGTTATGTGCTAGTATGATATGATGTTATATGCTAGTAGCAGTAGGGGAGATAGTCCCCAGGATTTCCGGTCGATAGGGCCGAAAGGGGTAGTCATACCCAGTCATGTTAGACAGATTATTGTTATGTGATATATGTTATGTGGTAGTAGTAGAGGGGTGAAATAGTCCCCAGTACCCGGTCGAAAGGACCGAAGGGGAGGCCAGCACCCAGATATGCTGGGCAGTATCCGGTCGAAAAGACCGAAGGGGTAGGTCGGGCACCCAGATATGCCTGACAGTATCTGTATGTTATGTGATTGTATGGTATGTGGTACGATGGGGGAACTCACTAAGCTTCGTGCTTACAGTTTACAATTTTGTTTCAGGTACCTCTTCAGCTAGGGGAAAGGAGCCGGCGCGGTAGCGGCATATCACACACACACTCTTGTTTCCGCACTATGGATTTTCTGGGATGTACTCCGAATATTTTACTATGATGTTACCGGTTTTCAGACATGAATTAATATTATGAATGTTTTGTAACGATGTTTTTATGTATTAACCTAATTTAAAAATGAAATTTTTAGCTGGTATTTTTGGGATGTTACATTTTAGCCTCAAAAACGTCCCAAAGGTTGGTGCTTTATAGGCATGCATGTCCAATGCATGTATTGAAGCCAAAATGGGTCAAAAAGGGAAAATATGACCTAAGATCCATGCATGGCATCAAAGTTTGACAAAAGACCAAATCCAACCCACTATAAGGCCACTTTGACTTGGAAATTCATAAAGTTGCAAACTTTATGAAGTCCATCCATTGCAACATCCAAGAATAAGGTGAAAAAATGACCAAAATCAAGATCTAGCCACATAGATAGATAAAAATCGGATCTTGAATTCTTACAACGGTCACACCTTTCCAAGGCGAGACCTTCAGCAACACCTTGTCACCGACCTGGAATTCCAACTCAGATTAGTGCTGATCGCCATAGCTTTTCTGCCGACTGTGGGCAGTCTGCAATCTCTGCCTGATCTGCTGAATCATCTCTATAGTCTGCAGAACCACCTTAGTCCGACCCATGACCCTGTGACCAACCTCACCCCAACTGACTGGGGTGCGACATCTCCGCCCATGCAGGAGCTCAAAAGGCGGAGCACCAATGCTATAATGGAAGTTGTTGTTGTAGGAGAACTCTGCAAGAGGTAGGTAGGAGTCCCAGCTCCCACCAAAATCAATAATGCATGCTCGCAACATATCCTCGAGGGTCTGAATGGTCCGCTCACTCTGGCCGTCGGTCCACGGATGATAAGTTGTGCTGAAATGCAACTTCGTGCCCAGTTCGTCATGAAACTTCTGCCAAAATCGGGAGGTGAACCGAACATCACGGTCTGAAACAATAGAGACCGGAACCCCATGACGAGCAACGATATCGCGAATATACACATCGATCAACTTCTCGGCCGATGAGCTCTCCTGAATTGCCAGAAAGTGGGCACTCTTGGTCAATCAATCCACGATAACCCACATAGCATCAAAACCCTTTGCTGTCTTTGGCAACTTGGTGATGAAATCCATCGAAATTTGTTCCCGTTTCCACATGGGAGCCTCCAGAGGCTGCAACTTTCCATTCGGCCTCTGATGCTCGGCCTTAACCATCCTGCAGGTCAGGCACCTCTCGACGTACCAGGCGATCTCCCTCTTCATTCACGGCCACCAATAACTCAACCTCAGATCCCGATACATCTTGGTGGCCTTGGGATGGATTGAAAAGAGAGAATTATGAGCCTCCCTAATCAAACTCGCAAGTGGAGAATCCACAGATATCCTCATACATGTCACCGGAACAGAAGATCCAGCCGACTTACGACTCAGGGCATCCGCCACCACATTCGCTTTACCCGAATGGTAAAGGATCTCGCAGTCATAATCCTTGACTACGTCCAGCCACCTGCGCTGCCTCAAGTTCAGGTTCGGCTGATCCATAATGTGCCTCAAACTCTTGTGATCCGTGTAAATAGTACAACGGACCCCATAAAGGTAATGTCTCCAAATCTTGAGGGCGAAAACCACCACCCTCAACTCAAGATCATGCGTGGGATATCTTGTCTCATGCGGCTTCAGCTGCCGCGATGCATAAGCTATCACCCATCCTCTCTGCATGAGGACTGCTCCCAAGCCAGTAATGGACGCATCACAGAAAACCACAAAATCATCGACTCCCTCAGGGTGGGTCAAAACTGGGGCTTCACAAAGTCTTTGCCGAAGGGTCTCGAATGCTGACTGCTGCTCAGGGCCCCACCGGAAATCCACCCCTTTCCTCGTCAGACGAGTGAGGGGTACCGCAACCTTGGAGAAATCTTGAATGAATCTCCGGTAGTACCCTGCCAATCCCAAGAAACTCCTGATATCCGAGGAAGCTTTTGGAACCTCCCACTGCATCACCGCCTCGATTTTGGCCGGATCGACCAAAATCCCATCTTGGTTAACGAGATGTCCTAGGAACTGAACCTCTCGTAACCAAAACTCGCATTTCGAGAACTTAGCATAAAGTCGTTCTCACCTCAAAACCCCCAGAAGCTCGCGAAGATGCTCTTCATGATGCTCTTTGGTCTTGGAATACACCAATATATCATCAATAATCACAATAACTGAGCAATCGAGCATCAGCCTGCATACCCGATTCATCAAATCCATAAATACCGCAGGCGCATTGGTGAGCCCGAAAGGCATCACCACGAACTCGTAATGCCCATAACGAGTCCGGAACGCGGTCTTCTCCACGTCCTCCTCCCTTACCCTGGCTTGATGGTACCCAAACCTCATATCAATCTTGGAGAACCAAGATGTTCCCTGCAACTGATCAAAGAGATCAACAATCCACGGAAGGGGATAACGGTTCTTCACCATTAACTTGTTCAACTCCCGGTAATCAATGCACATCCGGTGTGAACCATCCTTCTTTTTGACGAATAGGATCGGCGCTCCCCATGAAGAACTGCTCAGACGGATAAATTGCTTTCCTAGCAGCTCCTGTAGCTGAGATGAAAACTCCTGTATCTCAGGCGGTGCCATTTGTACGACGAATTGGCAATAGGAGCCGCACCTGGCACAAGGTCGATCCTGAACTCAACCCGCCTCTCAGGAGGCACATCGGGTAACTCTTCTGGGAATACATCAGCGAACTACCTGACAATTGGAACATCAGCAACTGACACCTGATCCCCAACCCACGTGTCCACCACATAAGCCAAGTATCCTGCACACCCGTGTTGAATATACTGTCGAGGCCTGCCTGCCAAACAAAACCCCGAACCCATCTTGGTGCCCTTTCCATAAATAACTAGTTCTCCCCACTTGGGGTTCGAACTACCATGCGCTGAACCTCGCAGTCGATCTTGGCGCCGAAATGGCTCAGCCAATCCATACGCACTATCACGCAGACATCCCTCATGGGAATAGGAATCAAATTAATCGGAAAGGATACCCCGAAGATCTCCAGAACGCAACCCTGATAAATTGAAGAGGAAAAAACCACGTGTTCGTTGGCGATAGAAACTCATAATGGACACTCCAACCCCCTTATGGTCAAAGCAAACTCGCTACTAAAAGACCGATAAACAAAGGACCGACTCGCACCCAAGTCAAACAACAGTAAAGCACGCAAGGATTTCACTAAAAATATACCTACCAAAGGTAGAAACAAATGATCATAAAACAAATATAATCAACAAGATAAGGGATAGAAACATACCAGTCACAACATCAGGTGCTGTCCTGGCCTCCTCGACAGTAAGCTAGAAAGCGCGGCCTCGAGCCCTCGGGGGCTCCGCCCTGCCCTGACTCCCGTCAGTGATCCTCAAAGTAGCCGGTGTTGGAGCCTGCGTCGGCCTGGCAACTAACAAGGGACACTGGGCCTTCATATGCCCCACCTGATCACAATGGTAACAAAGTCTGATGCCAGAAGCTGGAGTCTGCTGCCGACAATCCCTCGCAATGTGGCCCTGCTTGCCACATTTGTGGCAACCCGAAGAAGACCGACAAACACCATCATGTACCTTGCCGCACTTCCAACAAGGAACCATAAAGTTATGTACAAACAAACCGCCTGATCTCCCTCTTGAGCATGCTCAAGAAACGGTTCATCTGAGCCTGCTTAGATGCAACAAACTCAGGGCAGAACATAACTCTATCCGTAAACATCTTGGTGATCTTTGTCACCATCTCAGAACCCTATCTCAAATCCAGATACTCTTGTGCTAACTTCTCACGCTCCATCAACGGGACATATCGGGAGCGGAACATCTCAGAAAACTGCTCCCGTGACACAGCAGCTCTCTACTAAACAAAATAAGAACTGGTAGCGAGCCTCCACCAATCCTTCGCTCCAGACCTCAGAAGGTTCAGAGAGCACCTGACCTTCTTGTTAGCAGGGCATGAACAAGTTAAGAAACATCCCTCCACCTCAGATAGCCACCTCATGGCTATGATCGGGTCCTGAACTCCATCGAAATTCGTGGGCTTCGTATTATCGAAGTCCCGACACTGACAGACCTGCCCTGTCCCATCACCTGCAGCCGCCACAGCTGCGGAGGCTGCAGCAGCAGCCGTCTCAGCAATGGCTCCATAGTGATCATCAAAGAACTTCATCATCGCGGTCTTGATAGACCCGAATATCTCCGGAATCTGACCCCGGTCAATAGAAACTACCTCCTCGTGAATGATCTCCCTGACGCGGTCCTCTGACAATACCGGCTCACCCTGTCTGCCGGCTCCTGATCCCGATCCGGATCCGATCTCAACTCGTCTCGTAGTCACCATGCTAAATATATACCAGGAATACATTAGATAAATCACATATCATAGCAGGGAACCAACTCCCAACGAACCCCTAGGGGTTGTGACTTCCTTGCTACGCATACTGGTCCTGTGCTTTCAGTAGTACGGGCACATACTACCTTCCACACCTACCCGTATTTGTCTTAAGGATCATTACAACTCCCTAAAAATACTCATAAGCAAAGACGAACACTCATTCCTCACTCCCTAGAGGAAAATCTAAACATCTCTTGACTGGCCGGCTGACCCCACACAACTCATCCATGAAAATTCCACCAACCCTGCAGTACTCGTGTGTGCTAGCCATACATTACACTGGACCCTATAAACATTCGATTATCTGATCCTAACCTAATCCCTTCATTAAACAAGAACAGGAAATAAGGCCAAACCAAACATTCTCAGGCTATAAGATCTTAGTTATATATAACCATGATGCATACACTAAGCAACTACAATAATGATGTCAATTACGTAAAAGAAACGTCCTAGGCTATCAGGCGTCATATAATCAGGCAATTCCTGAAGATCCCTAACCTATCACTAGCATGTTGCTCAAATATATCACAATATCAAATATTAGTATGGTATTTTTGGGGTCTACTTACTGGCTCCGGCTGATCCTACACATCGCATCCTCCTTGAGTATTTTGAAAACCATTTGAAAAAATCATTTTGAAAATCTTTCCTTAGTTTGAGACTGGATTCACATGAGTGTTCCTCCAATTCACTCTAAGCAAGGCTCTGATACCAACTTGTAACATTCATAAAATTCTGGAAAATTTTAAACTTTTTAAACAACCCAAAAATCATCATTGTTTACAAATTGTTTTCAAAATAAGTGTCACATCAGAGAAATCCCAAAATCATGAAACAAAATATGAGGAGGTGCACGATCATACCTTCGCCTTCCCGCGATCCTCTGAAGTACCTGAAACATAATCCAAAACTTTAAGCCCAAAGCTTAGTGAGTTCCCCCAAAATACCAATACATAACAAATAGCACAGTTATACAAACAACATACTTTGGGCCAAATCAACCATCGGGTTGGAATGCCCGTATACTATGAGCCCAGTCATCCTCGGGATGGAATAACCCAGACCCTCAACCATCGGGTTGGACCGCCAACTGTAACACCGTAATTTTTCAAATAAATTTTCATTTTAAAATCACATGATTCTCATAACACATTTCATAAAAATCTCATTGGTTTAATTTACAAAGCACAACTCCATAATTTTTCAAATAAATTTTCATTTTAAAATCACATGATTCTCAAAACATAACTCTTTCACGGGTGTGTACAATCAAGCCGGTGCCTTCCCGCGATCCTGAGAAACCTGAAACACATAACACATAACACGGTAAGCACGAAGCTTAGTGAGTTCCCCAAAATACCACACACAACTCATTAGCCACTCGAGGCTATATCACTGTAAGACCCTCCGGTCCATGTGTCTCAGTGGGACCCTCCAGTCCCATAGCTCGTTGTACCCTCTAGTCCGGTCTAAGTGAGAACCCGCCGGTCTCATGGCTCGTTGGACCCTCTGGTCCGGTCTCAGCAATCACATAATATAGCACGAATATACATATCACATAACCAATGCACAACTCAAGGAAGCACATAAGACCCTCTGGTCACACATAACTACCACTATAGGTAAAGTATAGTGAGAAAACTCACCTTGCAAGCAACAAGCAATCACCCTCGAACTCGAATCTCGAACTTGCCACTGCCTAACACATAGGGTAAATATCTCTAATTAATACTCGATTCTCGATTCTCAATAACCAAATGTTATTCTTTTCTCTCTAACTCTTGAATTGGGTAAAAGACCATTTTACCCCCTCCATGGTCTCCATTACTCATGTTGACCAAACCCTAAAGTCAACAGAAGTCAAACTCGAGTCAAAAGTCCATGTTTGACCCGACTCGCCGAGTGCACTAATGTGACTCGTCGAGTCCACTCGTTCCTCATAAGTCACGTGAAGGTCTAGCTCGTCGAGTTAACCCCTAACTCTTCGAGCTATTACACGGTCCAGCTCGTCGGGACAAACCCTAACCGACTCGTCGAGTCAGTTTATGGGCTCGTCGAGTCCCTTTGATCTAATTTCTCATTCAGACGATTTAAGGCAGATCTATCACTCCGAACACTAGATCTACTATCCTAAGGCTCGATTGTCACGTAAAGCTTCGATCTTTATGCTCATGCATGGTGGTTTTGCTCCAATCTACCAATACATGTTCTCACATGGTGTTAAACACCATACTCCTCTCATGGATGAATAAAGTTGGGACCTTTGGACTCTAGGGACCTCATAAGGTCCAGATCTGAGGTTTAAACCTCTTGATAACTTAGTATTCTGGAAGTCCCAAATAACATGTGATGAAAACCTAACTTCTCAAACTCATGAGATCCAACTAATTAAGATGAGCAAGGTGTAGACTTTATACCTTCTACAGAAGCTCCAGGTGAAGAAATGCTAGATCCCATAGCCTCTTCTCGTTCCTTGCTTGTTGCTCACTCTTTTCCTTCCAAATATTCACCAAAAACACTT
This sequence comes from Lactuca virosa, assembly GCF_052849685.1. Classification (NCBI taxonomy): domain Eukaryota; kingdom Viridiplantae; phylum Streptophyta; class Magnoliopsida; order Asterales; family Asteraceae; genus Lactuca; species Lactuca virosa. The sequence continues at coordinate 231,343,184 of NC_136429.1, forward strand.
GATATTTGTAAGGTCCTTGATGGAAGGATCTTTAGCAATGATCAATCAAGCAAATGAAAATAAAGAAGAAATGGAGTAGAAGATGGAATGAACTTGAGCTTGCATACAATTCACACTTGGAAATGTCGGATACAACTCAAGGGGGACCGAAAACTAGCAGTGAACAACTGTAGATCAACAACTTACTACTGACAACCTGACAACCTATATATACCCAACTGGACCGAAAACAGGTTTCGGTCAGGCTGACCGAAAGCCTGTTTTCGGTCACTCCCTAACCGAAAGCTCATCTAGACCGAAAACACCAAACATGCACAAAAGACTCCAAAATACATTGTCAAATGCCCTAACTCATCTATACATTGTTGCCTAGCCCAAACCATATATATTGGCCCTTCAATCTCCCCCTTGGTTTGGTGCTAGCTTGGACTCAGTCTTTATCAATCACCAGCACGTCTGACTTTCCCATGGCTCCATTCCACATCTCCTTTTGAATAATATCAGCAACCATGGCAGTGTACTCCTTAACAGCAGACTCAAAAAGGTCTTCAGCCACCTTGATCTGATGATGAGAAAGCTGATGTATATCCCACCTTCCAAACTGTAGCAGATCCCTCTTGTCATACAAACGAATACATACATGTTCAAGTTTGATGACAGCGGAAGTTGTACTTTCATCAAACACCCAGTATTGCATGGATTTTAGAGATCCATCTAGATGGTTCTGAAGGATAGGAATCTGCTTTACTTGATTAGTAGCAGGCCACATCACAGACCGAAGTGGCTAATTGGTTTTGGGATCAATGACACTCGGGTATATCTTGATGATAGACTCTGCAGTCTTCATTGATGGAAATCCCTTTGCCACTTGATCTTCCAAAAATAACTTGAACTGTGTCGCATTGGGTTCATGTGATCGATTTGCAAAAGGAGCCTTAGGCAACTCCGTAAGATCAACCCTGGTCCAAGAGTGGAAGTCGTGAGCATCTTTATACAATTCGGTATTTCCACTCTTCCTTCTCACGATCCACATGTTCAGAGTGTCGTGGAATCCCCATGAGATGATCCCTGACCTATCACAATATACGTCCCTGAAGCGATTTTCTCCAAGATCCGTAAAGGTGATGTTTGGTTTACCCTCGGGAGCATTCTGATCCGAGCTCCTCTTAAACAAAAATTGACCCTTCTTAGCAGACTTGGCTAGTTTAGCATGTTTTAACGCCACGACATTTGGAGCCTGCGCTGGTTCTTTGTCAAAACGATCGACAATCGTGGTTGTTCTTGTAGGAGGTGGAACCACGGGAGCGTCTTGATTGGGAAGATAGACCCTTGGCTCATCGACAGATGATTTGAATTTGTCACCAAGTTCTTCTTCCAGCTTCTTCTTCAAATCATAATAGCTGGCGGTCAACAAACCAAAATGCGTCTGAAGATCGGTGATCTGCTTTGTCTTTAGAGCTTTATCTTCAAGAAGATCAGCAACTTGAATATTGAGCTTGGCGTTCTCAGTTTGAAGGTCTGCAACCTTGATATCAAGCTCGATATTTTTCTGGTTCAGCACACCAATCTCCTTTCTCAGCTCAGGCACTGAGGCATCATCATCTCCAGATATACCTTCCTCAAAGGATATTCCTTTTCCGCGTGAGGAGTGAGTTGGACTTGATTGCTGGGCCAAATGAATGGCTAGTCTCTCAGAGACAACATCATGATAAGGCCTTGGAGGAGACGATCTCAGGCCAGCAGATGAACCACCAGCTTCATGGATAGAGCTGGGATTCTCTTGAATGGGCACAGATGAGGAAGAGGCAACTGTTGTAGATGGAGGAGTCTCTGTGGTTTGAGTTTGATCAGGAAAAATTACTCCCACCCTTGGATCAATTCTGCGTCTTTTCATCGGGGGCTGGGAGGTCAGGACTGTCTGGGTATCACTTGTAATTGGCTCGGATGTAGGAACCACATTATCAAGGGGAGGAATCCCTGATGATGTGTCCATATGAGTTGAAGAATCAGCCACGTGAACGGTAACCGGAGGCTCAACTTCTTGATCGTCAGCTTTCTCCCTTATCTCCGGTGTTGAATTGGCACCATCATCGATATCTTTGAGGAAGTCATCGAGGTCTTCATTTAACAATGGGTGCTCAAGTCCAGTAAAATGCACCAAAACATCATCTTTGTCGTAACCGGACATATCAAGATTCTCATACTCATCCTCTCCTTCTCCTTCGGTCTCAGTAAATTCTTCTGTAGTTCCCTCACTGAAGTCACTCTGAACAGCCACGTTTGTGAGATCATGCTCTTCAGTAACAATGGTGGATGGAGCAACATTTTCAATCTCATGGTCTGAAACAGTGATAACATCGTCATTCACATTTGCATATTCTGACGATGCTTGATCAGTTGACATTTGTTCAGACGACCCATGGGATTCTGAAGAGTCTGACAGCTCAGCAAACTTTCCAAATTTCTCGAGAGGGTACTTCGCTTGGAACATTATTTTCCCCTTACGGTTCTGCTTGATTAGGCACACAGTGTTTGGTCCGAAAGCTTTCATGTCAAGTATTTCTCCTGTCTCGACCAAATTGGGAAATAGGCTGTTGATGAAGATCTGAATAAATCTTGGATAGAGCAGGAATTGATCCTTCGACTTCTTGTTAGCATTAGTAACCATCTCCTCCAAGATAAACTTTGAGAAGTTAAAGTCAATCCCGGCAACCAATGCAACGATCGCCTGAGTATTTCTCGAGGATATTTCGTCTGAACCACCCTTCCTCCCAGATATGCAGTTAACGAACACGTGAGCTAGAAACCTCTAGTAAGGAGGTAACAGCTTCTTTAGGGTTGGTGGAAAGACTCCTTCGTATCCCATCTTCTCGAGATACTCATCAACAATTCTCAAATCGATGTTAGTCGGATAAGCAGCTTTGTCATCAATCTTTAAAACAACTCTGATGAATTGCTCAGAGATAACAATTTTGCATCCCCTGACAGAAGATTCAATTGTCATTGATCCATTGTATTCATTCTTGACACTTGTAGATCTCCAGAATTCGTTGATCAAGTTCAGATAAACAATGGGGTTCCAGGTAAGTGCGGTTGAAATGCAGCATTCACTTAGCCTGTACATCATCGATTTGAACTCGTTATGTGCTATTGGAGGATCGTCAAGAAGAATGGACACGTTGTGACTGTCTGCAAATTTGAGACTTGCCATTTTACCTGCACAAAACTGGCCAGGTGAGAAAACATTTGATAATAACAAATTAAAAATTATTTTCTCAATTATATCAATTAATTTTGGCCATTTCATTTGAATTTTATTAGTCAAACATGGGTTCTCGGTCAAGACAGTCAGACCGAAAGCCCTAGGACCGAACAGAGTGTAGACCGAAAGCTAATTAGGCACCGAATACAGCTTAAATGACCCGATTAATCTTATAAGCCGATGAGACCGAGTACAGCTCAACAGAAAGCTGTCTAAGTCGGCTTGACCGAAAACGGCTCGGCTTGACCGAAAGCCGGTTAGCCGATAAACCGAAAACGGCTCGGCTCGACCGAAAGCTGAGAATGACCGAAAGCTCCGACAGATCTTGTTTTCGCGATTTTGCTTCGATTTCATGGTCGATTCTCGGTAAAAATTACATGGATGAGGTCGAAATTATCATACCTTCAAGAGAAACAAGTTGATTTTGCGAAACAACACAAAAAAATTTCGAGGGTTTGAGAGGATTTTTAGAGGTTTTCGGTCAGAGGAAATGAAATGAGGGAAGAACTGAAATCGGTGGAGCCTTTTTCTTTATATACTAGATCCATACCCGGTGGGCTGCACCCGAAAAATTGTGAGGCCCAATACCCAAAACCTTTTTTAAAAATAAAACTCTTGGAGGATTAAAATAAAATAGAATAAAATAAAATAAAATGAAATAAAATTTTCTAAATTTTACCAATCCAAAAAAATTTAAAGAATAAAAATAAAAATAAAATAAATAAAATAAAAAACATTTTCTAAAATTTATCAATTCCAAAAAATGAAAATAAAATAAAATAAAATAAAAATACCAAAAATTTTAATTCAAGCTAATTTTAATCCTCTATCTTGAAATTGATTAACTTTTTGTGATATGGGATCAAAGTTGTTAGACAATCATTTTCCATTTATCAATACCTCTCCTTTCATGAATAGATCTGGTCGATCACCAGTATTGTGATCCACTTAAGCACGAAAAATTGTGACAAATTTTAGGAATGCTATCAGTGACAGGACAGATTGATCCTAAGTTAGTAGATAAAAATACCTAAGGACCATTTACCTGACGACGACCAAGGATATTGTTGTCCACCTAAATTGAGCAGCGAGATCTACAGACAATCTAGAATTGTTCAATTTTAGATGTACTAGAACATGTTTCCCACTTCCTGACATACCCCAATAATCAAGAACTTCCGAGATACTCCTTACTTTAGGTGAGCAGACAATTATTAATAGAAAGGATAGATTTAGAATGCATATGTTGTACACTCAGGTCGGATCTTTCAATCACGCACAGAGTGAAACATATGACTGACTTGAATTTCAGAGGGATTGAGAAGTAGAAGGTTGCATATGCTGTGTACCAGGTCGGATTGTTAATCACGCAAAGGAGACAACATATGACTAACAGATAGAAAGAATTGCATAGATAGAAGATGCAGAGAAATAGAGTTGCATATACTGCAGTCCAGGTCGGATCTTTCGATCACACAGAGGAGGCAACATATGACTAACAGTAGGAGAGAAAGAAAATAATTTCCTACAGACCTACTTTATCGGAATTCCCCAGTCGCCCCGTCAATATCGGAATTAAGGACAAAATTCGTACATCAAGGAAAAGTTAAACCACGGTTCTAGATACAGATTCTTTAATGTGACTGGTGGATTCTCATGTATATCTCCCTGCTCAACCTATCCGAGCGTCGTATTGTCAGGCTAAATGGAACTATCTAGGTCAGAATTTATCAAGTCTCTAGATTCCTTAAGTTCATCTGCACCTAGTCAAGACCATTAAACTTTTCGTGCCTACCAGCGCATCGAACACAGAGCCTAGACAATTCAGCTTTGGTACTTTACACAGACTCAGATTGTCTGTTATCACAAGCTGATATCACTTCCCATCACATCACTACTCAGTAATATTTTTGATTTTTCTGTTTTTCTAAAGTTTTTGGATTTTTTGATTTTCTATTGTTTTTGGATTTTTAATTTTTTAATTTTTGTTTGGTTTTTGTTTATTTTTCCCCCTAAATTTGTGCATGGGTGAGAATGAAATTAAAATGCGCAAATTTAAACTAACCTAAACAAAAATTAATCCTCAAAACGAATCATTTTCAAAAAGTTTACCAGCACATCGAATCGAGCTTTGTTAAACGGCTTGGTGAACAGATCCGCCACATTATTAGCAGTGGGAACCTGTTCTAGCCGAATGCGCGAGCGCTCATAACAATATCTGATAAAATGAACTTTGATGTCGATGTGCTTGGTTTTTGAGTCCTGGAACGGATTTTTAGCAATTTGGATCGCAGCCTCATTATCACAGAATATAGGGGTTTCTTGAAAATTCAAACCGTAGTCCAACAGCTGATGTTGGATCCATATGACTTGAGAACAACATGCAGACGCAACTACGTATTCTACTTTTGCTGTTGAAGTCGAGACAATATTCTGCTTCTTGCACTGCCAGGACACCAGCCTATCTCCGAGAAATTGACATCCGCCTGAAGTCGATTTCCTATCAAGCTCGCAGCCTCCATAATTGCTGTCTGCAAAAGCATAAAGATCAAATTCAGAATTTTTCGGATACCAAAGACCTAGTTTTGGGCTGCCTTTGAGGTACCGAAAAATCCTTTTAACAACAATATGATGAGACAGTTTAGGATTAGCCTGGTAGCGCGCGCATTGACAGACCGCAAACATAATGTCTGGGCGACTTGCAGTCAGATACATCAGCGATCCGATCATCGATCTATGGTACGTTTGATCTACGGATTCGCCTTCAAGATCAGGAGTCAGCAGTGGTCTCTCCGCCATAGGCGTCAAGGCAGGTTTAGCGTCTCTGAACCCGAACTTCTCGAGCATATCGTCCACATATTTGGCTTGACGAATCAGGATTCCGGCTGAAGATTGTTTGACCTGAAGCCCCAAAAACGTGGTCATCTCGCCCAACGAACTCATCTCGAACCGCTTTTTCATGACGTCCTCGAACTCCTTGCATTGCTGAGGACTCGTCGACCCGAAAATGATATCGTCCACATATATTTGGACAAGAATCTGGTCGGCACCGACATGCTTGATGAATAGGGTCTGATCGATAGTGTAGCGGGAATAGCCATGGTCGAGCAAGTGCTGTGTGAGGGTAGCATACCAGGCTCTAGGAGCTTGATTCAACCCATAGAAAGCCTTGTCTAACTTGTAGACATGGTTGGGAAGTTTTGAGTTAACAAACCCAGGAGGTTGGTCAACATAAATCTCCTCCTTCACCTTGCCGTACAAGAAAGCCGTCTTGACATCCATTTGATATACAGTGAAGTTCATGTAGGAAGCATAGGCGAGGACGATACGAATAGCCTCCAAGCGCGCTACCGGATCATAGACTTCTGTATAATCAAGACCCTCAATTTGTCTGAACCCACGGACCACCAATCTCGCCTTATTACGTACAATTACACCCGAATCATCTTGTTTGTTCCGAAACACCCATCTAGTGTCGAGAGATTTCTTGCCTTTAGGCAGATCAACCAACTTCCAAACCCCGAGCTTTTCGAATTGATTGAGCTCGTCATGCATGGCATCCACCCAGCTGGGCTCATTCAAAGCCATTTCGATGTTCTTGGGCTCTATTTGAGAAATAAAGCAAGAATAGAGACATGTGTTGACGTCTCCACTCTGGCTTCTCGTTCGAACTCCGTCGCCCAGCTGGCCAATGACGTTTTCAATCGGATGATCGCGTTGTATGCTAGAGGGAATTGTGTGACTGATGTCATTGATTGAAACGGGAATATTATGGATATTAATAGCTCCGTCGTGTGCTAAAGAATCCACGGTAGATGTACCAGCTTCGTTTGGTGGATTTGCTACAAACTCATCAGCGATTCGTTCGGGAAAGAGAAGTTCCATCAGATTCTGAGTGATAGCGAAAGCATCTTGGTTCATGAACTCTCTTTCGACCGGAGTTAGAGGAGTAGCATCAGCATCTGGAGTAGGTTGTTGCGTTGATGACTCAGGACAAGCGATTGGAATAGTAGACTCCACCGGAGGATCAGTAGCAGAAACTAATGGTGGTCTGTAGACAACCTCTTCATCTTCGTCTTCAATGATAGTCTTCGAGCCAGAGGTAAACCCAGCTTGATTATCGGACGACACACTAAAGGATTTGAATAGCGATGTGTAGTCAAATAGCCAATCAGGACCCACCCTAGCGTCCGTCTCATTCTCTTCAAGCAAGCGAACATCGAAAGACTCCACGATTTGCTTCGTCTTCTTGTTGTATACCCTGTAAGCAGTACGAGCAGCGTATCCGACAAAAGAGCAGTCATCAGCTTTTGCATTAAATTTTGGGTTGGATTCCAAGTGGAGAAGGGTGCAAGGACAGCCAAATACTCTGAAATGGCTGACAGACGGCTTGTGTATATATAGAATCTCGTACGGTGTTTTCATCTGGGCTTTATTGATCAGGACACGATTTTGAACGTAACAAGCTGTGTTGATCGCCTCCATCCAAAAGAAAACTGGAAGTTTAGAATCACAAAGCATCGTCCTTGCGGCGTCTTGTACCGTCCGATTCCTCCGCTCAGCAACACCATATCACAAAAAGTTAATCAATTTCAAGATAGAGGATTAAAATTAGTTTGAATTAAAAATTTTGGTATTTTTATTTTATTTTCATTTTATTTTCATTTTTTGGAATTGATAAATTTTAGAAAATGTTTTTTATTTTAGTTTTTTTTATTTTTATTTTTATTCTTTAAATTTTTTAGGATTGGTAAAATTTAAAAAATTTTATTCCATTTTATTTTATTTTATTCTCTTTTATTTTAATCCTCCAAGAGTTTTATTTTTAAAAAAGGTTTTGGGTATTGGGCCTCACAATTTTTCGGGTGCAGCCCACCGGGTATGGATCTAGTATATAAAGAAAAAGGCTCCACCGATTTCAGTTCTTCCCTCATTTCATTCACTCTGACCGAAAACCTCTAAAAATCCTCTCAAACCCTCGAAAATTTTTTGTGTTGTTTCGCAAAATCAACTTGTTTCTCTTGAACGTATGATAATTCCGACCTCATCCATGTAATTTTTACCGAGAATCGACCATGAAATCGAAGCAAAATCGCGAAAACAATATCTATCGGAGCTTTCGGTCGAGCCGAGCCGTTTTCGGTTTATCGGCTAACCCGCTTTCGGTCAAGCCGAGCCGTTTTCGGTCAAGCCGGCTTAGACAGCTTTCGGTTGACCTGTACTCGGTCTCATCGGCTTATAAGATTAATCGGCTCATTTAAGCTGTATTCGGTCCCTAATTAGCTTTCGGTCATTCTCAGCTTTCGGTCGAGCCGAGCCGTTTTCGGTTTATCGGCTAACCGGCTTTCGGTCAAGCCGAGCCGTTTTCGGTCAAGCCGGCTTAGACGGCTTTCGGTTAGGGAGTGACCGAAAACAGGCTTTTGGTCAGCCTGACCGAAACCTGTTTTCGGTCCAGTTGGGTATATATAGGTTGTTAGGCTGTCAGTAGTAAGTTGTTAATCTACAGTTGTTCACTACTAGTTTTCGGTCCCCCTTGAGTTGTATCCGACATTTCCAAGTGTGAATTGTATGCAAGCTCAAGTTCATTCCATCTTCTACTCCATTTCTTCTTTATTTTCATTTGCTTGATTAATCATTTGTAAAGATCCTTCCATCAAGGACCTTACGATTGGTATCAGAGCAAGAACCGGTGTCAATCAAGCATATTATTCAATTTTCAGCTTCACAGTTTGTGTTCATCAAGTTCTCGGTCAATAGAAGCCTGTTTCTGCTTGAGTTTTGAAGATCAGATTGTAGCTTGTTTGGTGTGGAATCGAGATCTGCTTGCATTTCAGCTTTTCGATTGAAATCTTATTGTTTTCGGTTTGATCTTCATCAACCGAAAACATATCTTAAATTGTTTTCTGTCCAGATCTATCTTGTTTGAAGGCTGTGTTTGAGGTTTCAGTCTGTGGAAATCAATTTAGGATCGAAAATCTAAGTTTTTCATTGAAAACTGTTAGTTTTTGGTTCAATCTTCAGAAACCGAAAACTGTTCTTCAACCAAAATCTCTTGAATCTTCAGAAACCGAAAACTGTTCTTCAACCGAAATCTCTTGAACCTTCAGAAACCAAAACCTCCTTAACCTTCAGAAACCGAAAACCTCCTTAACCTTCAGAAACCGAAAACCCCTTTATCATCATAAACCGAAAACCCTTGATAAACAGAAAACCTCTTCTCTTCAGAACCGAAAACCTAATTTTCTTCTCAACCGAAAACCCCTTTATCTTGTTTTCGGTCAAGACTCCTCAACCGAAAACCCATTCTACTTGATCTTTTGATTTGTTTTTCAAGTTAATTTTTATTAAAATTCAAAAAAAAAACAAAAACAACAAAAATCAAAAACAAAAAAAATGGAATCTCAAAGCTTGTCAGCTCATCATGAATTAGATGCGATTATGGGAACCACTTCTCAAATTCCCCGATTGTTATCCGCGGAAGGATTTCCAGAATGGAAATATCGGATCGAAAAGTACATTAAAATGAAAGATTTCAAGATATGGCGAAGCATTCTAAGAGGTCCAATCCGCATCACAACCACATTGGAAGATGGAACCATAATTGATAAGCAAGTTGAGAACTACACCGATGATGATTTCGAGAGAGTCGAGGAGCAGGAAAAGGCTCTTGCTACACTTACCATGGCATTATCTCTGGAAATCGCTCAAGGTTTCCGTGAGCATACATCAGCAAAGGCCTTATGGGAAGCACTGATAGAAGTCTATGAAGGCAACGAAGACATGAAACAGAGTCGCCAAGACATGCTGCGACAAAAGTTCAATATGTTTAACCATGTCTTGGGAGAAACACTTGAGAATCAGTTGCAGAGGTTTATCACACTTACCACAGAAATGAGCTCTGCTGGTGTGATGGTTACAAGATCGGAGATCAACAAGAAGCTGCTGAACTCTCTGCCAAAATCCTAGGATATGAATGTCTCAGTGATTAAAAAGACCAAAGATTTGAACCGTTTGAGTTTAGCGGAAACAATGGCGATCATTAAGGCTTGCGATCTCGATGATAAGCAAAGGGAGATTAATCATGTTAATTCATACTCCTCAGCAAATCTAGGGATTCAAACCACCAACAACACTGCTTTCTCAAGCTTTTCTACTCCTCAAGCTCCTCAAGTTCATGTTCCTCAAGTTCAACCCTATGTGACTCATCAGCCCACCTCATACGTTATACCTTCAATGCAACACATTCAAGTTCCTCAACCTCAAACTTCTCTTCAACAAGTTGGTTCTATTGTTGGTTCATCCTCAAATTCACCCATTCAATCTCATGGTCTCAATTCTCAAGCTTCATCTTTGAAAGAAAAGGAAGAAAATCTGGCCCTCGCCACTGGTTTGGTAAACTGGTACAACACTTTTGTGGCCGGAGAAATCTCCCCACAACTCTCTTTTGCTGACCTATACCAGATCCATCCTGAGGATGTGGAAGAGATGGACATTACATGGCAAATGGCCATGGCGGTTTTCAGGGAAAAGCAGTTCTCCAAGAAAACTGGAAAGAATAACTGGAGCATGAACTCTGACAAGAGAGTGGGGTTCAACAAAGGGAAACTGCAATGTTACAACTGCCATGAGCCTGGTCATTTTGCCCTGGAGTGTCCAAAGCCAGACCGAAGAGAGAATTCTAAGCGAACCATGGTGCCGGTGAACAATGTCAACAGAGGATCATCTTCAAGCAATCAGACTGCTAACTTGGCGATGGTGGCCCAATCCTTTGATTGGGAAGATCAAATTCAGGGTCTGAATATTTCAGGACCTGAAAATGTGCATCTTGCTCAAATCAAGGATTGTGTGGAGGAAGAAGCAGAAAAAGACCCTGAAGAAGAGATGATGAATCTTCAATTTTCATTCATGGTGCAAACTACTCCTGAGCCAGCCAAACCCGAGGTCAGTGAATTTGGTTGCTCTCAATCTTGTATGAAAACTGTTAAATTCTTACGTGACCAAATTGAGTTAATCAAGAGAGAGAACGAGGACCTTAAGTATGAGGGTTATACACTTAGAAAAAATCAAAATCCTTTAAAAACACAATTAGAGAATAAAACAAAGGACTTTAAGAAACTGCAAGAGGATTACAGCAACAAATGCGAGAACTATGATCATCTCAAAAGAAAATTTGTTGCTGTGACCGCTGAACTTGACTCATTGAAAAATTGTCTTGAAAATGCTGAATTTATTTTTAACAAATTTGATGGTTCAAGTGAAGTAGTTGCAAAAATGATAGAAGGACAAATGCAGTGGAAGGACATTACATGTAGAAACCAAAAGAAAATAGGATTAGGTTTTGAGAGTGTCCCTCCTCCATTCAATCATAACTATACTGTCATTCCTCTATCTCAAGAAGAGATTGATAGAGAACCTTTCTTAGTTTATGGAAAGCCTGCTTCCGAACAAGCAACTGAGCCTAGTGATAAAATTTTGGATACTAACATTTCTACCTCAAGTGCAGTTATGTCAGTAGTTCAGGGGGAGCAAGAAGCTGAAAAGTCTGAGTCGAATAATTTTGTGTCTAAATTTGGTGTTGAATTTTGTGATGAATCTGTGTTAAACTCAAACACTAATGTTTTTGTTTCTGGTGGTGTGTTGTTTCAGACTGATAATTTTGAAAATAATGGTGTTGTTTCTGATAAAGTTGCTAAATCTGATTTGAATGTTTCTACATCTTCCACGTTTGCTACAAAATCTAGTGCTTTTTCTTGCAAATGTGAAAATGCTAGAAAAGTTAATAAACGCAATAAATCTGACAAGAGCAGTACCATTTCCAATGATAATAAACAAATTTGTTTCAATTGTGGTACTGCTGGTCATATTGCCAGAAACTGTCTCAATCGAATGTTTGTGCATTACTTGTCACAGAGAGAGAGAGAGAGAGAGAGAGAGAGAGAGAGAGAGAATGAGTCTAGAGGACGATCTTTAATTAGAAAATCCTCCAGAACTCGCTCTCGAGATGATGACTGGAAAACAAATCAAAACAAGAAAATGGGAGGTCTTCAAAAGAACAAACAGGTTTTCAATAAATTCACAAACAGTTTGCCAAAATCGACCCAAGCTAAGCCAAAGTCGATTTCGTCAAAGAGTAGGTCTGGATCTTCAAACTCTTCGAGTAGAAAATCCACCGGCTCGAAGCAAACTGAAAAGAAAGTTGTTTCAAAACCTAAATATCAATGGATTCCAAAATTAAAATCTGATCAGTCATCATCCTCCTCTGTATCTGTTGAAAAAGAAAAATCAAAAGAGAAATTGAAAGATAAATCTGTGAAAGTTAAGGGTCAACCCAGGACTGTAATGACCTGGGTCCCCAAATCTAAATGATTCCGCTCATCGTGTAGGGACAGTTGCGGAGGAATGTCGTCAGACCGTGGTATGTCGACAGTGGCTGCTCCCGGCACATGACTGGGGATATCTCCCAACTGCGCGACATTCAGACATTTAATGGGGGATATGTCTCCTTTGCGGGCGGAGAAGGCGGAAAGATAACGCAAAAGGGAACGGTGACCAATGGAGTGCTCAGTTTTGAGAATATCAACTATGCTCCTGAGCTGAAGCACAGTCTGCTGAGTGTCTCTCAAATCTGCGACAAGGGTTACTCGGCACACTTCACCGATAAAGAATGTCTAATCTTAAAGTCGGGCATTGTCATCCCGGAGTAGTGGATTCTCGTAAAATCAAAGCGAGATGGGAATGCCTATATTATCGACATGAACAGCAATGTACCCGATGAACTCACTTGTCTCTTTTTGCAAAGTCTCAGAACAAAACGCAATGATGTGTCATCGTCGACTTGGCCATGCAAATGCAAAGAACCTGAACCGGCTTGCTAAGAACGAAATGGTCCGCGGTCTACCTGTCATAGATTTTATTACTTTTGAAAAATGTGTTTCCTGTGCTCAAGGAAAACACCATCGGAAACCACATCTGCCAAAGCAGGTCAACTCCATCAGTCAGGTGCTCCAGTTGTTGCACATGGACTTGTTTGGTCCGGTCAACGTTCTCAGCATCAACCAAAACTCGTACTGCCTCGTTGTGATAAATGACTTCTCTCGTTTCACGTGGGTCTTCTTTCTGTCCAACAAAGCTGGGATCGCTGACCTCATCAAGAAGTTCATTGTAATGATCGAGAACCAAACCAACAACCGAGTGAAAGCGCTTCGTACAGACAATGGAACAGAATTTAAGAATGATGTTCTTGATCATTTCTGCGCTGAGAAGGGAATTGTGCGTCAATTCAGTTCTGTTCGGACAGAACAACAAAATGGTGTTGCTGAGCGGAGGAATTGGACGCTACAAGACGCCGCAAGGACGATGCTTTGTGATTCTAAACTTCCAGTTTTCTTTTGGGCGGAGGCGATCAACACAGCTTGTTACGTTCAAAATCGTGTCCTGATCAATAAAGCCCAGATGAAAATACGGTACGAGATTCTATATGGACACAAGCCGTCTGTCAGCCTTTTCAGAGTATTTGGCTGTCCTTGCACCCTTCTCCACTTGGAATCCAACCCAAAATTTAATGCAAAAGCTGATGACTGCTATTTCGTCGGATACGCTGCTCGTACATCTTACAGGGTATACAACAAGAAGACGAAGCAAATCGTGGAGTCTTTCGATGTTCGGTGGCCTGAAGAGAATGAGACGGACACTAGGGTGGGTCCTGATTGGCTATTTGACTACACATCGCTACTCAAATCCTTTAGTGTGTCGTCCGATAATCAAGTTGGGTCTACCTCTGGCTCGAAGACTATCATTGAAGACGAAGATGAAGAGGTTGTCTACAGACCACCATTAGTTTCTGCTACTGATCCTCCGGTGGAGTCTACTGTTCCAATCGCTTGTCCTGAGTCATCAACGCAACAACCTACTCCAAATGCTGATGCTACTCCTCTAACTCCGGTCGAAAGAGAGTTCATGAACCAAGATGCTTCCGCTGTCACTCATAATCTGATGGAACTTCTCTTTCCCGAACGAATTGCTGATGAGTTTGTAGCAAATCCACCAAACGAAGCTGGTACATCTACTATGGATTCTTCAGCACATGACGGAGCTATTAATATCCATAATCTTCCCGTTTCAATCAATGACATCAGTCACGCAATCCCCTCTAGCATACAGCACGATCATCCGATTGAAAACGTCATTGGCCAGCTGGGCGATGGAGTTCGAACGAGAAGCTAGAGTGGAGAACGTCGAAATGGCTTTGAATGAGCCCAGCTGGGTGGATGCCATGCATGACGAGCTCAATCAATTCGAAAAGCTCGGGGTTTGGAAGTTGGTGGAGCTGCCTAAAGGCAAGAAATCTCTCGACACTAGATGGGTGTTTCGGAACAAACAAGATGATTCGGGTGTAATTTTACGTAATAAGGCGAGATTGGTGGTCCGTGGGTTCAGACAAATTGAGGGTCTTGATTATACAGAAGTCTATGCTCCAGTAGCGCGCTTGGAGGCTATTCGTATCTTCCTCGCCTATGCTTCCTACATGAACTTCACTGTATATCAAATGGACGTCAAGACGGCTTTCTTGTACGGCAAGGTGAAGGAGGAGATTTATGTTGACCAACCTCCTGGGTTTGTTAACTCAAAACTTCCCAACCATGTTTACAAGTTAGACAAGGCTTTGTATGGGCTGCATCAAGCTCCTAGAGCCTGGTATGCTACCCTCACACAGCACTTGCTCGACCATGGCTATTCCTGCGGCACTATCGATCAGACCCTATTCATCAAGCATGTCGGTGCAGACCAGATTCTTGTCCAAATATATGTGGACGATATCATTTTCGGGTCGACGAGTCCTCAACTATGCAAGGAGTTCGAGGACGTCATGAAAAAGTGGTTCGAGATGACTTCGTTGGGCGAGATGACCATGTTTTTGGGGCTTCAGGTCAATATATATGGTTTGGGCTAGGCAACAATGTATAGATGAGTTAGGGCATTTAACAATGTATTTTGGAGTCTTTTGTGCATGTTTGGTGTTTTCGTTAGTAGGTATTATTGGGAAGTGATATGATCATGTGATAACAGGCAATTTTGGTTTGTATAAAGTACCAAAGCTGTATTGTCTAGGCTCTATGTTCGATGTGCTGGTAGGCACGAAAGATTTTAAATGGACTTGACTAGGCTCAGATGAACTTAAGGAATCCAGAGACTTGACAAATCTTGACCTAGATAGATCCATTTAGCCTGATAATACGACGCTCCGGTAGGTTGAGCAGGGAGATATACATGAGAATCTACCGGTCACATTAGAAGAACCCGTATCTAGAACTGTGGTTTAACTTTTCCTTGATGTACGGACTCATGTCCTTAATTCTGGTATTGACGGGGCGACTGGGAATTCCGATAAATTAGGTTTGTAGAAAGTTATTTTCTTTCTTTCTAACTGTTAGTCATATGTTGCCTCCTCTGCGTGATCGAAAGATCCGACCTGGACTGCAACATATGCAACTCTGTTTCTCTGCATCTTCTATCTATGCAATTCTTTCTATCTGTTAGCCATATGCTGTCTCCTTTGCATGATTAATAATCCGACCTGGTACACAGCATATGCAACCTTCCACTTCTCTATCCCACTAAAACTCTAGCCAGTCATATGTTTCACCCTCTGTGTGATTGGAAGAGATCTGACCTGGGTGTACAGCATATGCATTCTAAATCTATCCTCTCTCCTAATAATTGTCTGCTCACCAGAAGTAAGGAGTATCTCGGAAGTCCTTGATGATTGGGGTATATCAGGAAGCGGGAAACATGTTCTAGTACATCTAAAAATTGAACAATTATAGATTGTCTGTAGATCTCGCTACTCAATTTAGGTAGACAACAATATCCTTGGTCGTCGTCAGCTGAATGGTCTTTAGGAAGTTTGTCTAGGAACACAGGATCACAATGTCTTGTCACTTGTAGTATGTCCTAAATTT
Organism: Lactuca virosa; assembly: GCF_052849685.1. Lineage (NCBI taxonomy): Eukaryota > Viridiplantae > Streptophyta > Magnoliopsida > Asterales > Asteraceae > Lactuca > Lactuca virosa. Next base: position 231,359,405 of record NC_136429.1, read on the forward strand.
GTCACTATCTTTCGTGTTTAAGTGGACCACAATACCGGCGATCGACCAGATCTATTCATGAAGGGGGAGGTACCGATGAACGGATTAAGGCTGTCTAACAACTTTGATCCCAAATATTTTTGTTTTTGTTAAATTTGTTCATAGTTTTTCTCTATGCACAAATTTAGGGGGAGTATTAAAAATCAGACAAAAATCAGAAAATTCAAAAATCAAACAAAATTCAAAAAATTCAAAAATCAAACAAAAATCAGAAAATTAAAAAAAAATCAGAAAATTAAGAAAAATTAGTGTTACCTCTATTTTATTTCTTATTCAGAAAAATTAAAAAAAAAATTGAAAAATATTGTGTGCTAACCTTGTTTTAGTTTTGTTTTTATCTTTTTGTTTTGTTTGTCTTGAAAAGTGAATGCAGGTGTAGATGAGACTCGTGGAGACTGTATTGAAAATTCCTGAGTCGAGGCTTCATCCGTGAGCATCGAAGAATTCTCATTCGAAGGAGCAAGAAATGAAGATTATTCTTTCGACATTTAATGTTTCAACCCCAAAAGCAAGGTGAAGCTGCACTTGAAGATTATCTGACAGATTGCATTGAAGCCTCCTCAATCAATTTGCTGCTATCCATGTACCTGCTGAAGTGATCCAGAAGATTCGTTCTCTCTGATGTTCTCTCTGAGGATTCTCAAGCTGAAAGCGCTATCTTTCAAGAATCTATTCAAGAAGCCTCCTCACCCAATGCGCGTTCAATGTCAAATTTTGAAGATAAGCCCAACTGCTCCAAATGAAGTCATTCATTGAAGATTCATCAAGTTCATCTTGAAGTTGTGAAGAATTTGAAGATAAATGCTGAAGCCAAGCTCATAATGAAGATTAACAAGAAAAGCCAGCTACCTTTTTAGGGGGAGCTTGTTGGGTCATTTAGAAAAGAAAGCTAGACCGAAAACACATGGGTTTTCGGTCCAAGCTACAATTAATCATATACTATTTTTGGCCCAAATAATTAAAACAATAAATGCTTAGAAAAGCAAAGTATAAACCATATTTTTGACCCAACAATCTCCCCCTTGGTTTATAGCTTTCTTTTCTAATTGAACCAACAAGCTCCCCCTAAAAAGTAGCTGGCACTTCTGTTCAATCATTTCAATCAGTCTGCTGCTATCTTTGTACCTGCTGAAGTGATCCAGAAAATTATTTCTCTCTGTTAGTTCTCTCTGAAGATTCTCAAGCTGAAAGCGCTATCTTTCAAGAATCAGTACATGAAACATCCACACCCAATGTGCGTTCAATGTCAAATCTTGAAGAAAAGCCCAACTGCTCCAGATGAAGTCATTCATTGAAGATTCATCAAGATCATCTTGACGTTGTGAAGAATTTGAAGATAATAGCTGAAGCCAAGCTCCCAATGAAGATAACAAGAAGTGCCAGCTACTTTTTAGGGGGAGCTTGTTGGGTCAATTAGAAAAGAAAGTTATAAACCAAGGGGGCGATTCTTGGGTCAAAAATATGGTTTATACTTTCCTTTTCTAAGCATTTTTTGTTTTAATTATTTGGGCCAAAAATAGTATAGGATTAATTGTAGCTTGGACCGAAAACCCATGTGTTTTCGGCCTAGCATTGGATTATTTGTATTTTGGGCTTGGCGTTAGGTCCATATATATATATATATATATATATATATATATATATATATATATATATATATATATATATATATATATATATATATATATATATATATATATATATATATATATATATATATATATATATATAGGGTGAGGAGTGCATGTGAGGGACATAGCCAAGGAGCTTAAGTGTGTGTATTCTAAGGTGTGAGAGAAACAAGAGAGAAGAGTGTGCGTGAACTATGTGTATGGAGCATCAATCATTTCATTAATACATCATAGATTTATCTTCTTCTTCTTCTCCTTCTCTTCTATTTTGATCTGACATCATCCAATTGATTGGGATTCCGCACCATCAATTGGATCTGATTGATACACAAGCAGATTTGGGGACTTACAAGTGCTATCAAAGCTTGGATTGTATCAATCAATTTTTTCAGATCCAGAGCTTATTGATCTTATTTTGGATAGATCTTGGCAAAATAAGGGGGATTTGTTCTTCGCGTTTTTGATAAAAACGAGTTTTTGATCGAGTTTTGGAGCAAAAATTGTGAAAAACGTCGTTATTTTCGCGATCTGAAGCAGTGTTTTCGGTCAGGCGGGTTTTCTGTCCGGGTTTTCGGACCGAAAGGGGTGCCGGGGATCGAACCCGGGTCACTCGCTTCATCGCCTCCGCGCCTTACCAACTCAGCTAGGCTGCCACTTGATTCATTCTTTCGAAATTTAAATCAAAAGCAGTCTTTCTCGCATCCTTTTTCACAAAATTAACACTTTTAACCCCAAAATTCAATTTCTTTTATTTTCAAATTCAATTTCCAACCAAAAATTTTAGTTTTTAATTTTTGACTTTTATTTTTTGACTTTTGACTTTAAAATTTTGACTTTGACCTTCAAGTTTGACCTTTGACTTTAAACTTTGAGTTTTTCGTTTATCTTTTAAATTTTCAAATTTAGCCTTTCGGTTTGACTTTTAAGTTTGACTTTTCAAGTTTGAATTTTTAAGTTTGACTTTTTTAATTTGAATTTGAAGGTTGACTTTCTCGGTTTTTAAGTCAAAGGGCAATTAAAAAAAATTATTATAAAAAAAAATTTGAGTTCCGCATCAATTCCGGTAAATGAAGTTTCATGTACTTCATCTTGTGAAACCACTATTAAATTTCTCCGAGATCAAATCGATTTATTAAAAAAAGAAAATGAGGACCTCAAATACGAAGGCTGTACTCTTAGGAAAGGTCAGAAACCTCTGAAAGCTCAATTAGAGGCCAAGACTAAGGACTTTAGGAAATTACAAGAAGATTACAGCAACAAGTGTGAAAATTACGATCACATTAAGAAAAAACTTGTTGCTGTAACTGAAGAACTTGACGCTTTGAAAAACAGATGTGGAAAATTATACTGCGTCAATTAAGTGTGGAAAAACAGATGTTAGTTTCAAAAATTATACTGCGTCAAGTAAGACAGTCGAGTCCTTATTTGAAAACCAATTAAAATTCAAAGATAATCAAAACAAGGGTCTAGGGTATGATAGTGTTCCTCCCCCTTTCAATCATAACTATATATCCATCCCTATGACACAGGAAGAAATAGATAGGGAGGCACATCTTCAATATGGGAAACCTGTTGTGGTTGTGCCAGAAAAGGTTGAGGTGAACGTTTCTAATGATTATGTTACATGTGCAGGTAAAGTAGCAGAAGATGAGAACAAGGAGAAAACAATTGAACAATCCAATGACTCCTTGAACTCTGAATCTGTTGCTTCGAACTCAGTTGCTTCTAATCAACCTGCTGTTGAGAAATACATGCCACCAAAACAAGCGAAACCGACGACTTGTTGCAAGTGTGCATGTGGGAACAACCTAAGACAAGGCATGGACACGCCACGAGGGGCAGGAAGAAACAACTTCCCAGTGAAGAAAAAGACATGTTTTCACTGTGGAACACCTGGTCATATTGCCCGAAACTGTCCAAATCGCGCATACGTTCCCTACTACGCACAAGGATGACAGAATGTGCCAAGAGGGAGACCTTCCAAAAGAAACCCCTCAAGGTCACGTTCAGACAATGGCGACTGGAATGCGCAGACGAGCAAGAATTCAACACCCAAGGCCAAGAATCAAAATCCCAAGGTCAAGAAGGAAATGTCGGGCAAGAAGCCTAATCCAAGAGATGTTCCAGTGAAGCCAAGACGCGCTAGGTCAAAGTCATCTCAAAGGACTACTTCAAGTTCAAAATCAAGTGCCAAGGCACCCATCCGCTCGAACAAGAAATGGGTCAAACCCAACTATAGATGGGTACCAAAGGTTCAATCTCCCAAATCTTCTAACGATTCTAATATTTCGTCATCTTCTATTTGTGATATGCAGGATATGTCGTGGGAGAGAGTTCCTTGCAAAGATGACAAAGGTCAACCCAGTTTCAAAATGGACTGGGTTCCAAAGACCAACTAATCCCGCTCGGTGTCGGAAGAGCTATGGAGGCATATCATCAGACTTCGGTTTGTTGATAGTGGCTGTTCCAGGCACTTGATAGGAGGCATCTCTCAACTGTACAACATTCAGAACTTTGTTTGAGAGTATGTGTCCTTTGTGGGAAAGGAAGAAAGGAAGGGATCACACATGGGGTTAGTGCTTAATGACATGAAGAATTTTCGGATCTGTTCTGAGATTATGCATGTTGTTCTCAGACCTTCTGGATGCAAATTCAATCGGTGAATTACGGTTTGAGTTTTCTTCTCGATACTCCTGAGTTTATTTTACACTGATTCATTTTGAAGTTAATCTTTTATTTTTTTTATAGTTTTTCGTTAGTAGGTATTATTGGGAAGTGATATCAATAAGTGATAACAGGCAATCTGAATCTGTGTAAGGTACCAAAGCTGAATTGTCTAGGCTCTGTGTTCGATGCGCTGGTAGGCACGAAAAGTTTAATGGACTTGACTAGGTACGATGAACTTAAGGAATCTAGAGACTTGATAAATCTTGACCTAGATAGTTCCGTTTAGCCTGACAATATGACGCTTGGGTAGGTTGAGCAGGGAGATATACATGAGAATCTACCGGTCACATTAAGAGAACCCGTATCTAGAACTGTGGTTTAACTTTTCCTTAATGTACGGATTTTGTCCTTAATTCCGATATTGACGGGGCGACTGGGGAATTCCGATAAATTAGGTCTGTAGAAAGTTATTTTCTTTCTTTCCTACTGTTAATCATATGTTGCCTCCTCTGTGTGATCGAAAGATCCGACCTGGACTGCAACATATGCAAATCTGTCTCTCTGCATCTTCTATATATGCTATTCTTTCTACCTGTTAGCCATATGCTACCTCCTTTGCGTGATTAATAATCCGACCTTGTACACAGCATATGCAACCTTCTGCTTCTCAATCCCTTTGAAATTCTAGTTAGTCATATGTTTCACCCTCTGCGTGATTGGAAGAGATCCGACATGGGTGTACAGCATATGCATTCTAAATCTATCATCTCTCCTAATAATTGTCTGCTCACCTAAAGTAAGGAGCATCTCGGAAGTCCTTGATTATTGGGGTATATCAGGAAGCGGGAAACACGTTCTAGTACAACTAAAATTGAACGATTTATAGGTTATCTGTAGATCTCGGTGCTCAACTTAGGTGGACAACAATATCCTTGGTCGTCGTCAGATGAATGGTCCTTAGGAAGTTTTATCTAGGAACATAGGATCAACTTGTCTTGTCACTTATAGCATGTCCAAAATTTGTCACAATTTTTCGTGCTTAAGTGGACCACAATACCGGCGATCGACCAGATCTATTCATGAAGGGGAAGGTACTGACAAACGGATTAAGACTATCTAACAACTTTGATCCCAAATATTTTTGTTTTTGTTAAATTTGTTCATAGTTTTCCTCTATGCACAAATTTAGGGGGAGTATTAAAAAAAAATTCAAAAATCAAACAAAAATTAGAAAATTAAAAATCCAAAAATAGTGTTATATTCCGTTTTATTTCTTGTTCAGAGAAATCAAAAATCCAAAAATATTTTTGTTTCTGTTTTTATTTTTCCAGAAAATATAAAAAATCCAAAAATATTGTGTGCTAAGTTTTCTTTTAGTTTTGTTTCGTCTTGAAAAAATGAATTCAGATGTAGATGAGACTCATGGAGACTGTATCGAAGATTTTCTGAGCCAAGGCTTTATCCGTGATCATCGAAGAATTCTCATTCGAAGGAGCAAGAAATGAAGATTATTCTTTCGACATTCAATCTTTCAACCCCAGAAGCATGGTGAAGCTATAATTGAAGATTATGTGACGGATTGCATTGAAACCTCCTCAATCAGTCTGCTGCTATCTTTGTACCTGCTGAAGTGATCCAAAAGATTATTTCTCTCTGTTAGTTCTCTCTGAAGATTCTCAAGTTGAAAGCACTATCTTTCAAGAATCGGTACATGAAGCTTCCTCACCCAATGTGCGTTCAATGTCAAATCTTGAAGAAAAGCCCAACTGCTCCAGATGAAGTCATTCATTGAAGATTCATCAAGATCATCTTGACCTTGTGAAGAATTTGAAGATAATAGCTGAAGCCAAGCTCCCAATGAAGATTGACAAGAAGTGTCAGCTACTTTTTAGGGGGAGCTTGTTGGGTCAATTAGAAAAGAAAGCTATAAACCAAGGGGGAGATTGTTGGGTCAAAAATATGGTTTATACTTTGTTTTTCTAAGCATTTATTGTTTTAATTATTTGGGCCAAAAATAGTATAGGATTAATTGTAGCTTGGACCGAAAACCCATGTGTTTTCGGTCTAGCATTGGATTATTTGTATTTTGGGCTTGGCCTTAGGTCCATATATATATATATATATATATATATATATACATATATATATATATATATATATATATATATATATATATATATATATATATATATATATATAGGGTGAGGAGTGCATGTGAGGGACATAGCCAAGGAGCTTAAGTGTGTGTATTCTAAGGTGTGAGAGAAACAAGAGAGAAGAGTGTACGTGAACTATGTGTATGCAGCATCAATCATTTCATTAATACATCATAGATTCATCTTCTTCTTCTTCAGGGTCTTTTTGTGCTTTTTCCTCCACACATTCCTTGATTTGAGCAAGATGCGCATTTTCAGGTCCTGAAATATTTAGAGCCTGAATTTGATCTTCCCAATCAAAGGATTGGGCCACCATCGCCAAGTTAGCAGTCTGATTGCTTGAAGATGATCCTTTGTTGACATTGTTCACCGGCACCATGGTTCGCTCATAATTCTCTCTTCGGTCTGGCTTTGGACACTCCCGGGCAAAATGACCAGGCTCATGGCAGTTGTAACATCACAGTTTCCCTTTGTTGAACTCCACTTTCTTGTCAGAGTTCACGCTCCAGTTATTCTTTCCAGTTTTCTTGGAGAACTGCTTTGCCCTGAAAACCGCCATGGCCATTTGCCATGTAATCTCCATCTCTTCCACATCCTCAGGATGGATCTGGTCTAGGTCAGCAAAAGAGAGTTGTGAGGAGAGTTCTCCGGCCACAAAAGCGTTGTAGCAGTTTACCAAACCAGTGGCGAGGGCTAGATTTTCTTCCTTTTCTTTCAAAGATGAAGCTTGAGAATTGAGACCATGAGATTGAATGGGTGCATTTGAGGATGAACCAACAATATAACCAACTTGTTGAAGAGAAGTTTGAGGTTGAGGAATTTGAATGTGTTGCATTGAAGGTATAACGTATGAGGTGGGCTGATGAGTCACATAGGGTTGAACTTGAGGAACATGAACTTGAGGAGCTTGAGGAGTATAAAAGCTTGAGAAAGCAGTGTTGTTGGTGGTTTGAATCCCAAGATTTGCTGAGGAGTATGAATTAACATGATTAATCTCCATTTGCTTATCATCGAGATCGCAAGCCTTAATGATCGCCATTGTTTCCGCTAAACTCAAACGGTTCAAATCTTTGGTCTTTTTAATCACTGAGACATTCATATCCCAGGATTTTGGCAGAGAGTTTAGCAGCTTCTTGTTGATCTCCGATCTTGTAACCAGCACACCAACAGAGCTCATTTCTATGGTAAGTGTGATAAACCTCTGCAACTTATTCTCAAGTGTTTCTCCCAAGACATGGTTAAACATATTGAACTTTTGTCGCAGCATGTCTTGGCGACTCTGTTTCATGTCTTCGTTGCCGTCATAGACTTCTATCAGTGCTTCCCATAAGGCCTTTGCTGATGTATACTCACGGAAACCTTGAGCGATTTCTGTAGATAATGCCATGGTAAGTGTAGCAAGAGCCTTTTCCTGCTCCTCGACTCTCTCGAAATCGTCATAAGTATAGTTCTCAACTTGCTTATCAATTATGGTTCCATCTTCCAATGTGGTTGTGATGCGGATTGGACCTCTTAGAATGCTTCGCCATATCTTGAAATCTTTCATTTTAATGTACTTTTCGATCCGATATTTCCATTCTGGAAATCCTTCCGCGGATAACAATCGGGGAATTCGAGAAGTGGTTCCCATAATCGCATCTAGTTCATGATGAGCTGACATGCTTTGAGATTCCATTTATTTTGTTTTTGATTTTTGTTGTTTTTGTTTTTTTTTTTAAATTTTAATAAAAATTAACTTGAAAAACAAATCAAAAGATCAAATAGAATGGGTTTTCGGTTGAGGAGTCTTGACCGAAAACAAGATAAAGGGGTTTTCGGTTGAGAAGAAAATTAGGTTTTTGTTTCTGAAGAGAAGAGGTTTTCTGTTTATCAAGGGTTTTCGGTTTATGATGATAAGGGGGTTTTCGGTTTCTGAGGGTTAAGGAGGTTTTTGGTTTCTGAAGGTTAAGGAGGTTTTCGGTTTCTAAAGGTTCAAGAGATTTCGGTTGAAGAACAGTTTTCGGTTTCTGAAGATTCAAGAGATTTCAGTTGAAGAACAGTTTTCGGTTTCTGAAGATTGAACCGAAAACTAACAGTTTTCAACGAAAAACTTAGATTTTCGATCCTAAATTGATTTCCACACACTGAAACCTCAAACACAGCCTTCAAACAAGATAGATCTGGACAGAAAACGATTTAAGATATGTTTTCGGTTGATGAAGATCAAACCGAAAACAATAAGATTTCAATCGAAAAGCTGAAATCTAAGCAGATCTCGATTCCACACCAAACAAGCGACAATCTGATCTTCAAAACTCAAGCAGAAACAGGCTTCTATTGACCGAGAACTTGATGAAAACAAACTGTGAAGCTGAAAACTGAATAATAAGCTTGATTGACACCGGTTCTTGCTCTGATACCAATTGTAAGGTCCTTGATGGAAGGATCTTTACCAATGATCAATCAAGCAAATGAAAATAAAGAAGAAATGGAGTAGAAGATGGAATTAACTTGAGCTTGCATACATTCACACTTGGAAATGTCGGATACAACTCAAGGGGGACCGAAAACTAGCAGTGAACAACTGCAGATCAACAACTTACTACTGACAGCCTGACAACCTATATATACCCAACTTGACCGAAAATAGGTTTCGGTCAGGCTGACCGAAAGCCTGTTTTCGGTCACTAACCGAAAGCTCATCTAGACCGAAAACACCAAACATGCACAAAAGACTCCAAAATACATTGTCAAATTCCCTAACTCATCTATACATTGTTGCCTAGCCCAAACCATATATATTGGCCCTTCAATCAACAATGTATGGATGAGTTAGGGCATTTGACAATGTATTTTGGAGTCTTTTGTGCATGTTTGGTGTTTTCGGTCTAGATGAGCTTTCGTTTAGGGAGTGACCGAAAACAAGCTTTCGGTCAGCCTGACCGAAACCTGTTTTCGGTCCAGTTGGGTATATATAGGTTGTCGGGCTGTTAGTAGTAAGTAGTTGATCTACAGTTGTTCACTGCTAGTTTTCAGTCCCCCTTGAGTTGTATCCGACATTTCCAAGTGTGAATTTTATTCAAGCTCAAGTTCATTCCATCTTCTACTCCATTTCTTCTTTATTTTCATTTGCTTCATTGATCATTGGTGAAGATCCTTCCATCAAGGACCTTACAATATTAGCTCAAGCAATCTCTCTTATCTTCAATGGTCGCTATGGGTTTCACACAGGAGAGTTGGGCAGTTGGTGAGGCGCATTTGAGGTTATAAGTCTCCTTAAATAGGCCCCAACCCTGAGAATTTAGGGTTTCCTCGCACAGCACCAACTCGGCGAGTCGGCACACTGACTCGTCGAGTCCGCTCATTAAACCCTCGCGGATGACTCGACTCTACTCGACGAGTTGGACTCAAAACTCGTCGAGTCGCTCCATAAATCTCAGAATTTACTCTTACAATGATATATCTAAAAATCCGGATGTTACAATTCTCCCCCACTTTAATTTGATTTCGCCCTCGAAATCGCTCCTCCATAACACATAGATCGAACCCAAAATCCGAAAGTACCACCGAAAGGATCTCATACCACACAGCTAACTTCCTCCATGGACACCTGAATCCAACAGGAACTCCCATCCCGAAAAAGGACACACCCTTCTGCCGCTACGAAACCCCCTTCTGACTCTCCAAAATCTGGAAACTCTAGTGGCCTGTCTCACTGCCAAACCGTCATCTCAAGACATCACCATGTTAGTCGCTCCTCGAATAACAGTCCTCGATAACTCACTGCCCCTCTGATTCTCTCGTTGCGACTGATAGAAACAAGTCAATGCCCAAGAATTGGCTACCGATTACTCATACCAGACACATTAAACAATCCAGATCATATTCCAAGGGACGAAAGGGTCACATCACACCAGGGACCCGCCCATTGAACTGCAATCAGAACCTATCTGAACAAAATGTACCCCAATACTCTGTCCTTAATACAAGAAAAAGATCATGCCCGCTCAGAGGTGTTCTCGGAACTCTATGAGCATAAGCCCCGTCTCCCTCTCACATATCACTTTTAACACTGAGCACTAGATCAACTCTCGACCCAATAGTTGAACCTCCAAAGGTTAGCCACTATACACCCAATAAGACGACTTACCGGCTTCCTTCTCACAGTGACCATCTCGGCCCGTCGTAACGCACAAGTCACGAAGTTCGCCTTACCCCAAGCGTGTTGGATATAGTGTCTAAGTCCATAACTATATTTGGTATGTACTTGACCCGACCCGGCATGGTCCATTTGGGTTGCACTTCACCCGAACAATTTATGGATAATCGTTTGAGAATAGTATAAGTTATGATTTATTAATATATTATAAGTCCTAATATATTAATATAAAATCATATTATTTAATTAGTATTGATCTATAATTAATTTAGAGATCAAAAGTATGACTAATTAAATATGGGCTCTTGTATTTATATAGTGTGGGCTAATGCTTATTTGGAATGGGCTAGGCTTGCATGGAAAGTCCATGGATACTCCATGGAGCTTTAACCCATGGATCTCATGGAAATGAAAAGACATGGGTATTAGGGTTTACATGGATGTAACCCTAATCCACCACACTATATAAAGGAGGCTTTGGTTCTTGAAATTGCACTAGTTGATGTGTGTAAACCAAGAGGGCCGATTTCAAGAAGTTTGTGACTATTCTCTCAAGTTTCCAAGTTTGTGGTGATTTGTTACTTCCATTTGAGGCATCCACATTATTGGTGCTAGGCTCTCAAACTCCAAGCAATCAACTACTACTACAAGGTAAGTAATTCTACTAGTTTTATTTGATTCAAATATCCCATGCCATGCTAGTTAGGATAAGAACCTTGGAAAAATAATTATTTGCATGTATCTTAGTCAAACATAGATCCAAGGTTTCTAGGGTTGCATGTACACCATAGGAGTGTTAGAATGCTCAAAACCCATTAGTGGTATCAGAGCCTGGTTTGTTTATTTGATACTTGATGCAAAAAAAAAAACAAACAAACAAACTTGAAAATCGAAGTTTTGTTCAAAAGCTCGTATCAAAATTTCAAGTTTTGTATATGTACTTACGATTCTTGAAATTTTTTATATGAACATTCATAAACATATGAGTTTAGAAGATCATAGAAATTATGTGCTAATAATTGATTAGATTAATTCTTGATATTTATGTGTTTTAATGGAGTCCATAACTAGTTCTTAAGTTATGGATAAACAAAAGTCACATTTATAAATAACCATTAAAAGAACACATAGGTTACAAAAAATGAAGAGTCTTCATTTTTAATAACCATTAACTCATAAGTTATGAGAAATGAAAAGTTTTGAAAGTTTACAAAACTTGCCCTCAAGTTTTGGAACATGTAAAGTCATATTAAAAACTTTAGTTCCAACCCCTAGAATTTGAAAAGTTAAAATTCAACCCTTATACTTTATAATATTATAAGTTTAATAATATTTATATATGTATAAGATCAAGTCGTCTTACCGCTAGTACGCCTCATTCACGAAGCCGGTCTATAAGGGGGGTATAAGGTTGTTGCCTATAAAATGGCAACTTAATGGGTGTCCACTCTCACCCACCGCTTCCTTAATCGGTGGAGGGTCGTTAGCCGAACGGGTAGGACAAGGACTTATAAATTCTCATTAAAAGTATAATGACAATACTAAAGTAACTAAACTTTATTGAATTCCCAATCTTAGTTATTTTAGGAAAATATGAATAAGGTGCTAATCCATGAAATTACACTTTACACTTTGTTTAAGTCGTTAGTGGAGCGTGTGTGGTTAACCGGCACACAAACTTGAACTTAACAAGGTAGGTAAAGGGTGACTTAATGTTTATCATAGTATCGATGGAGCGTGTGTGGTTAACCGGCACATCGATTGAGGGGTAATACATTAAGGGTACCAAGTAATTTGCATGGTTACTTCACACCTTGTTTTGTGATCCTCGGCATCCCAGTCACAAAACTTGAAGGGCACACTCGAGATTGAAACATGCCATTGAATAAAGTTCAATGAATCTCAAAGAATCTAGGAGTTTCTAAACCAATTAAAACCTAATTAAATATTTCGTTTTTCATGGTGGAAATTGGTGAATCGTCATTCACCTACCTTCAAATATCTTATAGCTTAGATTACGACATCCCTCTTCTAAGTTATAAAATATTGTGTTGGGTCCTAGCCTTAATATTACATTTGGCTGTTTTGTTAAGGACTATCTCTATATCTAATCTAATCTATTCCCTCTTCTTTTCAGATGTCTTCCAATAACAATGCTTCTGGCTCAAACCCTACTAGCTCCTTCTCTCTCATGAATCTTTGTGGGAGAGTCATCTTTGATGGGTCCAACTTTACAGATTGGATCAGAAACATCAAGATGGTCACTCGGTATGAGAACAAAGAATATGTTCTCGACAAGGAGCTGAAGGTACCCGAGCCAACTGCTACTCCTGAAGAGCTTGCTGAATATGAGGTACATGAAAGAGATGCTACAAAAGTGGCATGCATCATGATGGCCACCATGAAAACCGAGCTCCAAAAGTCCTATGAGGACTATTATCCTTTTGAGATGCACCAGGACTTCATGGACCGCTACCATCAAAGTGCTCGTCAAGAGCGATATGAAATAATCTCCTCCATGATAACAAACCGAATGAAGGATGGTGAACCCATCACGGGCCACATGCAGAAAATGCAAAGGTATGTGGACCGTTTACTGAAGCTGAATGTGAACTTCCCTGAGGAGTTAGCAATAGACATCATTTTGCACTCCTTGCCATCGTGTTATGATCAATTCCGCATGACATATCACATGAACAAGGAAGAAGTCACCCTCAGCAAACTTCAAGGACTCTTGAAGACCGCCGAAAGTGGTCTAAAGGGTAAGTCGGTTGTTACTACTCCTACTCCTTCTCCAACTGCGGCCAATGTCTTGGCAATCGGGCATGGCAAAGGGAAGAAGAGAAAGAACCCTTCTAAGGGTACCAAGGGTAAGACCCTTGAAGGCTCCTCTTCAAGCAAAACCAAGAAAGGTTTTGTCATTCCTTCTGCTAACCCTAATGAGGCTGAATGCTTCTATTGCCATCAAAAGTCGCACTGGAAGCGAAACTGCCCAAAGTACGAGCAAGATTTGAAGGATGGGAAAGTAAAACCCAACCATGCAGGTATATACACTATATTGTCTAATAACTCACCTCATTCTAAGTCTTGGGTCCTTGATACAGGTTGTGGTATTCACATATGTTGTGATTTGCAGGGACTAAAAAGAAGTGAGAATGTGGAGCAGGGAAAGATAAACTTGATCATGGGAAACAGGAAAGCTTCACCTGTCACCAAGATAGGAGTTTATTCCTTGGTGCTAAATAGTGGGTTTACATTAGATTTGAATAAATGTTATTATTCGCCAGAAATGGAAAGAAATGTTATTTCCTTTCATGCATTGTATAAACAAGGTTTTACCTTTTATTTTGATAATAATAATGGTAGTATTGATGCTTTCTTTAATAAAGTTCTTTATTTTAAAGCATTACCTTGTGATGGCGTGTATGAAATTGAATCTGTTGTAGATAATCTAGGAAATAATGTATTGTGTATTAACTCTTCCACTACCTTAGATAAAACATCCTTATGGCATTGTCGTCTTGGACATGTAAGCAAGAAACGCATAGGCCAACTCCAAAAGGATGGAGTCTTGGAGTCATTTAACCTAAAGTCAGATGATAGTTGTGAATCTTGTTTGCTTGGTAAAATGACAAAGTCACCTTTTACTGGCACTTGTGCTAGGGGTGAAGGTTTGTTGGACCTCATACACACGGATGTGTGTGGACCCTTCAGAACCGCCACAAGAGATGCTAATCGGTTCTATGCGACTTTTACTGATGATTTTAGTAGATATGGATATGTCTACCTAATCAAGCATAAGTCAGAAACCTTTGAGAAATTCAAAGAGTTTAAGCAAGAAGTGGAGAATCAGTTGGGCAGGAACATTAAGATGCTTCGATCCGATCGTGGTGGTGAGTATCTTAGTACTGAGTTCCTTGACTATCTTAAGGAATGTGGGATTGTCTCACAATTGACACCTCCTAGGACACCACAGTTGAATGGTGTAGCTGAGAGGCGCAATCGGACCTTGTTGGACATGGTTCGTTCCATGATGAGTCGAGCTTCGCTACCAATCTCATTTTGGGGGTATGCCTTAGAGACTGCCGCCCATATCCTTAACCTAGTCCCTACAAAGAAGGTTGCCAAAACACCTCACGAGGTGTGCACTGGAAAAGTTCTCAATCTAGACCACATCAAGATTTGGGGTTGCGAGGCTTTCGTGAGACGCGAGACTCACGATAAGCTCGAACCCCGAAGCGAAAGGTGTATTTTCATCGGCTACCCACAGAAATCCTTTGGTTACATCTTCTACAGACCCAGTGATAATGTGGTCTTTGTAGCAAGAAGAGGATTCTTTCGAGAGAGAGAATTCATGAGCCAAGGAGACAGTGGGAGGCAAATTGACCTTGAGGAAATTCAAGAGTCAAGTGGTGAAGAAACCTCAAACCCTAGCCCTCAACCTGAGGAGGAAACTCCTGTTGAGCCGACTGAAGAATCTATACCTCTGAGGCGTTCCACCAGAGTTAGGAATGCACCTGAGCATTATTATGGTTTTCATATTACTGCAGAATGTGAGACACTTATCAGTGATAACACACTGGTAAATCTGGATGAGCCTAACAGCTACATGGAAGCCATGGCAGGCCCTGAGGCTGCTAAATGGAAAGAGGCTATGGATAGCGAGATACAGTCCATGTATGACAATCAAGTTTGGAACTTGGTTGACAATGTACCTGATCGTAAGATAGTTGGGTGCAAATGGATCTTCAAGAAGAAGACCGACATGGATGGTAATGTACACACTTATAAGGCACGACTGGTTGCAAAGGGTTATTCTCAAACTTCGGGAGTTGATTATGATGAGACCTTTTCACCAGTGGCCAAGATTAAGTCTATTAGGGTTCTGTTAGCCATTGTTGCATTTCATGATTATGAAATATGGCAAATGGATGTCAAAACCGCTTTCCTTAATGGAAACTTGGCTGAAGATGTTTACATGGTTCAACCAGAGGGTTTTGTCAGTACAGAGTACCCCAGTAGAGTGTGTAAGCTCCAGAAATCCATTTATGGATTAAAACAGGCACCTCGCAGATGGAATCTTTGCTTTGATGAGAAAGTCAAAGAATTTGGCTTTTCAAGGATTGAAGATGAATCTTGTGTCTATATCAAGGCTAGTGGGAGTATAGTCAGCTTTTTGGTACTGTATGTGGATGACATACTACTCATAGGAAATGACATCCCAACCCTGCAGGAAGTAAAGTCCTGGCTTGGGAAGTGTTTCGCTATGAAGGACCTTGGAGAAGCTGCCTATATCTTAGGGATAAGGATTTTGAGAAACAGGAGTAAAAGACTAATTGGACTTAGTCAAAGCACCTATGTGGACAAAGTGTTGAAAAGGTTCAACATGCATAACTCCAAGAAAGGAGAGTTACCCATCCAGAGTAACGCCAGATTGAGTAAGACACAAAGCCCTAGTACTGAGGCTGAGATAGCAGAAATGAGTCGAATACCTTATGCTTCAGCTGTAGGATCGATCATGTATGCTATGACGTGTACTCGACCTGATGTAGCCTTTGCTTTGAGCATGGTTAGCAGGTATCAGGGGAACCCTGGCAAGGCACACTGGACTGCGGTAAAGAATATCCTCAAGTACCTACGGAGGACTAAGGACTGGGTCCTTACCCTCGGTGGCAGTGAGGACTTGAGAGTTGTAGGGTACAGTGATGCTAGCTTTCAGACTGACAGGGATAATTTCCGCTCTCAGTCGGGCTGGATCTTTACTCTAAACGGAGGGGCAATTACTTGGAAAAGTTCCAAGCAGGAGACAGTGGCTGATTCCACTTGTGAATCAGAGTATATAGCAGCAAGCGAGGCAGCAAAGGAGGCTATATGGCTAAAGAACTTCATCGGAGACCTTGGAGTTGTACCAGCTATAAAGGAGCCAATGGAGATTTTCTGTGACAGCAATAGTGCGGTTGCCTTAGCCAAGGAACCAAGAGATCATGGGAGATCCAGACACATTGACAGAAAATATCACTTCATCAGACATCGAATAGAAGAAGGAATCCTTGTGGCAAAGATGGTATCATCGGATGAGAACCCAGCAGATCCCCTCACGAAGGGACTGACTCGGGCTAAGCATCTCCAGCATGCTCGGAGCATAGGGCTGAAGGATGATATTAGTTTTAGTACTTAGATAATCTTGAAATTTGTAAAATGTAATTGACATTTGATGATAAATAAAAGCTGTTATTTATGAGTAAAGTGTTGTTATCTCTTGTCAACCGTTTACTATTATTTCTTTTTGCATGTTTTGACTTCCAGAATAATTATGTTATGGTTTATATCGTATTATTCAAACTCTCCACAGTCGGTCATATGTTGGAAGTAGATATGAATCAAGACTGTTATGGGTTGGCTTGTAGAGGTCTAAGATGTTAGACAAAGCGGGGCTACAGCACTCATGAGTGCTCATAAGTTCTGAGTATTGGATTCAACCCACGCTCACTTGTATCACTTCATGGAATTTATCTCGAGTGAACGTGAGACGGTAATATCATATAAGTCTTCAAACCTAGAGATATGATTTGTTGCCTATGAGTTGGTTATGCATTGATTGCACGAAAACGCATTGGTAACTCGATGTTATAAACCGTGCCTTTGTGTGTAGTTCAACAAGTAGTAGAGCAAACATATGAGTCGAAGTTTATCTGTTCCTTCTAGGATTAGAAGCGATATCTGGGCCCCTCGATGATTTTGTTTTGACCTATGTACCGGGCCCGGTCAGAACTAAATTGATGTGTTCAGTTAAGTTCTATGTCAAACAAATCGGAAATCGGGAAACAAATGTTGGACAATAAGCAAGACCATGTTCCATGTATTTGTCCGGCTGATATCTAGAACAGAGGATTATATGATCACTTATCTAAAATGGCGCTTCATAGTTCAACGGAGTTTAAAGAGCTACGATTGCTGATCGGTTCCTGAAGTCATACTTGCAACTATAGTTATTAGACTTATCCAAGTGGGAGACTGTTGGATATAGTGTCTAAGTCCATAACTATATTTGGTATGTACTTGACCCGACCCGGCATGGTCCATTTGGGTTGCACTTCACCCGAACAATTTATGGATAATCGTTTGAGAATAGTATAAGTTATGATTTATTAGTATATTATAAGTCCTAATATATTAATATAAAATCATATTATTTAATTAGTATTGATCTATAATTAATTTAGAATTAATTTAGAGATCAAAAGTATGACTAATTAAATATGGGCTCTTGTATTTATATAGTGTGGGCTAATGCTTATTTGGAATGGGCTAGGCTTGCATGGAAAGTCCATGGATACTCCATGGAGCTTTAACCCATGGATCTTATGGAAATGAAAAGACATGGGTATTAGGGTTTACATGGATGTAACCCTAATCCACCACACTATATAAAGGAGGCTTTGGTTCTTGAAATTGCACTAGTTGATGTGTGTAAACCAAGAGGGCCGATTTCAAGAATTTTGTGACTATTCTCTCAAGTTTCCAAGTTTGTGGTGATTTGTGACTTCCATTTGAGGCATCCACATTGTTGGTGCTAGGCTCTCAAACTCCAAGCAATCAACTACTACTACAAGGTAAGTAATTCTACTAGTTTTATTTGATTCAAGTATCCCATGCCATGCTAGTTAGGATAAGAACCTTGGAAAAATAATTATTTGCATGTATCTTAGTCAAACATAGATCCAAGGTTTCTAGGGTTGCATGTACACCATAGGAGTGTTAGAATGCTCAAAACCCATCAAAGCGAATACTACAACACTATCTGATGTCGCCTCTCTTCCAACCTCTGTCGTCTACTACCTACTAGTTCCGTGTGCCTCGTGGTCCTTCCCAACCCAACGAACTCGCTCACTCAAGTCTAAAACATCAGACGGAAACACATCTCCCTAAAAATGAGATCCACCCGAAATCTCAAACTGCTCGTCCTCCACACAGATAGAACTAAATTCACCCACCAGAGTCTGATCCGACACAGATTTGGAACCACTTGTCCCAATGTAGCACTCCACTCATGACCCATGCTCCACGATTATACGCATGTATTACACCTTGATCCGTTCGATTCACGACAACCCCACTTTAACTCAAAACACGACGGTTTTCGACCACCGTTGAGATCCCAGTCTCTCCTTTGGTTCGGCCCCCAGGTTCTCACAGACTCTTCTGGTAAGGCTACCCATGCCTAAGAGCCGCTCTGCATCATACCCTGACTTATAAGGCTGCGCCCCCCCCCCCCCCCCCCCCCGCAGTCTTGCGATATTCTCTCTTTCTCTCTCGCTAGCTCATGAATGATTCGGCTCCCCGCAGTCTCACAATACTCCCTCTGACTCACGAATGCTACGACTCTTTGCAGTCACACGATACCCTTTCTCTCACTGACTCATGGATGCTACGGCTTCCTGTAGTCTTACATCACTCTCTCACGCACTGACTCGCCATGGGATCACTCCATGGTTTTCCCTGATAATCCTAAGTGATCACCCCCACCCAGATCCACTCGCTCTCTTATCACCTCATAATCTCATCATCATATCATCACTACACTGAGTTCACTAACTCATGCTCTACAACCCCAACATAGATAGGTGCACCCACCTACTCAGCTTATGCACCACCGCTCCTGATGTAAATTCTCGTAAGCAAGACACTTTTCTCAACACAGGTACACCCTTAGACAGTCTCGTTCTGGCGACAATTAACTGATGGGTTCCCACTAGAACAATAGTCACTCGGTACTCCACTTGCAAACTCAAATATCAAAATAATCCAAAAATTTAGGGCGTCATACTCAGATACCCCGGTACACCATCACGAAATCTCATGATGTATTGTCTCATACACTGATCTTCCACCCACGACATCATACTCGGATACCACAATATACTCTTTCAGAATCTCACAATGTCCTGTCTCATCCACTGATCTTCTAGTTGCACAGCTCGCAACCTCGAAATACTCCAACTCACAACTTGACACACGGAGGAATCGTCAATGTCAAGAATCCCGTTGACGACCATCCGAAACCCCATCCTCTATGGCTCAAAACCCATGCAAGAATACTCATACCGACTCTGAAGTTGACTGCGTAATCAAGATTTACCCTTCCCAGAGTGCATATAACAACCCATACATTGAACCAGAAATTCTCCACCGCCGAAACTATCCTTACGAACCACCCACCTCGAATTTACCATTACAACCTCGAAGAATTCCTAATCACCACAAGGTCTCCGACCAACGGCCACCTGCCGTGGAGACACTCATTCCTTCCTAAACACGTACAACATGCATTATCTCGCTCTCCAACTCGCCTTTATCACCAATAACCCTGGTCTCCTGTATCCGCACCGCAGGTCACTATATCCAGTCCTCTAACCTCTCTTGAACAAACCTATGATACTCTCAATACAATGCCCGGTTCTCCCCGACTCAGGGCTCGAACCATCACCATTTGGCACACCAACCATCTATTCTACAGACTGTCTCACCAGGTACATTACACTTAACTCTTGGATTCGTACAACGCAACACTCGATGATCTTCCGATGCAAACTAGACAACTCCAAATATCTCGTAGCTCAGACAAAAGTCTCAGAATCCCCTCGACGTGACGGCCTCTAGTCATCTCAAAGCCTCAAACCGACACACCGCCAGATACCCCAACTGTTCCAAACAGTCGTGACTCTCAATCTGGAAAGAATGCACTATCACGCACCTCGTCTTTGATTCCTCAACCAGCCTCTCATCGCAGAAGCCATCATAAAAGCAAGAGACCTTACTCTCACAATCGATACACGATGTAGACAACCAGGGCCACCGCCCCGGTATACTCCTCTTGATCACTTGAAACTGCTGCTAAAAGTATGCCTGACTCGAATAAGGCATCTCCTTGTCCTCATCTCAGTCTCCACTAATAGCTCTCTCGTGGTATATGGAATACCTCGCAGCAACCATACTGCCCAAATACTCTGGTGAAAAGGTTGCGACCCTATGCTACCCCACAGGGTTTACCTCCAACTCTGAAACTGGAAACTCAATATCTTATTTTGCTTCTCCCAGGAAGTGGAAACAATGCAACTTTCGTCACAGAAAGTGACATCTCAACTATCGGCCGATTGCTCAACGCAGACCGCAACTCTCCATAAAATCTCATCTTTACTCATCCCTGTGTCTTGCGACTCCAACTGGCATCTTACCAAAGAAAATCTCTCAAAACTAACTCGATTTCCCTCTCCAGGTATGCTCCATTAAACTCGCTCGACATGGCCCTCTGGCCCCACACTCTATCATATATGTTCTCAGTCTAATCAATCACAACGGGATAACTGGTAAAACCAGAAGCACTAGTCACCACGAATCATGGTACTTGAACCATGCGTTCTCTTCTCAATCTTCTATGCAACATGGTACTCGAACCATGTTAGTACCTCAATCTGCTACAAATCACTTCTCAATCTGCCATGAATCATGGTACTCGAACCATGTTATCACTTCTCTATCTGCTACGAATCACTTCTTAATATGCTATTTAGAACCTCTGGGATTCTTCCTGTTTCGAGTACGAGTCATCTGCTTTCAGTAGTACGGGCCCATACTACCTTCCACATCTACCCATACTTTCCACACTTATCGTCCCAGAATTCCTAAGTAGCTGCTAAACCTCCTCGATCACCAATCCCGATATGTATGGTCACTATACAGCGAATACTCTCTTCTATCAACGTACTCTTCTGACTAAAGTCACCTCCCAGGCTCTTCCTAGGTTCTCACACTTCTCCGCCATCAGCTGCTGAAGAACTCCTCATGAAGTCAGCCATCTACCTCCTGAATATCATCATATTCACTCGGTAGCTGACTCCCGTCATCAAGAGTCCCACAAAGCACAAAGCAAGCAGCATTCGGACATCGAATAATCTCCACCAACACGCAAAACCACTCTAGGCTACAGCTCCACTTGCTCTACTCACACTCAAAAGGTATCACTGATCTCAAGCAACCCTACCTCTCACGGGTATCTCACTACTCCCTCAATAGACTCCTCAATTGCTCATCTAGGTAGCTCTCCTAGATTACTCCTCTGCTCAAAGTTCTCTCTAAAAGATTCTTGCTGGATACTCTTACTCCTCACATACTCAAAGCACATCACAGATAGCAACAATTCCTAGGCTAAGGCATCACAAATCAGGCATCTCTAGCCCTAAAATATGAAATACCTACCTACCTTCTAGCATGCATCACCAATATCTCAATCATAACTTATAACACAAATAAGTAAGGGTACTTTGGGAAATCACCGTTCGGGCTCTGGTTGATTGTACACACTGCTCCTTCTCGTTTTCTCTTAGAAACTCATACACGTTATAGAAAAATCTTTTCTTTTTGAAAACTTTTCTCAAATCCTCAGTTTGAGTCCAGACTTACGCGAAGGTGCATCCCTCAAACCAAGGCTCTGATACCAACTTGTAACATCGTAATTTTTCAAACAAATTTTCATTTTAAAATCACATTATTCTCATAACACATTTCATAAAAATCTCATTGGTTTAATTTACAAAGCACAACTCCATAATTGTTTGATTAATAATCCAGGATCCTCAAAACATAACTCTTTCACTGGTGTGTACAATCAAGCCGGTGCCTTCCCGCGATCCTAAGAAACCTAAAACACATAACACATAACACGGTAAGCACGAAGCTTTGTGAGTTCCCCAAAATACCACACACAGCTCATTAGCCACTCGAGGCTATATCACTGTAAGACCCTCCGGTCCGTGTGTCTCAGTGGGACCTTCCAGTCCCATAGCTCGTCGGACCCTCTGGTCCAGTCTAAGTGAGAACCCTCAGGTCTCATGGCTCGTTGGACCCTCTGGTCCGGTCTCAGCAATCACATAATATAGCACATAAGACCCTCTGGTCACACATAACTACTACTATAGGTAAAGTATAGTGAGAAAACTCACCTTGCAAGCAACAAGCAATCACCCTCGAACTCGAATCTCGAATTAGCCACAACCAAACACATAGGGTAAATATGTCTAATTAATACTCGATTCTTGATTCTCAATAACGAAATGTTATTCTTCTCTATCTAACTCTTGAATTGGGTAAAAGACCATTTTACCCCTCCATAGTCTCCATTACTCATGTTGACCAAACCCTAAAGTCAATAGAAGTCAAAATCGAGTCAACAGTTCATGTTTGACCCGACTCCCCGAGTGCACTAATGCGACTCGTCGAGTCCACTCGTTCCTCATAAATCTCGTGAAGGTCTAGCTTGTCGGGTTAACCCCTAACTCGTCGAGCTATTGCACGGTCCAGCTCGTCGGGACAAACCCTAACTGACTCGTCGAGTCCTTTTGATCTGATTTCTCATTCAGACGATTTAAGGTAGATCTATCACTCCAAACACTAGATCTACTATCCTAAGGCTCGATTGTCACGTAAAGCTTCGACCTTTATGCTCATGCATGGTGGTTTTGCTCCAATCTACCAATACATGTTCTCACAAGGTGTTAAACACCATACTCTTCTCATGGATGAATAAAGTTGGGACCTTTGGGCTCTAGGGACCTCACAAGGTCCAGATCTGAGGTTTAAACCTCTTGATAACTTAGTATTCACGAAGTCCCAAATAATATGTGATGAAAACCCTAACTTCTCAAACTCATGAGATCCAACTAATTAAGATGAGAAAGGTGTAGACTTTATACCTTCTACAGAAGCTCCAGGTGAAGAAATGCTAGATCTCATAGCCTCTTCTCGTTCCTTGCTTGTTGCTCACTCCTTTCCTTCCAAATATTCACCAAAAACACTTGATATTAGCTCAAGAACTCTCTCTTATCTTCAATGGCCGCTAAGGGTTTCACACAGGAGAGTTGGGCAGCTGATGAGGCGTATTTGAGGTTATAAGTCTCCTTAAATAGGCCCCAACCCCGGGAATTTAGGGTTTCCTCGTACAACACCAACTCGGAGAGTCGGCACACTGACTCATCGAGTCCGCTCATTAAACCCATGCGGATGACTCGACTCTACTCGACGAGTTGGACTCATAACTCGTCGAGTCGCTCCATAAATCTCAGAATTTACTCTTACAATGATATATCTAAAAATCCAGATGATACACCAACATACTATAGGTCCAATCATCCTCGGGATGGAATACCCTAGGCCCTCAACCATCGGGTTGGAATGCCTCGGCCTGTTGGATTACACACAAAGCAGTGAAGCCTCATCCACCAACAATCATGTGCAGATATAACAGATAAACATATAATAGACCACATCCAGTCACACAGATCTGCAAATCACTAAGCATGGAAACATCCTATCAACTAGGATACCCATCTAACAGATCATAACAATACAATAGCATGCATAACAGGATACCAATCTAATGGGCCGACATTGGTGCCTTAGACCCGCAAGTACAGTGAGGACAACTCACCTCACAAGTAGTGCAGAAATGAGAATGTCTGACTCTGAATCTCAGCTACTAACTCAAATGCCTACAACCACCATGTGACCAATTCCATTAAAACCCTAAAATACCCAAAATTCCCTCAAAGGTCAGCGTGGTCAATCATGGTCAAATTCAAGGTCAACCGTAAAGGTCAATAGTCCATGTTGACCCAACTCGTCGAGTGCACCTATGGACTCGTCGAGTTCTACAGTACTCAAAAAGTCGGGGAAAACCCTAGCCAACTCGCTGAGTTGGCTGGAAAACTCGCCGAGTTTTCTCCAGCTTAACACATTCAGATGATTCTTTGATTCCAAGGACTCTAAACCTCAGATCTAAACTCCAAACGTGTCTAAAAGGATAAAGTTTCCAACATTATCCTTTGGGGCTACTCCAAAAGCTCAAAAACCCCTCCACAAGGCTTGAAAACTCAAAGTCTTAATCATTAAGCACGAAATCCTCGAGATTTGGAACCCAACCTTTCCAGAAGAGATTTTAGCCTAAAAAACGTTCCAAAGCTTGGTGCTTTATATATATATATATATATATATATATATATATATATATATATATATATATATATATATATATATATATATATATTCATGTACAATGCATGGATTGAAGCTACAATGGGTCAAAAAGGAAAAATATGACCTAAACTCCATGCATGACATCAAAGCTTGACAAAAGACCAGATCCAACCCACTATAAGGCCACTTTTTGACCTGGAGATTTATAAAATTGCAAACTTTATGAAGTCCATCCATTGCAACATTCAAGAATAAGGAGAAAAAGGGACCAAACTCAAGATCTAGCCACATAGATAGATAAAATTCAGATCTTGAATACTTACAACGGTCCAAAAGAGTGCCAAACTGAAGATGAGAGCTTAGCTTGCTAGATCCTTGCCTTCTTCTCCTAATCTTCTCCTTCTTTTCCTCCAAAATGCCACACTAACTCAAAATATGAGATGAAATGAAGATTAGGGTTCACAAGGCCGATATTAGGGTTTGGAGGATGATAAAAGATCAGCCTCAAGGACTTAAGGAGGTTATATAGGGTGCAAACCCTAAAATTTAGGGTTTCATAATCAGCCGCCAACTCGTCGAGTTTTCCTCTCCAACTCGTCGAGTTGGTCCAAAAAGATGCGCGACCCAAAGCCTTTCAACACGTCGAGTTGACGCCATCAACTCGATGAGTTCCAAGGGAAACTTGCCTTTTGAATAATAAATCTCATACCTGGAAATCGGGATGTTACAATTACAATCCTTAAATAACAAAACACACTTAGGGTAAATGGCCACTTTTACCCTTTCCCTAGATGGGCTAAGATCCAGGCCCACATCTTGATCCAAAATGGCCCAACAATAAATAATCACACAAGGCCCATAATTGGCCCAATTTTCCAAATTGGGCCCAACTCCTATTTGGGCCTTATCCCAAGGTCCAATACTTCACTTGGCCCAAAATACACATAATCATATGGACTAATAAAGGCCCAAGCATCCAAGCCCAAAAAGGTGGCCCAAAACGTTGAAGCCCGACTCAAAAACCCAACAGCCTGAGTACGCGAGGCG
Organism: Lactuca virosa; assembly: GCF_052849685.1. Lineage (NCBI taxonomy): Eukaryota > Viridiplantae > Streptophyta > Magnoliopsida > Asterales > Asteraceae > Lactuca > Lactuca virosa. Next base: position 231,385,111 of record NC_136429.1, read on the forward strand.
TACTCAACTATACGCTCAGCGTACAATACCTTGACTTGAAATGCGTCCTTGACCGCCTACACACAGCGTACGCCTTGGTACGCCCAGCGTACACGGTGGCCATGCAAAGCGTGATTAAGGACTTATTCTATTCAGTCCAACGTCCAAATTTCAGATCTAGGTCTAAAGAGGTGTTCCAAACCATAAAGTTTCCAACTTTATGGTCATGCATGCCTTAATAAAGCCCAATATCAAGATTCTATCTTGTATTAAACACTAAAGACCTCATGCATACACCAAAAAGACCAAGGTAGCATTTTTATAACTTATTGCACCTCATTTCTTCAGAAAGGACAGATCATTTGGCCTTAGAGTAGCATATACTCATTAACACCAAGAAAAGGGACCAAAAACACATAGATTTCCACCATGGTAAGATCTAAAAGAAAACAAGGAAAGATTGAAGCTTTATACCTTCTGGAGCTTCTCAAGAGGTAGAAATCCCAGATCTACAAGTTGCTCCTTCACCAAAACTTCTCCAATAATCTTCTTCTTCCTCTAACACACGAAGAACACACCACAAAGCACACACTTGAGCTCAAAAAGGCACACTCAAAGATTAGGGTTTGGAAAAATGTTCCAAAGGAGTGGAGACTGAAAGGTGGAAAGGAAATGAGCCAACAAGATGCTTAAGTACCCTCCAAACCCTAAAATCTAGGGTTTCCTTTTGACGTAAGTACGCCCTGCGTACTAGGGCGTGCCCTAGTATGCTCACCGTACACACATGTACGCTTAGCGAACTCCTCCAACTCAATTTACCAAAATCCCACTAGGGCTTCAAGGCATAATTCTTGGACTTGGGGACCAACTTGACTTATAATTTATACCAAGGGATGAATTTGAAAATACCTGAAAACTGGGGTGTTACAAGCTGGACCGCTCCCGAGCCTTTAGCATTAGTTGCACGGCTCCCTTTGTGCCTACAATATCAACGGTATCGCCCCACGTATCTTGGCCTTCAACACAAAGCAGGTTTGCCTCAACCCAACCACATTATGTCGACATATGCAAACAATAATCAATAACCAGCAAGTACAAGTAATCATACATATCTACTAATCTAACATATCACTACAACATGACATCCTATACACAAGGATACATAACACAATCTAGTGGGTCGACATTAGTGGATTCGACCCATGATTACTGAAAGAAAACTCACCTCAACAACAAAACAGCCAACCCAAGCTTCCTAAAGCCAAACTGAGACCAAACCATAGTCTATTACTCAGTTCTACCCAAGTTTGTCCAAAAGGTCAAACTGGTCAAAAAGTCAACGACCAAAGTAAATTCCAGCTGATGGCGACGTTGTGGCCACGCCCGAACAAAACAGACGTGATAAGTCTCGCCACCACGTTGTGGGCCTTCCTTGGCTACACCGTGGTATTCAGTCTGAAAATTTTTTCTTCAAAATGAGCTTAATTCATAAGGACCAAAGCTAAAAACATCATATTTGATTCCTAATAGCTTCATAATGGATAAAGTTTCCAAATTTATCGATTAGGATGGTCCAAACCACCAAGATCTAGACTTTAAGTCTCAAAAGGACCCAAAAACACATCTTTCTCAACTTAATCCATTAAGTCCAAGTTTCCCACTTTTAGATCTGAATCAACAAGATGTATAGATGAATAAAGTTTCCAACTTTCTCCGTAATAATGTCACAATCCTCCAAGATCCAAGCTTTAATACACCAAAATGACCTAAGGGACCAAGATAACTTGCATGACTAAAAGGGAAGGCAAAAGATCATTACTTTTCTAGTCCATGAGGTCCAAGAAGCATTCCAAACTAATCAAAAGATGTTGGAGTCCACTCAACTCCAATATTACTCATAAAATGGACCAAAAGTGCCAAAAACCACAAATGAAGAGATCTAAAGAACTAAAGAGCTAGATTGGAACTTTATACTCACAATAGTCCAGAAATGTAGTGCCTTTGATGGATCCAGACTTGAAGCATCATTCCTTGAAATCAAGAGAACCTTCTTGATCTTTAAGTTTCATCAAAATATCATAAAAAGCATCCAAAAGGGGAGAGAGGGGAGGAGAGGAGCTCAAATCTTGAAGATGGAGGCTAGGGTTTCCCCAAAGGGGTTCTAGATATGATGGAGGCTGTTAAAATGCCCAAAAATTCGGAATCTTATGTTTAAACACGCTGAAAACCCTAAAATCATGGGCTTGATCCTGATAGACTGTGACTCCCTGGCAACGTTTCTCCACTTCGTGGCTTGCCACGCCGTGGAGCTCTGATCTCCACTCCGTGGCGACAGTTTTTCACCCAAAACCATTCCGGCTTCAATACGCCATAACTTATTCATTTCATCTTCGTTTTCGGTGATCTTTATATGCACGAAAAGGTATTGACGAGCCCCACAACCCTATCAAGTTGATTTAAGACCCGTGTACTACACGATTTGATTTAAAAAGGTTAAATATAAATGTGTAAACATTAAACTTTTAAAGTAAAAGTTCGAAATAAATACAACCGAAATTATGAATGATAAATAATTCAATCTATACTCATTAAAAAGTTATTGACATATTTTAAAGAATTTTTCTAGAATCACAAATTTTCAAAAACCTTTTTGAATACAACATTAGATATCTTATTGCTAAGTTTATAGTTATTGCATAAAATTAATATTTTTAATTCATTTCTTCTTTGAACTCTGAACAATGCAACATACTACTGTCCATCAGTGAACATGAGTTGTATAAAAAACAACCACACATTTTATTGTGACTATCATTGAATTTTGTTTATTGTCATCACAAAATATATGGTCAGTGGAAATTATTTTCTTTGAAATTTGAAAAGAATTTTTTTATATGAAGGCATCAAAGACATGTTTGGAATAAATATATGGTTTCCTAAATTACTTCTGGATATTATCTCTGTTTCTATAACATGATCACTCAATGCTATAGCCCATAGCCTCGTTCCACTACACAAACCACATTTCTGATCAATATTTCTTAATAACATACCAGGAACACCGAGTTTTAATACCAACTTATGAATTGGAAAACCTGACGATTTAATACCATTTAGAACATCAGACGAGTATACACTTTCATCCAGGGGCGAAGCCAAAAAAAAATTTTATGGTGTTCCTCTTAAATTATCAATCATCCAAAAACTGCCAACATATATAAATTATCAAACAAAAGGCAAATATGAGGTTTTATTTGGTGAATCTGTTATTCTATATGCTTACAGAATGAGAAGAAAACTTTATGAAAAATATGTATATTAAAAGAAAAAAATAAGAATGTCACTTTCTCCTTTCATTGCCATTTACTGCAATAAAAAAAAAGAGGGGCTGCTACATTATTGATTCGAATTTGGTTACGGCATCCCTCTTCAAAGTTCGAATCAAAAATATGGATCCTAGCCTTAACTTAAATTTATGGGTTAATAATTAAGGATTAAAATCAAATAACTTGAATTCACTTTTCTCACATTATAGATTTTGAGTCAAGACAACAATGGTCTTCCTCGTTCTTTGGGAAGTGGTTTTCCTCTTCCTTCTGAAGATGATGTTCCACATTCTGATCAAGGTGAAATTATGTTCCTTTCTTCGAGCAATGATGGAACTGGATGTCGTGCTTCTCAAACTCTTCCTCCTCATCCTCTTCCAATGACTCTCCCTAAGTCATGTTTTCTTCAAGTTGAAAAATACGAAATTACCCAAGCCATGTTGGAATGTAAACATCAAGATGGAAAGTCTGTGTGTGCGCATGTTCTAGAAATAAAACCCTACATTGACAAATTGGGGATGTTGGGTGTCGTTTTCCCAAGGGAGCTAGCCATTGACTTGGTTCTACTTTATCTTCTTGAGTCATATAGTCAGTTCATTAAAGACTACTATATGAGGGACCACAACATGACCCTAATTGATCTAACACATATGTTGATTACTGCTGAAGTAGAAATGCTTAAGAGCACAAGTCAAGCAAAAGTGTCTGAAGGATATGTCTCCAAACATTCCATGGACATTGACAATGGCAACAACGATAGTCCAGAAAAGGTTTCTCTTCCCATCGGAAAGGGATCGACCAAGGTCAAACTGTTTAACCATACGGTAAAGAGAAATGCTAGTTCTGAGATAGTTCCATGTGCTAATCCTAAAAGGTCCATATGTTTCTATTGCCAATTGAAGGGGCATTGGTTGCGAAGCTGCCCTGACTACCTGAAAGATCTTAGAGATGGTAAAGTCAAGTGGTATGACTCCACTTCTAGTACATACATTATCTAACTCCATTATTTTAATAAGTTCCTATTCGTAGATTTTTAATACATGATGTGATGATCACATTTTGATGTTTTGTAGGATCTAAGAGAAAGAAGGAAGCTTGAGAAGAGTGAGCTGAATCTGATCGTGAGATATGGATTTCGGTCGCATGGCTCGATGATCAGATTTTGGAAGCTACTACTTGGGAGTTATGATAATTTAATAGTTTGCTAAGGAAATGTCTAGAAACATTGTTTTCATGTTTTTGCATTGTAAGGACAAGATCTAAATTTTTCGTTTATTATTAATAAAAGTGAAATTTTGGTTCACATAGTTGGTTTACTTACAATGGCATTTATCAAAAGTGTTGGTTACATTTCTATTATTGGCAATGTTAATTAGGATTTGATTCTTATTGTATCACTTGTGGTGTTGTCATATTTGACCAAGTGAAAAGGAATTCTTATCACCCAAGTTTCAGTTGGATAGAAACTTAGAGTCATGCAATTTGAATAGTGTGATGTATGAGAATTTTGATCGTTGGAAGATTATGACTAATTCGTTGATCTCATGTTTATGTGAGTCAAGTGAAGGACTAATGGATCTAGTACACATTGATGTGGACTATTCAGATCAGCCACAAAGGATGATAACTTTATTCGTCATGATTTACTGATGCTTTCAGTAAATATGGCTGTGTTTATAAGATTAAGCATAATTCTGATATTTTGAAAATTTTCAAAGAGTAACAAAACGAATATGAAGAATCTGTTAGGCAGAAAGATAAATGGTTTCTCTAATATGAAAGGAAAGGAGAGTACTTTAATATCATGTTTTGTGATCGTCTTAATGATTGTGGAACCATGTCACAGTTGATCCTCGAAGAACATCTTAGTGTAATTGTTTGACTAAGAAAAGTAATCGGATATTGTTAAAATGGTTCAATCAAGAGATGAGTCATACTTCGTATCCAATTAAAATTTTAGAGTCATATTCTAATAACTACAAATCGTATCTTGAAGCTTGTTTCATACTAATTAGATTTATAACACCTCATGAAACGTGGAGTAATAATGTTTTCTTACTCTAGCACATTGGAATTGGAAGTTGTGATGTTTTGGTTAAAAACAAAGGATGAACTAAGACCAATTCCATGAAGTGTTTTTCTTGTTGAGAATCCACACTAACTTTTGAATATTAGGTTTTGGTCGTTAAGGAATGTTCCTTAAGAGAGAAACTTATATGTCAACAATTCAGTGGGAGTCTTAATGATAATGAATAGTTTTAGGAGTCAATCAAGAATAAGCCTTTTTAGTTTTCACTAGCACACGACCTGAGGTTGATGACTTATCGTGTTAAGTTGACACATTCTTGTTTGTGTGCACCTTCCAGTTGAGTTGGCAATGCTTATGAGTTCTATGGTCCTCATTTTACTGCAAAAGGAAGAGCACGTTGGTCAGTGATAGTACATTGGTCAATAGAAGTGAGCTGCTTAAACAACATGGAAGCACTGGTAGGCCCTTGTGCTACTAGAAGGCAACGAATTGAGAACAAGTAAAGTTCAGTCCATGAAAGATAAATTAGAATTTCAATTTGTCATAAACCTTGTCTTATAATTGTAGGTTTGAAATGATAGATTCACATGGATGGGAACACATACACCATAAAATCTAGGTGGGAAAAGGTTTCGCTCTAATTCATGAAAATGATTATGAGGAAACACTTTCGCTAGTGGATTTTAACAATCTGTAACCCTAATCACGCCTCTACAGTAGCAATTCCTTATCGAGGTCTTCTGAGCAGATGCAATTACGACTACTTGTTTCACTCAAAACTGATCTATTCTGAATAAGCGATTCTCTGTTACTCCTTATGAAATCTTAAACAATCGCAAACGTAATGTTAAGTTTTTCCATGTTTTTGGTTCTAGGTGTTTCATTTTAAATTCCAAGGAACAGCAAAACAAATTCGATGTGAAAGCTGACGAGGGTATATTCTTGGGATATTCGCTGACCTCCAAGGCATATAGGGTTCTCAACAAACGCTCAAAGAAGATGGAAGAAACCTATTATGTTACGTTTGATGACAACTACTTGAATAGGATTCAGTCAAAAGAGAATCAATCGGAGGAAATCTTTCCTAATCCAAGTCCAGCCACAGTTCCAATCACCAATCTGTATGATGAATTCATGCTACTTTTTGATGAGCCAGAAATGGTTGTCACATCCGAAGCAAAAGCAGCTGACAACAAAGTGGATGAATTGAAGAAGATAATTGATGACGCTGCGAAAGACATGCACAATCACCATCAACTACGAAAATGCCTCAAGACACGAGCACTACATTCCAGGGGGAGAATTTTGACTCCAATGCATGTCCTCAGGAGGAGCAATCTACTCCACAAAATACGAACATTCCATCCCAGGGGGAGGGTTACACTTCATCTCTTTCTTCTGACCCACCCTCCGATACAATTGAATCACATCCCACAGTGTCCCTCGAACCTCCATTCACATGAGATACTTCAATACCTGAAGAAGAGGACCACTCGTCATTTGAGGGGGAGAATAAGGATGCAAATGACGATTCAGACGTTCAATCTAAATTCGAAGAAGTAAACGCTGAACTGGATCCCTCTTATGATCCAAACTATCCTCCACTAGCCAAATGGACTAGAGATCACCTCAATCCAAGTAATCGGTGAATCTTCTGCAGGAGTCCTTACGAGATCTCAGTAAAAAGCAAAACAAACTGCATTATTCTCTCAAGTAGAATATTATATGTTTAACTCATTCGTTTCCAAGGTAGAACCCAAAACCGTCAATACTGCTCTTGATCATTCTGATTGGGTGCAAGCGATGCAAGGCGAACTCAATGAGTTTGAACAAAACAAAGTTTGGAGGCTAATTCGAACTCCACCAGATGCATCGGTTGTAGGTTTAAAATGGGTGTTTCGCAACAAAATGGATAAAGAAAGGAACGTTGTAAGAAACAAGGCGAGACTTGTGGTTAAGGGATATTGTCAGGAAGAAGGCATTGACAATGAAGAAACTTTCGCACCTGTTGCAAGGTTGGAATCTGTTCGCATCTTCCTGGCATACGCAACACACAAGAACTTTGAGGTGTTTCAGATGGATGTTAAATGCGCGTTCTTAAATGGAGAATTAGAAGAGACTGTATACGTGGAACAACCACCTGGGTTCGTTTGTGAGAGGTATCCCAATCACTGCTACATCTTGGATAAGACAGTCTATGGTCTGAAGCAAGCTCCGAGAGCCTGGTATGAAACTCTCACTCGTTTCCTTAAAATGTCCAAATTTAAACAAGGTTCGGTTGACCCAACCTTCTTTCGCAAGAAAGAGGGTGACCACTTGATGATCGCCCAAATTTATGTTGATGACATCATTTTCGGTTCCACGAATCCCAGCTTATGTAACATCTGTATATTCAGGTATGTTATTTTTAATTATTTTTTTTGAGGATCTTTGATCTACTCGACGAGTTGGTGCTATAACTCGTCGAGTAGAAGCGGGGGTAGCCACGTGAGTTTAATGAACTACTCGAGGAGTCCAAGAGTAGACTCGCCGAGTAGGCGCTGTAAGTGGAAACCCTAAATCCCCGGGCCTGCACCCTATTTAAAGGGCCTTATGGCCCTTATTTGCGGCTACCTTCGTCTTTGAGAGTACCAGAGCATCTGTGAGTCTTGTGAGTGAGAAAGGAGGCCATTGTTCACCATTTCTTGTGTGTTTTAGCAAGAAGGAAGGAGGAAGGACAGGCTAGGTGGGTTGGGGAGCTTGGATCTACTTCCATTTGACCAGAGGAAGCTGTTGGAGGTATCAATCTGTGCTCATTCTCGTATTTATGATGATTTAGTTGAATCTAGGGTTTCTTTATGCATTATTTAGCTTGAATCTGGAGTGTGTGACGTCCCAAGGTGAAATGATTCTTAGATCTGGACCTTAAGAGGTCCAGAGAGCCCCTATCACTCTGCTTTATGCCATTCCTTTGAAGTTATGAGCCTAGGCGGCCATTTTAGTAGTTATTTTACCAAAAGAAGCCTTGGGTGCGTTGCATGTGAGTCAAGATTCGACCTTTACGTGGTTATTGGTCGCGGGGAAGTCATATCTACAGTTTAGAGAAGCAGATCTGACCTCAGAAGGTCATTTGAGTGTTGTCATGGGAGCAACTCGCCGAGTTCATAAGTGGACTCGACGAGTCGAGTCGGGGTTGCCCCTGTAACGCCCCGATTTTTCTCGATACGTTTAGTTATTTTAATTTAATTATCCTTGTAACCTTGGGTTAATTTATTTAACCAATGTCTGATTTCTTATGTTATTGGACTCTTTTGATCATCTTGTAAACTCCTTTTATTGAAGTCCATGAGCTATGGGCCTATTTGCAAGTCCATCTAGTAAATAGTACTTAATGTGTTAATTGAGTCATTTGGAACACACACAAGAAAAACACTCTAAACCCTCCATCTCTCTCTCAAATCGTCCTCTCTCTCTTTGGGATCAAGAGCAGCCAAGGGGCTGTTGTTTGGAGCTTAATTCATGTTCATTTCCAGCCTTGATTCGTATTGGTATGAACCTCCTTATCATTTCTTACAACTTGATTCATAACCTTGTTCTAGTTTTATGATTTCATCTTTACTTCTTCTCCTTCCTATTTGATTTGTAATTTTATGTTATACATCATCTCAAGATCCTATCTTCACCCCATATATGGTGGATGATGGATCTAGGGGATTACATGTGGCAAAAGATCATGGAAACCCTAAAAGGGAGAATGGTGATTTTATGTGCTTTATGTTCATTTTCATGTTGATTATTATTACAATCTTGTGGCAAAATGAAATCCTAATGATACCTAACCCTTTTTAGTACCACCATGATCATGGGGACTAAATTGGGATGATGAACACATCTTAAAATGTGTTTCAAAGGGAGAAGGATGGATAAGCCAAAAAGGAATCACGGGTGGCTACGATTCTGTTTTCCATCAGATCTGTAGTCATATTGTAAAATTCATATCTTGAGTTCTAGAACTCAAACGGACCCCAAACCAGTTCCAAAAGTTCAAAAATTGAGTTGACTAACTTTCTTAAGCAGGCCAACCTCACTGGTAAGGAATTTATCTATGGGAAAGAATGGCATCTTTGCTGTTAGGTCTGATCCGGGTCTATTCTGATATGTCATTTTGTTTTCATCATTTCTAAGGCTTGGAAAAGGATCCAGAGTGATTCCAAGTTTCTATATGTTCCTTATCTTATTAATTTAAGATCTGGAGCAGATGGGGTGTTATTTACAATTATAAATTGGTTAGAATGGATCCACACTCCAGATCAGTGGGCAGTCACCAGCTTTTGCTAGTGCTGTGATTGTCCACAATGTGAATTTTATATCTGGAGTTTGGGACATGCTTTTCATTAAATTCCAACTCTGAGACTTTCATTTGTATTTCCTTTACTTCTCTGAATTTTGGTTTGGACGAATTCTACTCACAAGTTGGGTAGAATTGGCCAACATCACTTGACTGTATTGTTGGAGACAGAAGTGATACACCATTTTGTAAAATTCATATTTAATTCATCTTTTGGAGTTAGAAGGAGTTCTTTATAGTTCTAGAATCCTGAACAACCATAGTTTCCTATAAAATTTTGTTAAAGCTATGTTTCTGTTTTATATTTTGGAGTAAATCCGTTTTGAACAGCAGGTCTGTTTTAGAGACCTTGCTGTGATTACTCTTTTCTCAACTCATAGCTTCATTACTTCTCCTTTCTAACCTTTAGTCCTTCTTAGGTGAGGTTTTGAAGTTTGCTCAAGCTTGGTAGCATTATTTTATTGTTAGCTATCCTTACTACTCACTCAAGGTGATTTCTCTCACACCGTTGTATTGATGTTTGCGTTTGCTAGTTAGCTCGTGTGTGATTATTTGAATTTATTATAAAGGCATGCTATATAACCATTGTTTTAATTCGTACATGTGCACTGTATGTAACTAATTATGGATATGGGGACACCACCAAAGGATACGGATTTACCGGTGCGGTGGGTAGGTAATATCACCAACGTAATACTCATCATGAGGTGCGGTGATTAGGGCCAAATGATACGGGATCTTCCCGGTGCGGTTCAAACCTACAAGTCCTTCTTGTATTATAGGCATTGATTCGTTCTTTGCCCTTATCATATAATTATAAATGGAAAATGGATTAGGGTTAGTAAATATGAATGTTAGTACAATGTCTGTATTTGAATTCACTAAGCTTTGTGCTTACGGTTTCCCTTATAACTTTTCAGGTGTTAAGATTAAAGAGGCTAAGGCTTGACATGGAGCACCGGGACATCGCTACTAGTTATTTTTGTTGGGACCTTATTATTATTATTATTATTATTACTTCCGCACTTATTTTATATGATTATTAAGTTGATGGATTATGTTATGACTATTTCAGTTGTTTTAATTTAATTTAACATGCGTTTTAAAAGTTTAAAATTTTTGCAAAAAAAAAAATGGGTGTCACTAGTTGGTATCAGAGCCACAGTTTGAGGGAACTAGGCATTCTTGTGGATGTTCTAGACTCAAATTTGAGGCTCTATAAGAGTTTATTTTCTTTTTAAAATATTTTTCAAACTTTCTGAAGACTAGTAGTGGAAGATGTCGCGGTGTGCCAGTCGGCCAGCCAAGTAAGCCTTATTTCTTATGTTAAATGTTTATGTTAAATTGTTGACTATGAATTGGATTCTACTAGTCTTAAAATGTTAGATTACACACTTATTTAAGGTTAACATGTGAGAGAGTTGTAAAATTTACGACTAGAGCGAGCTGGAAATTTTGAAACTAGACGTGAATGCGAAATTGGAACTTGTGTGGAAGGTAGTAGAAGGGCCCCTACTATTTGAAACATCGGTGCCGGTTTCGGGTCGGGGCAAGGTTGAGAAATTTTCGGCAAGCTGAGTGTTTCGTCTTCCCAGAAATATCTAGGCTGAATTATTTCTAAATATTTTCCTCCTTCTGCGGATACAGATGGCTCCGCCTGCTCGACTTAATCAGCTCCAAATGGAGCTAGTTAGGGAGATTATCGCTGAGGAATTCAATAACGCTTTCAACGAACTAATCCCGGGTGTGACCAATGACATAATCAACCAGGTCAGTGCTCTTCTGGATGAGCGCCTCGCAGCTGTTCCCGGGGGAGCGTTACCGGCTCCGCCCGCTCGGGATTCGGCATACTACTTCGAGAAGTTCAGCAAGTGTAGCCCTCCTCTTTGGAACGGTGAATCCGACCCAGTTGCTGCTAAGCACTGGGTGTCAGATCTTGAGGGCGCCTTCATGACTGTTGGGTGTCCGGACCAGTACAAAGTTGTGATCGCCATGAATCAGCTGCGGAAAAGGGGAAAGACATGGTGGAACACCATCACCGCTCTATTAAACGAAGAAGAAGTGAGGGCCATGTCTTGGGCCCAATTTGTGGAGAGGTTCGAGGCACAATATGTGCCTAAGGTGGAGCCGCAGCGGATGCAGGAAGAGTTCATGGCCTTACAGCAGACTACCGAGTCTGTTAGCGACCTGAACGCCAAGTTCTTGGAGATGCTATCTTTTTGTCCCTCGTTTGCTGGGAACGAGGCCTGGTTGGTCAGCCGATACACTGCCATTCTACGTACCGAGATTCGGGAATTCGTTAGCATGCAGGAGTTCCCGACTTTATCCGCGATCATGGATGCAGCGAGGAAGACGGAAATCGAGTTGCAGACCCAGTCCAAGAGGAAGGCCAATGACACCTTCTCCAAGACATCCAGAGATGCCCAGAAAAAGCAAAAGCAGGGTGGTAATTCAAGGTATGAGTACAGGCCGTCTTCAGGTCAGGGCGAGAAAAATCCATTGATATGCTACAACTGCAAAAAGCCAGGGCATCATTGGAAGAATTGTAGGGCTCCCCCAGCGAGTGCAGTTCCTCAGATTACTTCTGCTGCTCCCGTCTGCTATCACTGCAACGAGACGGGATACAAGAAGCCCGAATGCCCGAAGTTGAAGACTGGTAAAGGAGACGGGGGTACAAATCTTGCAATTGCATCGTCCTCTAAGGGACCCACTATGGTGACACGAGGTCGTGCTCACCAGATGACTGTGGAGGAGCCGGTGATTACAGCGACAGTGGCAGGCACTTATTTGCTAGATTCCGAGCCCGATGTTGTTATGTTTGATAGTCGTGCTACCCATTCGTTTGTATCTCGCATGTTTATTAATCATTTGGGGCGTAGTATCGGAAAATTGGCTCACCCAATGGTTGTCGAAGTTGCCGACAACCGCACTATTTATGTCACCGATGTTTATCGGGGTTGCAATCTCGAGTTTTCTGGAGTTGAATTCCCCATTGATCTTATCCCTATTGCGATGCGAGAGCTCTGCGTTATCGTAGGCATGGATTGGCTTGATGCGTGTGATGTGGAAATCCACTGTCGTAAGAAGCAAGTTCGTGTTCAAAACCCTAGAGGTGGAGAACTTATCATTCAGGGGGACATTCCCCGCGTGGCCATCGCTTCTTGCTCTTCTGCTATAGCACTATACGACGTTCCTATCGTTTCCGACTTTAGTCATGTCTTTCCGGAGGAACTCCCTGGTTTGCCACCTATTCGGCAAGTGGAGTTTCGCATTGATTTGGTGTTGGTGCGACTCCGGTAGCTAAATCTCCTTACCGCTTGGCACCACCTGAGATGAAAGAGCTCCAAGATCAACTTCAGGAACTAAGTGATAAAGGGTTTATACGGCCAAGCTGCTCGCCATGGGGTGCTCCTATTCTCTTTGTGAAGAAGAAAGATGGATCCCAGCGAATGTGTATTGATTATAGGGAGCTAAACAAGCACACGATAAAGAATAGGTACCCATTCCCACGTATTGACGATCTTTTCGATCAGCTTCAGGGAGCGTCTTGGTTCTCCAAGATTGATTTACGTTGCGGTTACCATCAGATGCGGGTTCGTGAAGAAGACATTGAGAAAACAGCATTTCGTACTCGTTATGGGCATATTGAGTTCGTGGTGATGCCTTTTGGGCTCACCAATGCACCCGCAGCGTTTATGGATCTCATGAACCGGGTGTGTAGCCCGATGCTTAACCGTTCGGTCATAGTGTTCATTGATGACATCTTGGTCTATTCTAAGACCAAAGAGGAGCATGAGCAACACCTTCGGGAGATTCTGGAAACTCTGGCAAGAGAAAGGCTTTATGCTAAATTCTCAAAATGTGAATTTTGGTTAGAAGAAGTTCAGTTCTTGGGGCATGTGGTAAACAAACACGGTATTAAGGTCGATCAAGCCAAGGTTGATGCGGTTAAACAATGGGAGATTCCAAAAACACCTTCTGAAATTCGCAGTTTCTTGGGTTTAGCCGGTTATTACCGTAGGTTCATTGAAAATTTCTCTAAAATCGCCTTGCCACTCACCCGATTGACCAAGAAATTAGTGAAATTCGTTTGGGGCCCGGAGCCACAATTTGCGTTTGATGAGCTGAGGAAGCGATTGTGTGATGCTCCGATTTCGGCCTTACCTAATATGGTTGAGGATATGGTGGTTTACTGTGATGCATCGCTTCAGGGTCTTGGTGTCGTGTTAATGCAACGGGACAGGGTGATAGCCTATGCCTCCTGACAGCTGAAACCTCACGAACGAAACTACCCCACTCATGATTTGGAGCTTGGAGCTGTTGTTTTCGCTCTTATGATTTGGAGACACTATCTCTATGGAGTGAAGTGTATCATATACACTGACCATAAGAGTCTGAAATACTTGTTCGAGTAGCAGGATTTGAACATGAGGCAGATCAGATGGTTGGATGTGGTAAAAGATTATCATTGTAAAATTCACTACCACCCCGGTAAATCTAATGTTGTAGCTGATGCTCTCAGTCGTAAACAATATGCCGAACCGATTCGATCTAAGTGTCTCCGGATGACGATGGTGTCGTCTTTGTTAGATATGATTCGTGCCGCCCGTTTGTTGGGGTGAGGTTTGGCAGAGGGTACTTGGGAGTACCGATATCGTGCTTCGGACTACAGAGAAAATCCACGTGATTCGGGATCATTTGGTTACAGCGAGGAGTCGTCAGAAAAGTTATGCCGACAAAAGATGCTCCGATCTTGAGTTCCAGGTGGGAGATTATGTGTTGCTCAAAGTCTCCCCCTGGAAAGGTGTGATTCGATTTCGAAAACGGGGAAAGCTCGGAACCCGATTCATTGGACCCTACAAGGTCATAGCCCATGTGGGAAAGGTGGCTTACCGTTTAGAGCTGCCTGAAGAGCTTAGTCTAATTCATAATACGTTTCACGTGTATCAGTTACGAAAATGGCTTGTTGATGAGACCATTGTGATACCACTGGAGGACATACAGGTTGACGAGCGTCTCAATTATGTTGAGAAACCAATCGCTATTTTAGAACGAAAGACGAAAGCTCTCCGCAACAAGACTATAAACCTGGTTAAGGTGCAGTGGCAACATAGGAAGGGTTCGGAATGGACTTGGGAACCGGAAGGCGAGATGAGGGCTCACTATCTGGATCTGTTTTTAGGTGTTGACTTCGAGGACGAAGTCCGTTCTTAGTGGGGGAGAGTTGTAACGCCCCGATTTTTCTCGATACGTTTAGTTATTTTAATTTAATTATCCTTGTAACCTTGGGTTAATTTATTTAACCAATGTCTGATTTCTTATGTTATTGGACTCTTTTGATCATCTTGTAAACTCCTTTTATTGAAGTCCATGGGCTATGGGCCTATTTGCAATTCCATCTAGTAAATAGTACTTAATGTGTTAATTGAGTCATTTGGAACACACACAAGAAAAACACTCTAAACCGTCCATCTCTCTATCAAATCGTCCTCTCTCTCTTTGGGATCAAGAGCAGCCAAGGGGCTGTTGTTTGGAGCTTAATTCTTGTTCATTTCCAGCCTTGATTCGTATTGGTATGAACCTCCTTATCATTTCTTACAACTTGATTCATAACCTTGTTCTAGTTTTATGATTTCATCTTCACTTCTTCTCCTTCCTATTTGATTTGTAATTTTATGTTATACATCTTCTCAAGATCCTATCTTCACCCCATATATGGTGGATGATGGATCTGGGGGATTACATGTGGCAAAAGATCATGGAAACCCTAAAAGGGAGAATGGTGATTTTATGTGCTTTATGTTCATTTTCATGTTGATTATTATTACAATCTTGTGGTAAAATGAAATCCTAATGATACCTAACCCTTTTTAGTACCACCATGATCATGGGGACTAAATTGGGATGATGAACACATCTTAAAATGTGTTTCAAAGGGAGAAGGATGGATAAGCCAAAAAGGAATCACGGGTGGCTACGATTCTGTTTTCCATCAGATCTGTAGTCATTTTGTAAAATTCATATCTTGAGTTCTAGAACTCAAACGGACCCCAAACCAGTTCCAAAAGTTCAAAAATTGAGTTGGCTAACTTTTTTAAGCAGGCCAACCTCACTGGTAAGGACTTTATCTATGGGAAAGAATGCATCTTTGCTGTTAGGTCTGATCCGGGTCTGTTCTGATATGTCATTTTGTTTTCATCATTTCTAAGGCTTGGAAAAGGATCCAGAGTGATTCCAAGTTTCTATATGTTCCTTATATTATGAATTTAAGATCTGGAGCAGATGGGGTGTTATTTACATTTATAAATTAGTTAGAATGGATCCACACTCCAGATCAGTGGGCAGTCACCAGCTTTTGCTAGTGCTGTGATTGTCCACAATGTGAATTTTATATCTGGAATTTGGGAGATGGTTTTCATTAAATTCCAACTCTGAGACTTTCATTTGTATGTCCTTTACTTCTCTGAATTTTGGTTTGGACGAATTCTACTCACAAGTTGGGTAGAATTGGCCAACATCACTTGACTGTATTGTTGGAGACAGAAGTGATACACCATTTTGTAAAATTCATATTTAATTCATCTTTTGGAGTTAGACGGAGTTCTTTATAGTTCTGGAATCCTGAACAACCATAGTTTCCTATAAAATTTTGTTAAAGCTATGTTTCTGTTTTATATTTTGGAGTAAATCCGTTTTGAACAGCAGGTCTGTTTTAGAGACCTTGCTGTGATTACTCTTTTCTCAACTCATAGCTTCATTACTTCTCCTTTCTAACCTTTAGTCCTTCTTAGGTGAGGTTTTGAAGTTTGCTCAAGCTTGGTAGCATTATTTTATTGTTAGCTATCCTTACTACTCACTCAAGGTGAGTTCTCTCACACCGTTGTATTGATGTTTGCGTTTGCTAGTTAGCTCGTGTGTGATTATTTGAATTTATTATAAAGGCATGCTATATAACCATTGTTTTAATTCGTACATGTGCACTGTATGTAAGTAATTATGGATATGGGGACACCACCAAAGGATACGGATTTACCGGTGTGGTGGGTAGGTAATATCACCAACGTAATACTCATCATGAGGTGCGGTGATTAGGGCCAAATGATACGGGATCTTCCCGGTGCGGTTCAAACCTACAAGTCCTTCTTGTATTATAGGCATTGATTCGTTCTTTGCCCTTATCATATAATTATAAATGGAAAATGGATTAGGGTTAGTAAATATGAATGTTAGTACAATGTCTGTGTTTGAATTCACTAAGCTTTGTGCTTACGGTTTCCCTTATAACTTTTCAGGTGTTAAGATTAAAGAGGCTAAGGCTTGACATGGAGCACCGGGACATCGCTACTAGTTATTTTTGTTGGGACCTTATTATTATTATTATTATTACTTCCGCACTTATTTTATATGATTATTAAGTTGATGGATTATGTTATGACTATTTCAGTTGTTTTAATTTAATTTAACATGCGTTTTAAAAGTTTAAAATTTTTGCAAAAAAAAAATTGGGTGTCACAGCCCCGCGATTCGTTGCAGAGAAACCCGACGAGTGGAGGAGGGACTCGACGTTCCAAGTTAGGCTTAGAAGGATTCAGAGGACCCGCGTGGACTCGCCGAGTCGCCCGGATGCACTCGACGATTCTGGTCAAAGTTTGACCGTTGACTAGAGTTGACTTCGTTGACTTTTATGGTTGAGTCAATGTTTGGACTTGTGAGCCATTGGAGGGTAGAATGGTCTTTTACCCTTCTTAGAGAACTTAGAGAGGGATTAGCCTAGTCTTTAAAAATCGTATTAATTAGAGTAATTATTTTATGTGATTAGGCGAAGGCTAGATCAGTATTTCGGAGTTCGAGGTTTACCGAGCTATCCGAGGTGAGTCTTCTCACTATACTTTACCTTGAGTGGTAAGTAGAGTATGTGACAGAGTATCTTGTATGCTATGTATGTGATGTGTTGCACTGCATTATTTCTATGTGATTTATGCTGTGTGTATTCCAGAGTTTACAGAGTTAGGACCGGAAGGTCCATAGAGTTAGGACCAGAGGGTCCATAGAGTTATAGCCTCGAGTGGCTAATATGTGTTATATGTGGTATTTTGGGGAACTCACTAAGCATTTATGCTTACAGTGTTTTGTGTTATGTGTTTCAGGTACCAGTGAGGATCGCGGGAAGGCGCCGGCATGATCAGTACACACTTGTGGAGTTTTTATGTATTGTGATCTTGGGACGAATTTTATGGATTTGATATGTGATACATGGAGATGGATAATATTTATGAATGAAATTATATTTTTAAAAGTGAAAAATTGTTTTGGAATTTACGATGTTACAGCTTAACAGCTGAATTCTGAAAGTTGATCGAAACTAAATTTGAGATGAGTTCCATGGGTCCAATTAACTTTTTCCGAGGATTTTCTTGGAACCTAGTACAATAACAAACTGACACCATCTCTGAAAAAACCAGCTGCTGATATGACCCTTTATCGTCAAATGATAGGATCCTTAATGTATCTAACAGCTAGTAGACCGGATATTATGTTTTCCGTTTGTTATTGTACTAGGTTCCAAGAAAATCCTCGCGAACCTCATATGGTGGTTGTAAAGAATATCTTCAGATACTTGAAACGAACCTCCTCTCTTGGCATATGGTACCTTGCGAAATCAGGATTCTTCGTACAAGCGTTTTCGGATGTTGATCTTGGAGGATGTGGATTAGATAGGAAAAGCACCACTGGAGGATGCCAATTTCTTGATGGAAAACTTGTCAGTTGGCAATCTGTGACAACCCGAAAATTTTTGCCTAGTAAAGTCAGTGCAATCAACCAAAATTCAGGCTTAAGTTCATTGCCTTCTAGCCTTGTTAAGGGTCATTCTAATGAGTTTTAAGCCTAGTACATCCAAGGAATGAGTAATAGGAAGTACCTGCTAGAGTCACTGTACAACATTCAAGCCTTAATCACCATCAAAAGGAGTTCACGACCATAACACATGAGTTTACGGCCGTAAACTCAAGACTGGCCGTAAACTCCCCTATTAAGTCTCAATCCCTTCACTTTTCCTTCATTCTTACACTTTCATCTCAAGAACACTTGATTTCTCTCTCAAGTATCATCGAGATTTTCATTCCCGATCTTCAAAAATGTAAGTGATTCTTCCCTTTAGTTGTTGTTGTCCTTCTTACTCATGAATCACCCTTTGATTTCATCCATGGAAATCATCTTTTGGCTAGATCTTCATCTTTCACCAAGAACACCAAGAACACACACTTGTTCTTGGTGGCCGAAAACTCCTCAAAGGCCCTCAAAAGAGTGAGTATTCCATCTATCATCTAGTTAGACAAGTTAAACACTAGATCATAGTCTTGAAACAACCATCTAGGCATTAACATCAAGATTTTACGGCCATGGAATCTCCCTTGGCCGTAAACCCTTGTTTTGGTCATGTCATGAGCCCTAAACCCTTCTAGACACTTGCTATCCATTAGAACACTTGAACCTTTGAAACCCCTCTCCTTTAAGACCCAAAAAGGCACCATTTGGAGAGTTTACGGCCATACACTTTTAGTGTGGCCGTAAACACCTCAACATCTCCTAAAATGTTATTTTTGCTCATCCTCTTGTAGAGCAATAGTCCCACAAGCTTCCCTATCATTCAAACTCCCTCTTGTGCACCTTTTGCTATGAGTTTACGGCCGTAAACACCAATTGGTGGCCTTAAGCATCCCTTAGATGAATCACATGTGATTCTAACCCTTGGTCCAAGTGTTTCCTAGTCCCTAAAGGTGTTTCCTTGCATGTGGGTGCTTTTAAACCCTATATTTATGCCAATATATGCCATTATATGTCATTTAGGACTCGTTGTGTCTCGGGACTTCATTCGTGGAACTTCTCATCCTTACACGCATATTCGTTTGAATCACCCACATAAGGTGAGTTCATACCCCTATAATGAATCTTTTAACTGTTTTAAATGCTTTTAAGGGGGGATACAAGTCGAACACAATGATAATTGTGTAAATGTTTGTTATAAACATCTTTCAAAAGATTGCATATGTCTTTTATAAGTGATCAGAACATTTCAAAAACTCTTTTAAGGTTATGTTACTTTATAGTTTAACAAAACTCCATTTTTAAAGTACAAGCATAACTTAGTAGTAAAATGAGTCTTTTCAATAACAGTTCAAGTACAATACTAGTAAGCTATAAGGGGTATAGTTTAAAGGTTCAGTTCATACTAGATGCTAGAACATACTATAAAGAGAATCAGGGAGGTAGGTACAATACACGATAACATAGAGAGCATACTATAAAGAGAAACAGGGAGGAAGATACAATACAACAGAGAGACATACTATACACTATACATGATAACAGAAAGAACATACTAAGATACTATAACAGAAGGAACATACTAAGATGCTATAGCATAACAATACTACAGGATCTAATTATACCAATGAATCACTAACTCATTGTTCTAAACAAAAGGTGATTGTAAAATTGGGTATACATGATCATATAACTTTAATGTGAATTTGCACGGCCTAGCAATTTGTTTGCGGAAGTCGCGTTTGGTCCCCAGAATCTCTTGCAGGGAGAGCATATAGTATGGGTACTATCCATCACATTATGACCTTAATAAAACAAACATGTTTTAAGGTAATCAGTACGTGAGGATGTCTCTTGCAGGGACAACTGTGTATTTATAATTTCCCATTACTTTCATTTTGTGACAGTTCCACTTGAAAGTTAATGCGAACTATTTTCTAGTCAAGATAGTTACAAACTAGGGAAAACTTACATTTTACAAACGACAAACAGTAGAAAGGGGCCTATAATGCTAACTTTATGATTCCTTAGTGTGTACATCAGGGATATATATTAATCGGATCCGACAGGTAGTAGGATGTGTGCTTTCCGCTTCATTTCATGTTCCTTGTTTGGTTGTGGGCTTAGAGCAGATTCACCCAGCCCACTGTCTATTCGATCTTAGCTATATATATATATATATATATATATATATATATATATATATATATATATATATATATATATATATATATATATATATATATATATATATATATATATTCCATATACACCAAGTAATCATAAGGAGTACCATGTATGGGTCAGGTCATAGGACACAAATTCAATGCGTCGTTTTCTGGTACAAATCATACTTTTCAAATAGAACATTTGGTATACAAAACTAGAAACTTACCCAGTAAAGGGTTCAATCCATTTTATTAAACCAGTGTAACTTAAAGGACCTTAGGTGGTTAATTCCATAATACCTTAGTTTATACATAAAGGTTATATATAATTAATATCCGATAGGTAGTTGGATGTGTGCTTTCTGCCTCATTCGATGTTCCTTGTTTGGTTGTGGGCTTAGGGTAGATTCACACAATTAACTATCTGTTCGATATTAGATTATATATAGCTAGTTTAAACTAAGTGATTATAGAAGGAACCACTGTGGTTACCATTTTTATTATAAGAAATAAGGGTTTTCTTAAAGAATCTTTTCATCAAATATAAAGGAACTATTACAGTTAACTCCGTGAGTACCAAGTGAATACTTCAGGGTTATATACAACAATGACCTAACAAACAATGGGATGTGTGCCTTCCGCCTCATTTCCTGTTCCTTGTTTGGTTGTGGGCTTAGGGCAGATACACACAACCGATTGTTTGTTTACTCTGGGTTTTATATAACTTGTATCCATTTAGTACTCATAGAAAGGATTGTAGAGTCATTTTTACTTATCTTTCATCAAAGCAGGAAATATAGGATTTTCTGGAGGAACAGGCGAACTTTTATAAACAGAACTTACAACTTACTACAACTTTATTACAACTCATTACATCACTAAAATCTTATGAACTCACCAGCTTAAATGCTGATCTACTCTTTCAAAATAACTTGTATTCTCAGGAGACCAGTAGACAGGTACGCGCTCTAGGAATTCAGAAGATGGAGCAGTATAGCTTCAAGTCTTGTTTTGTTATTTGTTTATGTATTCTATGTTCCGTGAACACACACCTTGTAAACACTTTATTTCTTAATGAAATGGGTATTTATTACTTTGATTACTATGATGCATGTCTTGTGGTACTGAACATGACGTCCTCCACCCCAGAACGTTTCCGCCGTTCCGGTTTTGGGGTGTGACAGATTGGTATCAGAGCATTGTTTATAGTGAACTAAGTATATCAACCGATAAAAGATATACAACTATACATACAATGGGGCCGAAGTGCTCTGGATAATAATATATTTTAAATATATAAAGATATCTTATAAAAGTATACATACGTGCTTATACATATATACATACTAGAACAAGTGGCACAAAAAGAACAGAACAGAAGTATTTAAAGGTTGAACACTGTGGTCAAACCTGGACAGTTATGTAATCACAGCTAGGATCAATATAGCCTGATCAACTATATTCATCCGAGATGTGACCGACATGTGTTTGGGAGTGATGTGGTGTTGCAACAGTCTTAAAACTTACCTAACTCTATTCAAGGAAACTCTAGATCAGAACATAAAGTTAAGATACTATGGGAGTATTTTATGATACTATAACACGATAACAAGTTTAAAACATACCAAGTTCATTACATTAAAATACTATAGGAGTATTTTAGGCACTATATAAATAACTTATGTGATAACTTAAAAGACCCTTACAGATAGGTCTATAATCTTGCAATGTATACTCCCAAGGTTTTCTATAATTGAGATTTTATAGACTTAGAATTTGTGATCTACGCTTCACTACCTGTTCCTTGTTTGGTTGTGGTTTTGGAGTAGGATCACTTATTCGAAGGTCTATTTAATCTTAAATTATATACAACTTGTATACATTGTACAGTTATAGAAGGACTTTGTAAGGATCACCCCACAATGGTTCACTTAAATCTCATAGATTCTTTAGACACTTCCATTCACGCACAACAAACCCAAATAGATGTAACCACTTCCTCATAGCAGTCAACAGAAGATTCAAGGAGGAACAAGAGCAAGTTCATGAGAAGTTTTCAACGAAGGACCAACCGGAGTAACCAAAACGTCTTCTGCGTCACACTAATAAATAATAATCTTGGGTAACTTAATGAGTTAGTGGAGACACTGCTCACATTATGTGTTAGGATTATTTTCTTACATGCAACTGGTAACAGTTATTCAGGTAACAGATATTCATTCGAGGATAGCCATTCCAAATTCATAAAGTTTATTAGGTATAGACTCTTTTATGAATTGTTTCCAGTACCCTGTGGAAGTCAGGACCCGATACCCTCAGAACTAGGATAACCTTGTCTTTCTGCTTTCGGCCTATGTCCACTGCTATAGACTTATTCCGTCTCATCTTTGTATTCTTTTAGCAAAGATGCCTCCTCGCAGATCAAACAGACGCACTACTCCGATAACTCCAACTCCAACGCCACAGTTCGATACTGCTGCTCTCCTAGCAGTGATATCCTCCACAGTGGTAACTGCTCTAGCTCACTTCGGCGAAGGTGGTACCTTCAGATCTGGTAGCGGTACCCACTTAGCCAACCCCGGAGTTACTCACGGACACCCAAGGGAGTGTTCGTATAAGGACTTCATGAATTGCAAACCTAATTCCTTTAATGAAAATGGTGGAGTCATCGCTCTGATGCGATTGTTCGAGAAAACAGATTCAGTCTTCAAAATCTGCGTGTGCTCAGAAGGGAGCAAAGTAAAGTTTGCTGCCTGCACCTTCTCCGACAGAGCCCTAACATGGTGGAATAGCCATGTTAAGTCACTGACCCTATCAGTGGCTAACTCAATAGGTTGGGAGAACCTAAAAGAGTTAATGCTGGAAGAATATTGCCCGCTGGGCGAAGTTCAAAAGTTGGAACAAGAACTATGGGAGCTCACGATGGTCGGCTCAGACATAGTGGCCTACACTGACAGGTTTAGCAACCTGGAAGCACTATGCCCCGGGATGGTTACCCCAGAGAGCAAGAAGATAGAAAGATACATGTGGGGTCTAACTGCCCCGATCCAAGGGTATGTGCTATCTTCTAACCCAGCCACATTCGATAGTGTCAAACGCTTGGCCCAGCGACTCATTGAACATGGAGTCCGCCATGGCATGGAAGTCCCCGTTCCCGAGCCATCAAAGGGAGAGGACTATAAACGGAAGTCGGGGAACAAGAGGAAGAAGAAGCGAACGACACAGGAAACCCCGTGGGAGCAACAAACGAGTACTATGAACGCAGCCACAACACCTGCTACTCCAGCACCTGCCAGTTGATATGTTAGAACCCTCCCGAGGTGTGGAAAGTGCAACTATCACCACACCGGAGTATGCCGGGAAAAGCAGTGTCAGAACTGCCACAGAAAAGGACACACAGTCCGTTTCTGCAGGGCACCGGCTCAAACGATCTCCTAATTCCCCGGAGTTGAAGAAAACCAAGCCTGTTACGGCTGTGGTGAGACTGGACACTACCAGAGGGACTGCCTGATAACAAAGAACTCAGGAGCGGATGGACGAATTCTGATGATCACCGCAGGAGAATCAACCCCGGAGTCGTCAGCGAGCAGCGGTACGTCTTCAATCTATGAATTACTTTAAAAAAATTAATTTATATTAATATAGGATTAAAAACATGGGGAAAACATTTAAAAGTAATTATAATAACTCACTTATAGAAACAAGTTACAGTATTCAAGAGGACTAAAAGATCCGTTCAGAGAAGCTATGATGGCTTAGTATGTACATTAGGGTTGTGCATAGCTAGGATTTTGCAGACTTAGAGTGAGTGATTCCGCCTTAATTCCTGTTCCTTGTTTGGTTGTGGATTTGAGGCAGAGTTACTCAGTCGACCATCCAATTCATCTTAATTATTCATAACTTATATATTCCAGGCGATCGTAGTGGTACCAAGGAGGATCGTAGTAAAAAGTATCGACACTAATTATCAAAGCACTTTCACAGTATGTACTCGCTCATCGCGGTACGATACGTAGAAGTGTTAACATCAAGAGGAAAACAGAAAGCACTAGAACATTTACAAAGACTACATTTTCGAGCACACTAGGGATACATCATCGTATAACAGACGTTTCTTTCAAATCGGCCAAACTTTGTTCAGTAAAGAGTCCGTTACTATCATTCGTCATGAGTTGGCGTGGTCCTCATCATACTAAGTTCATATGTTTCTATCGCCTCGGCCGTCAAATTCACAAAACCTTCGTAATTCGTAACGAAAGTCCGACCCAGATCTCAGTTTTGTCCTTTGTATTCTAAACCCCGAAGTACGCGTGCGAAGAGTACTTTGCCCTCCGAAGCCTTGCTACCGTATGTTCCGCAGACCTTTCCGAAATACCACTCGTCCAGCAGACCAAGTTCGAGCGCAGAGGTTAAGGACGAATGCAGCCCACCTATCACTATTCAGTGTATACGCGAGGGTGGTATATGATTATGATTACGCAGACTTAGTATGCGTGTTTCCGCCCTATCTCCTATTCCTTGTTTGGTTGTGGACCTGGGGCAGAGTCGCACATCCGACAGTCTTACTAATCTTAATTATGTACAACTGGTATACACGAAGTAATGATAGATGGACCAAGTATGACTCCTATCTGGGACATTAGGGCATAGTTGCCCAGGTCTACGAGTGGGTATTCTGCCAATCAGAGGAGCGCAACCCCAATAGTATTGCTAAGAAAGCTAATTTCGGGACAAAATTCCATCTAACGGGGGAATGATGTGACAACCCAAAAATTTTTGCCTTGTAAAGTCAGTGCAATCAACCAAAAGTCAGGCTTAAGTTCATTGCCTTCTACCCTTGTTAAGGGTCATTCTAAGGAGTTTTAAGCCTAGTACATCCAAGGAATGAGTAATAGGAAGTACCTGCTAGAGTCACTATACAACATTCAAGCCTTAATCACCATCAAAAGGAGTTCATGGCCATAACACATGAGTTTACGGCCGTAAACTCAAGGTTGGCCGTAAACTCCCCTCTTAAGTCTCAATCCCTTCACTTTTCCTTCATTCTTACACTTTCACCTCAAGAACACTTGATTTCTCTCTCAAGTATCATCGAGATTTTCATTCCCGATCTTCAAAAATGTAAGTGATTCTTCCCTCTAGTTGTTGTTCTCCTTCTTAATCATGAATCACCCTTTGATTTCATCAATGGAAATCATCTTTTGGCTAGATCTTCATCTTTCACCAAGAACACCAAGAACACACACTTGTTCTTGGTGGCCGAAAACTCCTCAAAGGCCCTCAAAAGAGTGAGTATTCCATCTATCATCTAGTTAGACAAGTTAAACACTAGATCATAGTCTTGAAACAACCATCTAGGAATTAACATCAAGAGTTTACGGCCATGGAATCTCCCTTGGCCGTAAACCCTTGTTTTGGTCATGTCATGAGCCCTAAACCCTTCTAGAAACTTGCTATCCATTAGAACACTTGAAACTTTGAAACCCTTCTCCTTTAAGACCCAAAAAGGCACCATTTGGAGAGTTTACGGCCATACACTTTTAGTGTCGTCGTAAACACCTTAACACCTCCTAAAAGGTTATTTTTTCTCATCCTCTTGTAGAGAAATAGTCCCACAAGCTTCCGTATCATTCAAACACCCTCTTGTGCACCTTTTACCATGAGTTTACGGTCGTAAACCCAGGGCCGTAAACACCAATTGGTGGCCTTAAGCATCCCTTAGATGAATCACATGTGATTCTAACCCTTGGTCCAAGTGTTTCCTAGTCCCTAAAGGTGTTTCCTTGCATTTGGTTGCTTCTAAACCCTATATTTATGCCAATATATGCCATTATATGTCATTTAGGACTCGTTGTGTCTCGGGACTTCATTCGTGGAACTTCTCATCCTTACGCGCATATTCGTTTGAATCACCCACATAAGGTGAGTTCATACCCCTATAATGAATCTTTTAACTGTTTTAAATGCTTTTAAGGGGGGGGGGATACAAGTCGAACACAATGATAATTGTGTAAATGTTTGTTATAAACATCTTTCAAAAGATTGCATATGTCTTTTATAAGTGATCAAAACATTTCAAAAACTCTTTTAAGGTTATGTTACTTTATAGTTTAACAAAACTCCGTTTTTAAAGTACAAGCATAATTTAGTAGTAAAATGAGTCTTTTCAATAACAGTTCAAGTAAAATACTAGTAAGCTATAAGGGGTATAGTTTAGAGGTTCAGTTCATACTAGATGCTAGAGCATACTATAAAGAGAATCAGGGAGGTAGATACAATACACGATAACATAGAGAACATACTATAAAGAGAAACAGGGAGGAAGATACAATACAACAGAGAGACATACTATACACTATACATGATAACAGAAAGAACATACTAAGATACTATAACAGAACGAACATTCTAAGATGCTATAGCATAAGAATACTACAGGATCTAATTATACCAATGAATCACTAACTCATTGTTCTAAACAAAAGGTGATAGTAAAATTGGGTATACATGATCATATAACTTTAATGTGAATTTGCACGGCCTAGCAATATGTTTGCGGAAGTCGCTTTTGGTCCCCAGAATCTCTTGCAGGGAGAGCGTATAGTATGGGTACTATCCATCACATTATGACCTTACTAAAACAAACATGTTTTAAGGTAATCAGTACGTCAGGATGTCAATTCAAAAGACAACTGTGTACTTATAATTTCCCATTACTTTCATTTTGTTACAGTTCCACTTGAAAGTTAATGCAAACTATTTTCGAGTCAAGATAGTTATAAACTAGGGAAAACTTACATTTTACAAACGACAAATAGAACAGTCGAGTCTAGTACATTCAGTAGAAAGGGGCCTATAATGCTAACTTTATGATTCCTTAATGTGTACATCAGGGATATATATTAATCGGATCTGACAGGTAGTAGGATGTGTGCTTTCCGCTTCATTTCCTGTTCCTTGTTTGGTTGTGGACTTAGAGCAGATTCACCCAGCCCACTGTCTATTCGATCTTAGCTATATATATATATATATATATATATATATATATATATATATATATATATATATATATATATATATATATATATATATTCCGTATACACCAAGTAATCATAAGGAGTACCATATATATATATATATATATATATATATATATATATATATATATATATATATATATATATATGTATATATATATATTCCGTATACACCAAGTAATCATAGGACACAAATTCAATGCGTTGTTTTCTAGTACAAATCATACTTTTCAAATAGAACATTTGGTATACAAAACTAGAAACTTACCCAGTAAAGGGTTTAATCCATTTTATTAAACCAGTGTAACTTAAAGGACCTGAGGTGGTTAATTCCATAATACCTTAGTTTATACATCAAGGTTATATATAATTAATATCCGATAGGTAGTTGGATGTGTGCTTTCTGCCTCATTCCCTGTTCCTTGTTTGGTTGTGGGCTTAGGGCAGATTCACACAATTAACTATCTGTTCGATATTAGATTATATATAGTTAGTATAAAATAAGTGATTATAGAAGGAACCACTGTGGTTACCATTTTTATTATAAGAAATAAGGGTTTTCTTAAAGAATATTTTCATCAAATATAAAGGAACTATTACAGTTAACTCCGTGAGTACCAAGTGAATACTTCAGGGTTATATACAACAATGACCTAACAAACAATGGGATGTGTGCCTTCCGCCTCATTTCCTGTTCCTTGTTTGGTTGTGGGCTTAGGGCAGATACACACAACTGATTGTTTGTTTACTCTGGGTTTTATATAACTTGTATCCATTTAGTACTCATAGAAAGGATTGTAGAGTCATTTTTACTTATCTTTCATCAAAGCAGGAAATATAGAATTTTCTGGAGGAACAGGCGAACTTTTATAAAC
Source organism: Lactuca virosa (assembly GCF_052849685.1). Classification (NCBI taxonomy): domain Eukaryota; kingdom Viridiplantae; phylum Streptophyta; class Magnoliopsida; order Asterales; family Asteraceae; genus Lactuca; species Lactuca virosa. Next base: position 231,413,678 of record NC_136429.1, read on the forward strand.
AGAACTTACAACTTACTACAACCTTATTACAACTCATTACATCACTAAAATCTTATGAACTCACCAGCTTAAATGCTGATCTACTCTTTCAAAATAACTTGTATTCTCAGGAGACCAGTAGACAGGTACGCTCTCTGGGAATTCAGAAGATGGAGCAGCATAGCTTCAAGTCTTGTTTTGTTATTTACTTTGTAGTCTATGTTATGTGAACACATATTTTGTAAACACTTTCTTTCTAATGAAATGGTTGTTTATTACTTTGATTACTATGATGCATGTCATGTGATACTAAACATGACGTCCTCCACCCCCGAACGTTTCCGCCGTTCCGGTTTTGGGGTGTGACAGAATCCAAGAAGAAAACGTGTGTGTCCTTGTCAACAGCTGAAGCTGAATATATATTTGCTGCTTCATGTACATCTCAAGTCATCTGGATTCAAAGTCAGCTTCGTGACTATGGCTTAAGCATGAAATTAATCCCACTATATTGTGACTCTGAAAGTGCTATTCGCATTTGTCACAACCCAGTGCAACACTCTAAGACGACACACATAGCACTGAGGTATCATTTCATCAAGGATCATGTAGAAGACTGTAACGTTGAAATTCATTTCGTGAGATCCGCTGATCAATTGGCTGACATTTTCACAAAGGCCTTACCTGAAACAACCCTAAATAGAATTCTTCAAGGCCTTAGAATGATGGAAGCTGAATTTGTTCCAAAACCACTTTCTCATACATAATGATTATCCTGCGAATCACTGCGAACGTTCGCAGTAGTTCGTAGTCCACTGTTCATCCGCAGTCTACTTTGTCACTGTGAATCGGTGCGAACGCTCGCAGTAGTTCGCAGACTACTAATCATCGGTGGTTCAGATTTTCCAATATCCTTTTGTACTTTATGTATATTATATCTTATCCTTGTTTTGTCTTTAAAACTTTTCTATTTTTATTTCCTTTTCAGAAAATATCAAAATACAAAAATATTTTGTTTATGTTTATTTTTATTTCTTTCATTTTCACAAATCTCAAAATACCAAAAATATCTTAAAAGGAATATGGAGGCACAGATTCGTGTGATAGGGCAAGTATAATATTCTTCATTTATGTATTAGCTAAGTGTCCCTAGAAGCATGCTCTTGTATGTTGTCCAAAGCCTCGATTGACTCGATGTGAAGCCTTAATGAATCGAATCTACCATTCGTTTCTTCCCAACCAGGCTGTTAAATTCACATTCGTCATGAGCTACCTTACTCTTCTCTCTTAAAGATAAGAGTTATCTGCTTAGTCACTTTCGTATAGCAGAGGTACATTCGCTTCTCTGGAACCACCTTCACACTTCTCCATTGACTTCACACTCATAAATGTAACCCTCGAGACTCTCAGTTATACCAATGAGGTTTATGGTTACACAACTTCTGTGTTAATGATCTTAACTTCGTTCACCACGAACTGAGTGAAACCCAAAATCCAACACACTTAATTGAATTAACGGTGAACAATTAAAAGTTCTAGATTTTCACCATGGAATTAATGAAAGCCACTTTCGTGGTCTGTACCAAGGAATCCCTTTTTCTTTTGCGAGATCTTTATGAAGTGTTCTCATTCCAAGTCACTTCTACCCATAACATCCAGTTTTTTTTTTTGAGATTTCAAATGTCTAAACTTGTCACCTAAATAATTCCAAACCTACTCGTTCAACTGACTACACTGGTCACACGAGTACTTCCTCCAACATTCGTTCTTATATCAAGTTCATTGTTTGGTTGGAGAAATAGCCACCTGTTAAGCCTTGTTTAAAGATGCCTTTCAATGTTTCTTATTAAACTCTTGATCGTATTTCAACGGGAAACCACACAGACACTTCTTAGTCTTTATTGACTTTGAAGGAAGAGATCTTTGCATGGGATCCACAGTTTTATGTCTTTATTGAGACATCACTAAATCCCACATAACAATGTTTTATTTCTTTATCTTTGACACTCTTGCACGAAGATCCTAGTGATTTTCAAAAAGTCTGGTTCGTGGTACTTATGTTTGTTTCAGGTTCGCAGTTTAATCCATGACGTTCGTTTCCAAGCAAGACGAATGTAATCTCTCTCAACTGCGAAAGGGAAAAGCTGACGCGGCATTTCCTATTGATAAGAATTCAAATGGGCGCGTGATTTTGAATCGACAACTACTTTATCGTCGCGTTACGTATGGGACTGACACCTACAGTTGTCAAATCATGCTTTTTCAGGCGACGTTCCAGTAATCGATGCATTCTCTCTCTGGTTTTTTCTCACAAATCAAACAGTATAAAAAGGATTTTGACGACTCATTCTTACTTACTACTCACAAAATCCTCTCAAAATCTCCGGCAATCAAAGCAGTATAGTTCATCTTCTTCCTCAAAGCTTCATCAATGGCGGGTTCATCTGAAAACTTCTCTGGTCAAGATCAAACAACCCATTCTTCTCTTCTGGCTGTCAAACAACATCAAAACCTAGTTATTGATCTCGATCCAGTCAAGTATGATAGCTTTATGCTACCCATGATCGATTGCCTCAAGTATTCTTCTGTCACAATCGCTCTTTGAAGAATGGAGAACGTTCCTCTCTCACTGCTATCTAAGGCTTACTCATCAGCAAACTACATCAAGGAAGAACAAAGAATCACGTTTGAGATCCACGACCGCAAGACCTCAATCACAAAATCTCGATTTTGTTCTCTCCTTCAACTTCCTCAATCTGATGAGATGATCAACCCAGAGTCGGTGACAAGTGCTGCTCTTCTTGAGATGTTCTACCAAATGGGTTACAAAGAAACCCTAACTGTCGTCTCAAAGTTCAGAAAACCCAATTTGCCTCCACAAGGGAATGGGTTCTTCACCTTATTGTTTAAGGGGTTCTCTGAAAGGGTCACTGGATCAGACTGTGCTAGCAAGCTTTTAATGGTCATTCTCTACGGTCTCTACACAGGTTCAAACATCAACTATGGCTCAGTTCTATGGGCTCAAGTTGTTCAGAGCACTCTCTCCACCACACATCACAGTGAGATCTCATGTGCACGTTTCTGGACTCTCATAGTCAATCGTTCTATTGAAAAGCACCAGATCCCGGTGATGCAAAACAGTTTGATGGCCTCAATCTCTACTTTTCACTAGGGGTGGCAATTGTTGACACGACACAACAAAAATACACGACACGAAACGATATTGGGATGAAACTGAAGTTCGAATTTGTGTTCGTGTCGTGTTCGTGTTAAGTGTAAAAAACACGATGTCGTGTCGTGTTGTGTTCGTGTTTAAAGTTCTACAAGAAATTGACACGATTTAACATTTATTTGTCGTGTTTTCATGTTTGTCGTGTTTTTCGTGTTATGTATGATTAAATATTAATTAAATAAACTAATTTTTTATTATATTATCTTTGTCGTGTCGTGTCGTGTTTGTCGTTTTTTTATCGGTTCGTTTTCGTGTTGGTTAAAAAAACACGACATCGTGTCGTGTCGTGTTCGTGTTACATAAAACCTTATCGTGCCGTGTCGTGTCAGACAAAAACACGACACGATGGCCCGATTTGCCACCCCTACTTTTCACACTACTGGAATTATCGTTTCAGATTCTTCTAAGTTTTCCTTTATTGGCTCAATCCTAGATGCCATGTTTAGAGATGTGCCACCTTCTAGAAAAATCTTGGATGGATACAGGAAGTTGACTCCATCTGCGCCTCGTGAATTAACAGATGAAATGCAAGCTACCCTTGCTGAGACGGATAAACCCAAAAAGGGGGGGCAAAAAGGTTCGAAGAAGAGAGAGAAGAAATCTACTGACAAGGAAGGACCATCTGTCACTACGAAACCTCCTTCCAAACAAGAGGCACGAACAACAACTTCTACTGTTGCTCCCAAAAGGCGAAAGCAGCCGGCTCGCAAGCGAAAGGCTCCCACACCAAGTAAAAGCGAAGGTTCAGAGTCTGACACTCCGTCACACATTCGCAACGAAGAGGATGATACCGCTCGCAACGAAGAAGAAATTTTTCACCATACAGAGGAGACATCCAATCCTGAGGTAACTCAAACTTTCAATGACTATGTTCCTTCTCCACCTCCTTCACCCAAAAACACCTCTATCCCAATTACCATTGCCCCATGTCCTCTACCAGTTTCTTCACAACAACAAACCAGCATTCCTCTCACCATCCCACTGTTCACTGATTCTGCGGTTCCTCTAACTACCTCTACCCCACCTATTGTTTCAGTCAACGTATCTGATACGGGGGCTCAAACTTGAGGTTTCTCCACCCATGTTTCCCCTCTTGTTTCCCTTATTAACCGAGATGACCCAGATATGGTCTTTGGTGACGATGAAGACAAAGATATTGGGGGGTTTACTTACAACCCTTTTCAAAATCCGGACTGAGAGTGAAGATGAGGTGCAGGTTATGAAAGGGCAACTTCAGTCCCTTCATGAAAATATTGACAAATTGATTCTCTCTGCCAAGGCTTCCTCTTCTAATGCATATGCTCAAGCCATGGTCGATTCACTCTTTGAACGAATCTCGAAGGAGCATACAACCAATGCTGACAAGATGAACAAGGCTATTGCTGATTCTGCTGAAGTTTGCAAGTCAACGACCAAAAAAGTCGATAAGCTAATTGCTTACACCACTGCTTTCATGAAGAACTTCCCATCCACTTTCAACTCCAACACCACGACAACCAATGAAGCTTTGAAGAGTTTGGCCTCTCTCTTCAAAACCGAGAAGATGAAGTTGCAAGAGATTCACACTGGTCTGAAATTTGACCATGAAGCATTTCAAACCTCCATCTCATCTCAAATCTCAAAGCTACAAGAAGAATTGGCAAAAGAGAGCAACCTCAAGGACTCTCTTTCCATCAAGACAGAAGAAGTTAAGGAGTTAAGTGTCAAGCTGAACACTTCGGAGAAACAGGTCAATGATCTGTTATCTGAGAGGGCTGTTATGCAAAGTTGTATCACTGATGTTATAAGCATGCTCTCGAATATCATTGAGACCAGGGACTCCATGATCACCATCACAATGTGTAAGCATCTGGAAGAAAAGTTAAGGCCAGTATTCGCAATGCTTCACCGCCTTGAAGGAGTGTCTGATCAATCCTTCAATCTGAAACAAGGGGGAGAAGGTGTGTCTGCTGCATCATGAAAAGAAGAACCCAAAGCTCCAGTCAAGCCTGTTGTCAAGAAAGAACCCAAGGGAAAGGAAAAGTTGTTCAGTGAGGAGCCCATTATTGATAATGAAGAAGAAGAAGTGCCTGATGAAGAAGAACTAAAAAGGCTAAAAGCTCGTGAAGCCGAACTGGATGAGCACCAGCGAATTATCCGAGAGGCTGAAGAAAAGGAAAGAGCTGAGAAAGAGGCACAGGCTACTCTTCAGAGCAAAAAGCTATTGTTCCCCAAATGGACCTTGAAGCGAATCTAGTGTGATGTTGTTGATCTTCCAAGCCAGTAATTGTTAGAGCCAGTAGTTTTGTTTGATCTTCAAAACACACGAGACTCGCAACTGGATCCGCCAATCACTCCAAAAGCCTTCAGATTCTGTTCCTTTGTAAAAGTGGTGAACACTCCATTCACTGACAGCGGGGCTGATCATATGCTATTCTCGTTTTATCTGAAGCATATGAAGGCACAATACGAAACCTGGTCGTTAAGCAAAATTACTACTGTGAAAGTTATAGGGCCGATCGAGACTGATACCTTTCTGAACGCAAAGTTCAAGGTCGCAAGAGGTTCAGCCAGCCAGTGCTACGAGTTCACTCTCGCAGACTTACCATGCCTTAAACCCAATGACTGGTTTGTTCTTTACAACATGTTGCTGAAGGACAAAGAAAAATATGAACCTGTGATGACTCATCTCAAGCAAATGATAAAATCTTATATTCAAGAGATTGGGGAGATAGATGTTGAGGTTGTTGCTGTGCTGCGAAAGAAGCCTTCTGCTGTTCGCAAGGAATCTCCTAAAGATTTTGAAAAGCTGAAGCTGGGGAAGATTTATAGTGGAGAATGGTTTGTGGTCTATTCTTCTAGGGAACGAACTGGAGCAGACTTTCACAAAGGATGTTTCTTTCTTTCTGATAAGCATTTATATACCACATCCTTCCTTGAGTATATTTTGGATCTAGTGGGCAAATACAAGGGCAACAGCAAGGATGATCTCAAGTGTCTCTCAGATATGGTCTTGTAGTACATTGAGATTCGTCAGACAATTTTAGGCATCATTCCGAAGGTGTATGAAGTGCAGAAGCGAATCCAAGGCTAATGGTTTCGTGCCTCAAATTACGCAAAGGGGGAGATTGTTGGGTATTCGATGTTGTGTCATTGGGCCTTTTATTTAGTCTTTTGTATTATCGATTTGGGCCTATCCACTCGTTATTAATTATAGGTTTAAAGTATTTAAGGTGGATGCATGCATTGTATTTTAGTTATCTTTTGATTATCACGCTGTAACCCTAATCACACCTCTATAGTAGCAATTCCTTATCGAGTTCTTCTGAGGCGTGATACTTAATCATTCGACATTCTTGAATCTTTATTGTGTTCTTGATTTACCTGTTCTTGAATCTAATCGATCATTAAGTATTTTGATCCTAACATGAACTCCATTCGTAAAGTTGTGGAACAATATAATTCCATATAATTATGTTTTTAGTTGTGAAAACAAGAGGAATCTCAAGTTCAAGCAGTTCAGGGAGCAACTTAAATCCAGAAGCATGTAACATATAATAAACATTTAGCACTTTTTTATAAGCTATCCAAATATATATTTGATAAAAGAAACTATTAATCTTTGCCATTTTTATACGTTGGTTGCTTCAAATTTTTCCTTGGATCAAATAAAGTCATGCATGTTGCTCTAGGAAGGTCTGATTCTGATCAAATAAAGTCATGCATGTAATTTACGAGGTTTAAACAGAAATGTCCTTCCCCATCGTCAACTCTTTCTGTTTTGTTTGGATTGGTACATGTTTATTTTTATGCAGGTTAGAATTGAGAAGATTAATAGCAAATGAAAATCTCTATGTGTGCTTCTAACAGTCCCTCACTCTTGCTATTTTGTTACACTTCCAAAATCCCTAAACAATTGGATATTGGTTTCTTGACTCTGGGGTGTATCTTCTTCTTCATTTGTAATCGATGCAACATAGATTAGCTTTCTAACCCTATCCATATTCATCACAATTTCTCCATTATTCTTTTATCTTAATAATTTTAGAACTGAATTCATGTTTTTTTGTTAGATTTATGTGCTATCTGCTTATATGCTGATAAATTGTTCTTGTGTAAAACTTTTTTATCAGTTACATGTCTCTTCTTATTATTCATGTTAGGCATAAGAAACCAGAAACAGAGGGGATAAATTTGGTAGAGGACTCACTCAATTTAAGCTTAAAAGGTACAATTCTCATATCTATAATTTCCTTTATTGTATATTAATGTTTACTTTGATTTTGATATGCCTTTTTTGTAAGAAAGTTGATGACAAGAAATAAAGAAACAAGGCTAATTGTTTCATTTTGAAATTTCGGAAGATTTTAAACACGAATTTCATGTTTTGTGTGTTTAAATGAGCAGTTGTTGCATATTAAGCTCTACTATTATGACATTTTATATGCGTCAGTATATATAAGTCTGGACAAAATGCATTTATGTGGATTAGTTTATTTATTTATAAGTTTGCCGATAAAAACACTTGAAACTTAGGAATTGGGATTCTGACTCCGCTTTTGTTGTTGTTTTCTACCGGAACCAGACTAATAGAATGTCTAATGGACACATTTCAAATTGGTTTATAAAAACAAGAGTTCCTCTATGGAATCTAAAGGTGGAAGAAAGGAACAAAGAGGTACTCTTTCTGAATCTTTTTTATATAAATTAAATTTATCTTTATTTGATTCAATATAAAAAAATGTAAATAGATGCTATTGGCTCTCATGGATGAAGCGTATACTGGTTCAACCATAGGAGATGGCGGGGCAGATTTGGAATCTGAGGACAACAATTCAATCACTTCAGATCCATTATTTCTTGAGCTTTTTAAAGATGAAAATGATGGTTTGCTGTATGGTAACATTACATTCTTTTTTTTATTTTTTTATTAATCGATGATGTAATAATTTCATTTAAATAAATAATTTTTTTAATAAACGATATTTCAGCAACAACATTGGACTTCTCCTGGAATGGAATCAACATTACATGCAGCAAATTCTACTCCATCTGATAGACTAAAACAAGCATTAAAAATGGCACCTCAGCTTCTTGATGTGTATTTTTCAATAGCATTGCATGATGTCAATATACCTGTGAAAACCTTATTTTTAATTTTACATTTTGTTTCTAATAAGGTTTTGACTTATTTTTTCCACTCATATTGTGGTTTGCTTTGATTCTTTTGTACCCTCATGTTAATACCGAGGGCCATATTGTTTAAATGAGTGTCCATAATGCATTTTCCCTTTATTATTCTCTTAAGAAAAATTTCAATGTTCAATTCTTAAACTACCGTTTGGAATTTGGAGACCTTATAATGGTGTTATTGAAATATATAACGTTTTACTTTAATTCTAATGTTAGGTGCGTGATTTGATCATTCAAGGAAATGAAATCAAAGAAGACGGGTGCGGGATGGGGTAAGTATGAAGATGTTCTTTTTGTGTTTGTTGTAGATTGCATTCTACTTTCATTTAAAACTACCTGGATACAAGATTGTATTTTCATTGTTTTTGAAATCTATTCAAATATAGCATTGTACTTCTTTTAGCAGCATGATCTATCATTACATTTCCATTCATCCGATTGATGGCAAATTACATAGAATAGCAACATACTTTAATTTGGATACCAATTTATGCAATGTACTTCATTATTTGTCTCACAAAACGAACACATTCCGCCCAGCACAACGCGCGGATAACCCCTCTAGTTATGATTAGTGGTTGTGATAATTGCATTCTCAAATTCGCAATATGATTACGACATCCCTGTTCATAGTTCGAATTGTGAGAAATGGCAAGGAACTGTTTGAACGTTCATGATTTATAGCTATTAGTTCTGAAAGGGTTTAAACACACACATATGCTATCTAATGAAGGTGTATAAGCTTGAGAAGTCTAAATGAAGACTTATCGAAGCATCACGTATCAGAAATCTGTACTTTAGTAAGGAAGTCAAAAAGTATTGATTTCTAGAAGTCCAATTGATTTCTAGATACATGTCAAAGATAGTGGGAGCATAATTGTTATGCTAGTGGGAGCATAATTGTTATGCCAAGTGTTGCGAGTTGGCAATACTATTCGTAGGAAACAAAGTCTACAAATTTGTAAGTTGCAAAGTTTGGAAATTGTTTCGCTATAGTAAAGGCTCAAGGGAGAGGGCACTCATACTCCATTTTAAATCTAACAATTGAGAATGAAGGGTTTAAAAGAACTTAGTCTTGGACATATATGAATATCGTGTTGAAATGGTTCAACATAGGAAGTTCAATATATGGAAATATTATAGCAATAGAGACTTAATAGATATCAGGTCTCTATGTAAGACATTATGAATCTATTCCCATATTCTTTAGATATATGATTGATTACATATGCTATAATATTCACTTGTTTAGATTTTTCCAAATGCCTAGGGCATTGAGAGGGAAAAGGACTAGTACTGGATATGACTAAAGTTGTTGAACAAATGTCAAGAACATTCTGAGGTTATACGAAAGGATTGGTTGCTTGTGGACAGTTGGAAGTATAGTATTGGTTGGAAGGACCATAGTGACATGTTTTAGATTTGGATGATTCTTGATCAAAATTGATGGTCATATGGAAATATGGAAATGTTTCCATAATGGGAGTTGATTATTAAAATCTACATGTGAGTTAGGAACTTTAATGCAAGGAAGATGTTCAAGGAATGTATCTTGAATTTGAGACTTCATTACCATGAAATTGTTTTAAGTAACAAAGTTTCAATGTAACATTTTGTAATATTGTTGGCAAAGTCTCTGTGACTTTGAAGCCTCGACATCACAAAAGGATATTGCGTGAAAGGTTGAATTCTAACAGATTTAGTAGTAACAAGAATTTGAAATTGTGAAATTAGCATCATTGGAATAGTGTCCAATCGATCTGGTCACAAAGGAAGGACCATAGAGAAACATAGTATGCATGTTTATAACTTGGCATGACTAATGTTTAATTCAAGTGTTTAGTTGATTACTCGAAACATTATACAATGAATAAAGTCTAATTAATATGGTGATTAAATAATAAGAGTTTTATTTATATTCAACAGTTTTGAGGCCATAGTTAATTAGGTTATTATTGTGTTCCACTTTGCATGTTTTACTTCCCGAATAATTGGATTATTCAAAACTCCACAGTCGATCATACTTTTAGAAGTAAGTAGCGAATTAAGACTATCATGAATTGAATTGTAGATTGTCTATGGGGATTAGACATAGAAATGGTTTTGCTACATCGTTCATGAATACTTGGAAAATATGGATTTTGAGTATTGGATAAACCCACGCTTAGAGAATTACTTCATGTATTTTATCACGAGTAATTCTGAGACGATAATATCTTATATTCTTGAAACGGAGATATATGAGTTGTTGTTTACAAGTCAGTTGTGCATTGATAATACGTAAACACATCGGTAACTTTATGTTATAAAACATATTGTTGTGCGTGATTTGATGAGTGAATAGTACAAGCATATAAGTTGAAGTTTATCCATTCCTTTTCCCTAACGAGAACAACGATATATGTGGGCCCCTCGATGATTTGATGTCGACATCTAAAGTGCTTGGCCAAGCCTGGACTGAATTGATGTGTTCAATTGGTAGTCTGATTTCAGTCGTCGTAAATCAGAAATCAGGAAACAAAACTTGGATAATGAGATTGATTATAATCCATGGCTCATGTCCATATGATATCTTGTAGAATGGATGGATATTTGATCACTTATCTTAGGACATGTAACTGACTGGGTCAGAGTTCGACAACGGCTTTGAGAGCTACAATTTGCTAATCAGTTTTAGATGTTATACTGGTAACTATAGTTATTAGACTTATCCAAATGGGAGACTGTTGGATTAGGTGTCTAAGCCCATAACTATAATTGGTATATACTTGAATTGGTAGTAGCACAGTCCTTTTGGGTTGCCCTCATAACTAGCAACTAGACAAGATGACTTTTGGAGAGAGAGGTTGAATTTATTATTTGATTAATAAATTGAAATAAATGATTTCTTAATATATTATGAGAATAATATATTAATTAGAAATAGTAATATTTTACTAATATTAAATCAGAAATTAATTGAAATTAATTTTGGGATTAAAGGAATTAATTAAAAGTGTAGGGGCTAAAGTGCAATTGTTCAATAGTTGAACACGTGGCATTCTAGAACTGTAAGGTCCTCAATACAAGGATCTTAACTAGTGATCAATCAAACTATCAAAATAAAGTAAGAAATTAGTAGAAGAAGAATAAGGATCAAGCTTGCACACGTTAATAACTTAAAAAGGTCAGGTACAACTTGATGACCGTAAACTGAACTGACTTACAACGACCCTGACAGATTCTGACAAGCTATATATATAGGAGGACAGACCGTAAACCTGATTACGGTCAGGCAGACCGTAAACAGGTTTACGGTCACAACAAACCGTAAACACAGCCCTGACCATGAACACTCCAATCAACATAAACAAAAGCCCTATAACATCTATACATTCAATTGCCTAGCCCAAACCACAAAATAAGACCTTTCAATCTCCCCCTTGGTTTGGGACTAGCTTGACTTAGTCCTTGTCAACAAGAAGAACATCTGATTTGCCCATCGCCCCGTTCCACATCCTTTTGTTGATGATATCAACAACCATAGAAGTATACTCTTTAGTAGCTGGCTCAAAAATGTCTTCTGCCACCTTGATCTGATGAAGGCTCAACTGATGAATATCCCATCTCCCAAACTGAAACAGATCTCTTTTGTCATATAATCGAATGCATCCATCTTTAAGTTTTATGACAGCAGAGGCTGTAGTTTCATCAAAAACCTAGTAGAGCATGGACGTCAATGATCCATCTGGATAATTCTGAAGCACAGGAATCTGTTTTACTTGACTGGTAGCAGGCCACATCACAGTTCGAATAGGAAGTTTAGTTTTGGGATCAAGTACACTTGGGTATAGTTTGATGATTGACTCTGCAGTCTTCATTGAAGGAAAACCCTTTACCACTTCATTTTCCAAAAAGAGCATGAATTGTGTTGCCTTGGAATTTTGTGAAGGATTTGCAAAAGGAGCTTTTGATAATTCTGAAAGATCAACCCTGGTCCAGGAATGGAAATCATGAAGATCTTTATAGTATTCTGTGTTGCCACTCTTACGTCTCACGAGCCACATGTCTAGCGTATCATGAAAGCCCCATGAAACGATTCCTAGCCTATCACCATATGTGTCTCTAAAACGTTTTTCTTGAAGGTCTGTGACGGTGATTTTTGGCTGATCTCCAGGAGCATTTTGATCTGAGCTCCTTTTAAACAAGAGTTGACCTTTCTCAGCTGCTTTGGCCAATTTGGCACGTTTCAGAGCGACGACATTTGGAGCTTGAACTGGTTCCACTTCAAAACAATCTACAACTTGAGATGTTTGAACAGGTGGTGGCACAACCGGGGGAGCTTGGGAAGGCAGATGTATCCTTCACTCATCAACAGAGGACTTAAACTTGTCACCAAGTTCGTCTTCCAATTTCTTCTTCAAATCAAAGTAATTGGCAGTGAGGAGACCAAAATGAGTCTGAAGATTGGAAATTTGCTTTGTCTTCAGTGATTTATCAGCTTCAAGATCATCAATTTGAATAATAAGCTGAGCATTGTTGGCCTCAATCTCAGTAGGAAAGGATGATTGATCATCAATCTTGAGAGCATCCCGGATAAACTGCTCAGTAATTATCACCTTGCACTTTTTGACAGTGGCTTGAATAGAAATCACACCATCATCTCCTTTCATCACTTTTGCAGAGCTCCAAAATTCTTTTATCAATCCTTGAAAGATGATTGGGTTATAGTGAGTGCAGTAGCCATGCAGCAATTCCTTAATCCATGCATCATTGATCTAAACTCTGCATGAGAAGCAGGAGGGTCAGCCAAGATGATAGCCACATTGTGACTGTCTGCGAACTTCATGCTTGCCATCTTATCCTGCACAAAACAAGCCAAGTGAGAAAACCTTTGATTTAACAGTTAATTTTTGTTTTCCTCATTGAAACAAATTAAATTGGCCTTGGAAATGATAAAAATCAAATTTTATTGGTTAAGGACAAGTTTACGGTCAAAATGGTCAAGACCATAAGCTCAGACTGTAAGCTCAGGCCCGTAAGCTCGGCTGGACCGTAAGCCGACTGTAAGCCGTTTTGGACCGTAAGCTCGGCTGGACCATAAGCCGTTTTGGACCGTAAGCTCTGGTCTGACCGTAAACTCGCCGACAGTTCGTTTTTTAGACGATTAAACCCTGAAAACTCAACGATTTGATGCGAGATTCGCTTTGCTAGGATCGAAATCATCATACCTTTGAGATACAACGAGCAATTTTACAAAAATACACAAAAAATTTTGGAGATAAGAGAGAGAAAGAGCAGTATACGGTCGAGAATGAAAAAATGAAGGAGAAGGGGATAACGGATGAGAACTCTTCCTTTTATACCAGACCCATGCCCGAGTCCAGTACCCATGGGCTATATCTGGATTTCATAAACATGAAGCCCAAAACTCAAAAGAATTTTTTAAAAATAAAACATTTTGAGGACTAATAAAATAAAACTAAAATAAAATAAAAATAAAAATAAAATGAATGAAAAATAAAATGATTTCTAACAAAAAATTTAATTTTATCATCCTAAAAATAATAAAAAATAAAATAAAATGAAACAGAATAAAATTGAAAATTAAAACTAATTTCACCTTTACTACTGTTAATAATAATTTTATGAGGTGGGATCAAAGTTGTTAGACAGCTTTTGTCCATTTGTCGGTACCTCCCCTTTCATGAATAGATCTGGTCGATCACCGGTATTGTGGTCCACTTAAGCACGAAAAATTGTGACAAATTTTTGACATTCTATAAGTGACAAGACAATTTGATCCTATGTTCCTAGATAAACTTCCTAAGGACCATTCTGCTGACGACGACCAAGGATATTGTTGTCCACCTAAATTGAGCAGCGAGATCTACAGACAACCTATAATTGTTCAATTTTAGTTGTACTAGAACGTGTTTCCCGCTTCCTAATATACCCCAATAATCAAGGACTTCCGAGATACTCCTTACTTTAGGTGAGCAGACAATTATTCGTAGAGAGGATAGATTTAGAATGCATATGTTCTACACTCAGGTCAGATCTCTTCCAATCACGTAGAGGGTGAAACATATGACTGAATAGAGTTTTTTTAGAGTGATTGAGAAGTAGAATGGTGCATATGCTATGTACTAGGTCGGATTATCAATCACGCAAAGGAGACAGCATATGGCTAACAGATAGAAAGAATTACATAGATAAGAAGATGTAGAGAGATAGAATTGCATATGTTGTAGTCCAGGTCGGATGTATTTCAATCGCGCAGAGGAGGCAACATATGACTAACAATAAGAAAGAAAGAAAACAATTTTCTACAGACCTAGTTTATCGGAATTCCCCAGTCGCCCCGTCAATACCAGAATTAAGGACATGAGTCCATACATCAAGGAAAAGTTAAACCACAGTTCTAGATACGGGTTCTTTTAATGTGACCGGTAGATTCCCATGTATATCTCCCTGCTCAACCTACCTGAGCGACGTATTGTCAGACAAAATGGAACTATCTAGGTCAAGATTTGTCAAGTCATTTGATTCCTTAAGTTCATATATGCCTAGTCAAGTCCATAAAAATCTTTCGTGCCTACCAGCGCATCGAACACAGAGCCTAGACAATTCAGCTTTGGTACCTTACACAGATTCAGATTGTCTGTTATCACTTAATTCATATCACTTCCCAAAACATCACCTACAGAAAGAAACTATCAGTAATAATTTTTTTGATTTTCTGAATTTTTAATGTTTTTGGATTTTTGAGTTTTTAATATTTTTGTTTGTTTTTTTTTGTTTATTTCTCCCCCTAAATTTGTGCATGGGTGAGAATGAAAATAACATGTGCAAATTTAAACTAACCTAACAAAATTTTAATCCTCAAAACGAATCATTTTCAAAAATCCTACAAGCACATCAAATCGAGGTTTGTTAAACGGCTTTTTGAATAGATCCGCCACATTATTAGCAGTGGGAACCTGTTCTAGCCGAATGAGCGATCGCTCATAACAATCTCTGATAAAAATGAATTTTGATGTCAATGTGCTTGGTTTTTGAATGTTGGACAGGATTTTTAGCAATCTGAATCGCAGCCTCATTGTCACAAAAATAGGGGTTTCTTGATAATTCAAACCGTAATCCAACAGCTGATGTTGGATCCATATAACTTGAGAACAACAAGCAGAGGCAGCAACATATTCTGCTTATGATGTTGAGGTTGAGACGGTGTGCTGTTTCTTGCACTGCCACGACACCAGCCTGTCTCCAAGGAACTGACACCCTCCTAATGTAGATTTCCTGTCAAGCTCACAGCCTCCATAATTACTGTCAGCAAATGCATATAAATCAAATTCAGAATTTTTCGGATACCAAAGACCTAATTTTGGGGTGGCTTTGAGGTACCGAAAAATTCTTTTGACAGCAATAAGATGTGAAAGTTTAGGATTAGCCTGATAACGTGCGCATTGACAAAATGCAAACATGATGTCTGGTCGGCTTGCAGTTAGATACATCAACGAACCGATCATTGATCTGTAATGAGTTTGATCTACAGATTCGCCATCAGTATCTAGAGTCAGCAAAGGTCTCTCGGCCATTGGCGTCAAGGCAGGTTTTGCGTCTTGAAACCCGAACTTCTCAAGTATATCGACCACATATTTTGCTTGATGAATAAGGATTCCGGTTGATCTTTGTTGGACCTGAAGCCCCAAAAACATGGTCATTTCACCCAAAGAACTCATCTCGAACCTCTTCTTCATCACGCCTTCGAACTCTTTGCAAAGTTGTGGACTTGTAGACCCGAAGATAATGTCGTCAACATAGATTTGGACTAGAATCTGATCATTACCTACATGCTTGATGAATAAACTTTGATCGATAATGCCGCGAGAATATCCATGTTCGAGCAAGTGCCTTGTTAGAGTTGCATACCACGCTCGAGGAGCTTGATGTAACCCATACAACGCCTTGTCCAACTTGTAGACATGATTGGGAAGCTTTGAGTTAACAAACCCAGGGGGTTGATCAACATAGATTTCTTCCTTCACTTTGCCATACAAGAAAGTTGTCTTGACATCCATCTGATAAACAGTGAAGTTCATGTAAGAAGCGTATGCAAGGAAGATACGGATAGCCTCCATGCGAGCCACCGGAGCATAAACCTCAGTGTAGTCAAGACCCTCGATCTGTCTAAACCCTCGAACCACCAATCTTGCTTTATTACGCACTATGACTCCAGAATCATCTTGCTTATTGCGGTATACCCATCGAGTGTCAAGAGACTTTTTGCCTTTAGGAAGTTCAACCAGCTTCCAAACCCCAAGTTTTTCAAATTGGTTTAGCTCTTCATGCATAGCATCTACCCAGCTGGGCTCATTCAAAGTCATTTCAACGTTCTTGGGCTCTATTTAAGAGATAAAGCAAGAATAGAGACATGTATTGACATCTCCACTCTGGCTTCTCGTTTTAACACCGTCACCCAGCTGGCCAATGACATTCTCGATCGGATGATCGCGTTGAATACGGGAAGGTATCTCCTGGCTGATGTCATTGAGTGAAACAGGAAGATTGTGAATGTTAATAACTCCATCATCTGCCGAAGAATCCACATCAGAAGAACCAGTCTCATTAGTAGGATCTACCACAAACTCATTTGCAATTTGCTCAGGAAAGAGAAGTTCCATAAAATTTTGAGTAAAAACGGAAGCATCTCGTGACATGAACTCTCTTTCAGCAGGGGTAAGAGGAGAGGCATCAGCATCTGCAGTTTGTTGTTGACTTGGAGATTCTGGACTAGGAATTGGAACAGAGGACTCCACCGAAGGAATCGCAGAAGAAACTATCGGCGGTCTGTAGACAACGTCTTTGTCTTCATCTTCAGGTACAAACTTCGAACCAGAAGTAGAACCAGATACACTATCTGAACACATATTGAACGATTTGAACAAAGATGTGTAATCAAATAGCCAATCAGGACCCACTCTAGCATCTGTTTCATTCTCCTCCAGCCAGCGCACATCAAAGGATTCTACAATTTGCTTTGTTCTTTTGTTGTAAACCCTGTATGCGGTACGAGCAGCATACCCCACGAAATAGCAGTCATCAGCTTTGGCATTGAACTTGGGGTTGGACTCCAGGTGAAGAAGGGTAAAAGGGCAGCCAAATACACGGAAATGGCTAACAGATGGCTTGTGACCGTATAAAATTTTGTATGGAGTCTTTATTTGGGCTTTGTTGATTAAAACACGATTCTGAACATAACAAGCAGTGTTAATCGCCTCAGCCCAAAAGAAAACTGGTAACTTTGAGTCACACAGCATCGTCCTTGCAGCGTCTTGTAGCGTTCGATTCCTTCGTTCAGCAACACCATTTTGCTGAGGCGTGCGAACTGAACTGTATTGACGCACAATTCCCTTTTCTGCGCAAAAATAATCAAGAACTGCATTCTTGAATTCTGTTCCATTATCAGTTCTAAGCGCCTTCACCCGGTTATTTGTTTGGTTCTCAATCATCACAATGAATTTCTTGATCAGATCAGATACCCCAGCTTTGTTGTTCAAGAAGAAAACCCACGTGAAAAGAGAGCAGTCATCAATCACAACTAGACAGTATGAGTTTCTATTGATGCTTAGGACATTGACTGGACCAAATAAATCCATATGCAACAATTGGAGCACCTGGCTGATTGAGTTGATTTGCTTTGGCAGGTGTGGTTTCATGTGATGCTTTCCTTGTGCACATGACACACACTTTTCAAATGTTATAAAGTCTCTGACAGGCAGGCCACGCACCATTTCGTTTTTAGCAAGACGATTCAGATTCTTAGCGTTGGCATGCCCGAGTCTTCGATGCCACATCATAGCATTTTGTTCGGAGACCTTTGAAAAGAGGCAAGTGACTTGATCAGGGACGTTGCTATTCATGTCAATTATGTAGGCATTTCCATCTCGCTTTGATTTAACAAGAATCCATTCTTCCGGTATGACAATGCCAGGCTTTAAGATCAAACATTCGTTATCAGTGAAGTGGGTTGAATAACCTTTGTCGCATATCTGAGAAACGCTCAACAAGCTATGTTTTAACTCGGGGGCATAGTTAACGTTCTCGAAATTAAGCACTCCATTAGACACGGTTCCTTTTTGAGTGATTTTACCACCTTCTCCGCCCGCAAAGGAAACAAACCCCCCATTAAAACTCTGAATGTTGTTCAATTGGGAGATGTCTCCTGTCATATGTCGGGAACATCCGTTGTCGACATACCAAGGTCTGACGACATTCCTCTGCAATTGTCCCTGCAAAATGAGCGGGATCATTTAGATTTGGGAACCCAGGTCATTACAACCCTGGGTTTACCCTTGACAATCACAGATTTATCTTTTGAGACTTTTGTTTCTGAATTTTCACTTAAAACACTTTTAGAGGTTGATGATGATTGGCTGGAAACAAATTTGGGCACCCATTGAAATTTAGGTTTTTGAAAAGACACAGGTGATTTTGAAATGAATTCCTTTTTAGTTTGCTTTGAGCATTTGGATTTTCTACCAAAAGTGGTTGAAAATCCAGATTCACTCTTTGACGAAACTGACCTTGGCTTAGCCGAGTTCGATTTTGGCAAACTGTTTGTGACTTTGTTATTGAAAACCTGTTTGTTCTTTTGAAAAAACTGCCTTTTCTGGTTTTTATTAGCCTTCCAATCATCATTTCGAGAATGAGATCTTGAGGAGTTTCTACTTAAAGACCTTCCTCGAGACTCATTCTTTCCTCGTTTAGACGAAAAATGCACAAATGCCCTATTAGGATAATTCCTAGCGATGTGACCGGCAGTACCACAGTTAAAACAAATCTGCTTATTATTATTGTGGTATTGCCTTTGTCTGATTTGCTCTTTTTATTGACACTCTTACTTGAATCACAAGAACATATGTAAGTATCAGATTGTGTGATAGGTGGGGGTGAATCCGGTTGTGTGATTGGTGAAGTGGATGTGGTTGAAACAGAAACATCAAATTCAGGAACACCAGAATTATCAAACAAATCATCAAATATGTCAAAAAAAATTAAATCAACATGATTTGATGCAGAAGTATCAGAAGATATATCATGGACATTAACATCAGAAACAAAAGAGTCAATTTTTGAAACAAAAACATCAGGTTCAGAAACATATTTATTTTCAGAAACAGATCCTGCAGCTTCTTGCTTTGAGTGACTTAACAATTGATCTGCATGGGAAGTGAAAAGATTAGTATTTTCAACATTCATGATACCACTTGACACAAAACCATACTTGAGAAATGGCTCTCTGTCTATTTCTATTTTTCACAAAGGAACATTAGTGTAGGTATGATTAAAAGGAGGAGGCACCTTATCATATCCTAACCCCTTGTACTGATTTTCCTTGAATTTCAAATTGTTTTCAATCATTGATGCAACAACTTCGCTTGACAAATCAAATTTTCTAAATGTAAAATCTGCATTTTCAAATTTGTTTTTTAATTTGTCAAGCTCTGCAGTTACCTCAGTGAGTTGTTCAGTCATATATCTATAATGTGTGCTTTTAATGCTATATTCCTCCTGAAGTTTTCTAAAATCTTTCGTTTTAGCTTCTAATTCATCTCTCAGGGGTTTTTGTGCTTTTCTAAGTTCATACTTTTCATATTTCAAGTCCTCGTTCTCTCTACGTAACAATTCTATATGCTCAAGAAGATTGTTAACTTTATCAATGCAAGTTTGAGAACAACAGGACTCACTTACCTCATTCTTTTCAAGTTCTGACTTGGAGGATACCATGAAAGCAAACTGCAACTCCATCATTTCTTCTTCAGGATCAACTTCAGTTTCTTCCACAGGAGTATCATTGATTTGAGCCAAGTGAGCATTTTCAGGTCCTAAAATATTCAGTGCCTGAATCTGGTCCTCCCAGTCAAAAGACTGAGCAACCACTGCTAAGTTAGCAGTCTCACTGTTGACGGCAGCATTTCTGCGACCATTTCCCACTGGAACCATTGTTCGATCACTGTTTACTCTTCTATCTGGTTTGGGACACTCACGAGCAAAATGACCCGGCTCGTGACAGTTGTAGCAGCGCAACTTTCCCTTGTTAAACCCTACTTTCTTATCTGCATTCATTCCCCAGTTATTCTTTCCTATTTTCTTAGCAAATTGCTTAGCCCTGAACACAGCCATAGCAATTTGCCAAGTGATGTCCATTTCCTCCACATCCTCTGGATGAATTTGATCCAAGTCAACAAATGAGAGTTGAGGTGGGAGCTCTCCAGCTACAAAGGCATTGTAACAATTTACGAGTCCAGTAGCAAGAGCTAAGTTCTCATCATTTTCTTTGGAATGGGGAGCTGGAGCCATAGCTGATGCACTTGAGAAAGAAACAGTTTGAGGAACAACAGAAGATTGACTTTGTTGATGAGAAACAGATGATGAAGCAACATGTGGATGGGAGACAGATGCTGAGGTGACATATGGTGTAACTGATGGAGTGATAAATGTTTGATTTTGAGGCTGTTGAACAGCAAAAGCTTGAGTGGATGAAGAGATATAGGATGAAAAAGCATTGTTTGAGGAAATTCCAAGGTTCGCAGTTGAGTAAGAATTCACATGGTTCATCTCTCGTTGCTTGTCATCAAGATCACATGCTTTGATGATTGCCATTGTTTCAGCAAGACTAAGACGATTTAAATCTTTTGTCTTTTTGATAACAGCCACATTCATATCCCATGATTTTGGAAGTGAGTTCAGCAATTTCTTGTTTATCTCTGACCTAGTCAAGTAAATGTCAGTTGTACTCATCTCAGTAGTAAGAGCAGTAAATCGTTGCAACTGAGCTTCCAGTGTTTCTCCAACTATATAACTGAACATGTTGAACTTTTGCCTTCACATATCCTGACGGCTTTCCTTCATATCCTCATTTCCCTCGTAAACCTCTATCAATGCTTCCCACAGTGCTTTAGCTGAAGTGTATTCTCTGAAACCTTGTGCAATGTCGGGCGATAGAGCCATGGTCAAGGTGGCCAATGCTCTTTCTTGTTCTTCAACCTTTTCGAAATCATCTTCGGTGTAATCAATGTATGGCTTGTCAATTACTTGTCCAGTTGGAAGATTTGTAGTTATTCTGATTGGTCCTTGTAGAATGCTTCTCCAAACCTTGAAGTCTTTCATTTTGATGGATTTTTCGATTATGTACTTCCATTCTGGGAACCCTTCTGTAGACAACAATCGGGGAAAACGAGTAGTTGTTCCCATAATAGAATCCAGCTCATGATGAAGTGCTTGACTTTGAGAATCCATTTTAATGACTTGAAAAATTAACTAAAATGCCACAAGAAATAGTTTGAGATCAAATGATTATGGCCGTAAACACGAGTTTACAGTCAACTTTCACAGCTTGGAGTTTACGGTTGGAGGTTCACGGTTGAGTTTACGGTTGAAGTTCACGGTTGAGTTTACGGTTGAAGTTCACGGTTGAGTTTACGGTTGAAGGAGATCAACTGTTTACGGTCAATGAAGATTGACTGTTTACGGTTCTTGAAGATTGGCTGTATACGGTTTCTGAAGATCTTGAGATTACGGTTGAAGTAGAGTTCACGGTTGTAACTAATTTGACCGTAAACACCCAGATTTCGACGAAAACACAGATTTTAAAGCTGAATTGATTCCCCATGCTATGAAAATAATAAACCAAGCTTCAAATGCAGACGATCACAAACTTATTGAGATCGTAAACGTGAAAAGAAGTGAGTTGACACCGGTTTGTGCTCTGATACCAATTGTAAGGTCCTCAATACAAGGATCTTAACCAATGATCAATCAAACAATCAAAATAAAGTAAGAAATGAGTAGAAGAAGAATAAGGATCAAGCTTGCACACGTTAATAACTGAAAAACGTCAGGTACAACTTGATGATCGTAAACTGAACTGACCGACAACAACCCTGATCGATTCTGACAAGCTATATATATAGGAGGACAGACCGTAAACCTGATTACGGTCAGGTAGACCGTAAACAGGTTTACGGTCACAACAAACCGTAAACACAGCCCTGACCATAAACACTCTAATCAACATAAACAAAAGCCCTATAACATCTATACATTCAATTGCCTAGCCCAAACCACAAAATAAGACCTTTCAAGAACCATCCTAGAGCCTTGGACGTTTTTCTATGGTTCTAGAGGATCTAGAATATCTAGAATATCCAGAATTATCCTTGGAGGATAATTAGGAAACCAAATAAATACCTAAAGTAAGATAATGTTATTTCATTGTTTTGGGACTTATCTAGGGTTTCTGGGTACATTATATAAATACCCCTAAGCCTCATATTTTTGTCCAAGCATTCTTAGAGAAGCTAGGGCCGAAATTCTACCTCTATCCTCTCTCATCCTCTTGCTAGTGTTGGGTGTGAACCATTAGAGGCACGACATTTGTGGTGCTTACTTTCTAAGCTACAACAACACAAGGGTTTCATTGTTATTCATCAATAACAATCAAAGGTATGTTTTCTAACCCTAGATGTTAATTTTGAAAACATACTAGTAGTCCTAGGGTTTTTATTTGATGTTCAAAGTTGTACGTTCAATTAGAGAAAACATAGATCTTCAATTAGGGTTGCATGCACACATAGGTTTTTGTTTGTTATGCTCAAAACCCATCAGATACCACATACATATATCCCAACACATAAGACATGAACTACCATCCATATTGATTCCAAAATCATTGTTATGTTCAGTTAAACTGATGTCCCAATCCTCCTCGTTTGCAATACCAATGTCAACAATTACAAAAACCCACAAAAAAAAGCAAAAATAACCCATAACTAAAAAAGCCGTAAACCGCAGTATGCAGCGCAGTTTGATACGAGTGGTTTTGCGGTTCATGTGCGGTTTGATAAGAAACTTAACCTTATTACTTTTATTCATATCATTTAATTTTAGATTCGATAATATTTGAATATGTAATATATGTAATTATGTTTGGCAATTTACGCCTAGAGTTTGCTCTTTGGTTTGTATATGTTTGAATTTGTTTTTTGTTTTTTGTGATATCACGACAAACATGAAAAAAAACAATATAAAACACAACACTAAATTGATTAAACAACATCTGCATTTGGATTAAAACAATTTCTGCAATGGTAGATTAAAAAACAGGAAAATGACACAAATGTCCTACGAACTTTCTAGGGTTGGTCTATTTAGTCTTTAAAGTATTTTCATTGCATTATGAGGGAACAAAGCGTGAAAAACCTGTATTTTTAGTCCCTAGATTCCACATGGAAAGATAAAACTATTTTTACTAGTTTTAAAAGTCAAGTCAGCCAAATAGTCAAACTTAAAAGCCAATCATTTCATAATTCATCGATGAATCTATATACAATTGAAAGTCCTTTAGAATTGGGCGTTTTATCTGCGATTTTGAGATGGCTCTACACCCAATCTTGAAATTTCCTTAAAACATAGAAAATTATAATCTATATCATTTTATATGTTTCATCTCGAATAAAGAGAGTGCTTTTGCAAATCTAAAGTACTTAATCTTGGAGATAGTAGTACCTTAGTATCAGGCTTAGCAATTCCACACTCGAAGAAATTGGAAGCAACGTGAGTGAAAGCACATCTATATCCGTTCAATTTTGCAACTCTAAAGTTGATCAAATTGGGAAACGTAATACTTCCGCTCCATTCTAATGGTAAAAATCAGGAAAGATGATAAGGTGAAGTTTAGCTTGAGTATCGAAGTTACAATTTCAACATTGATAAACCCGATGTTAAGTTTCACTCCTTAATTGATACTGAAATCGAACTTTTAAGAAGCTATATCGATTTCAGATTTGCATTACTAGGTTTAAAAACCAGAAACCATTCGACATTCAGAACAGATGATTTGAATTAGACGTTAGAAGTGTGAAGATTACCAGAGAGAGCAGGGAACTGAAGCCGCATATAGACAAGAAATCAAGTAGCGTTGGAGAAAAGAATGTGCTTATTTTCGACCTTGGTGTTGTTTTCAGCATGGGTCGGATGGATGTTGATTGTTGATGATTTAGTGATGCATCTGTGCAAGACGACATTAAGCACTTGGAAGAAGGTTTTTTTGCCATAGATTTGGTGGATGTTGATTATTGATGACATGTGCAGCAACAGGAGGAGACTCGTATGGATTTGAATGGGAAATGCGAATTTGAGTTATTTTAAAAGACGATGCCTATAGCGATGGAAGAGAAAAAGCAATTGGAGAGTATGAAAAAGTGTCGATGATGATAAAGTGGTCAGTAGACCGTGGAAAAGGGTGAAGAAAGCAAAATAGGAGAAGATGAATAGTACTGCGTATTAACAAATGCCTATGTGGCAAAAGGGTAACCAGGTGGCCCCTTCATTTTGTCCAAAATGATGTAATCGACCCAAAAAACGACTTTGTTCCCTCATAAAGCAACGAAAATACTTTAGGAATTAAATGGACCAACTCTAGAAAGTTTGTCGGGCATTTGTTTCATTTTCCCATTAAAAACATGCTGCAAGAATGAATTAGTCATAGTTAAAAAAGTCTAAAATATGCATCACTGCACATATATCATATTTATAGCTTATTATTCCATTTCTTTTATAACTATATATATATGGGGGGTGCGGTTTGATCCACGGTATTCTAACTATAAACTGCAAACCGCACCGCATAGTGCGGTTTACAAAAATTACAAATCGCAAATTGCATCGCATAAATCCAAAACCACATTATGTGGTTCGGTGCGGTGCATAAGTTTTGTGAGGTTTGTTGCACACCCTATCTTGTGTTATAGCGTGAAAGGAACTTATCTTTTTCTTAAAGAACTCAGAGACCTATAACAATTCGAAAGCAATTTAAATTTCAAAAATCAGGGATGACAAAGATGAAGAGCAAATATATTACCTACGTATGTCCCCTAATTGAAACTCCCAACCATTTATAACACAATGATGTATAATGTAAAAGTATAAAAAAAAACCTACTGAGATGTACAAAGGGTAATGCAGGAGCAGCTTGTACTCTAATTTTGTGACTCTTTTTCTTCGACTCAGTCGGTCATTCGTCAGAATTACTCCAGCCTGTGTCACTTTAGAGTCCAGGAAGAACACATTATATAATATCCTTCCCTAACAAACCTGAGCACACAATAAAATGTCATGTTACAAAGATTTAATACAAAAACTATCTTAGATGTATGTCAAAATACGAAAATTGAATATAAGATGATAGAAACCCATTTCTTCGGTACATGTTTTAATTGATTTTGATGTGGGTGGTTTTATTAAGATGAGATTGCGGTAGATAGGCCATAAATGGGGATAGATGATACCTATGGACGATCAAGAAACAAAGAAGAGAAATACGATTGATGATTTCTTCGATGAGATTTTATCTGTAACTTGTAATTTATAGGTAATAATATTGAGAATGATTTGGAATTGACCGTGTAAAAGAAGAGAATTGAATGAAAATAAAATCAGACTATTGAATAGAGAAATCAGACTATTAAATGATATTAAATGGGTAAGCAAAATAATTTATTTTCAAAATTTTGAATCGAAAAAAATGAAAACCACAATATTAGAAGATAATAATCTATTAATTGATTTCTAATCAAATGACTATTATCGAAGGAAAGTTCGTTTTGACATGTAATGTAGATATTAAATAAATTTTGAAAGTACATTATGGAAAGAACATTTATTGTAGAAAGATTGAATAAATTTTATATTAGTAAATATTAGGTGACATTTTAAAAAAATTGAAAAACATAACATAATGACAAGTGGAAAATAAGTAAATAAAATTACAAGAAATTGTATGTGACAAAATAAAAGAGAAGATGACATGTGTCAAAAAGATGTTTATATATATATATATATATATATATATATATATATATATATATATATATATATATATTCTCCCTTAAAAAGATGTATAAAAGTAAAAGATTAATAAATAACTTTTGGTAAATTAAAAGGACCATTTATATAACTTTGATTTTTAAAATAAACTGCTCATGGTTATAGTGGCCCAGTTGGATTTGCTAGTAAAAGTTATGGATTGGCATTCGTTTCGTTAAATCTGATATAATATTCGTTTGTTATTATTGTGCATCTTTTATTTCAGTGTTTTGAACTCTTTTAGGATTTTACGATGTCGTAGATAATTGGGCCTGAGCCTTGCAGAACAGATATGAAAATTTGGGTTCATTCATACGGTTTCATTCAGTACCTTAGTTATTTTCTTACGAACATTAATATGTTTATATTATATCTATTGAAACAGCAACACCCAGTTTATTATCTAACGGATATATGCATGTGTTATGCATGCTTTTGTTAGTTCCAATTTGTTATTTTATCTTTATGCAGTATTTTGCTTTGCAGTTTACCTACTGACTTTTTCCTAGTTAGTGGTAGACAAGTTAGTGGGTAGTTTTCTTTTCGTTTATGCAGTTTCTTTTTTTGATGTAAGCCTCTTTTGGCATCTAGTTTTTATCATTCCAGAAAATCAAGCTAAAACGTTAAGCTTAGATTCTGTTTGTTTCATCCTTAAAGCTTTTATCCCTGTGTGTTTCTTGTTGTGTACAAGTACAAGAACCCATTTCCAGTTAACAAACTGGTATCAGAGCCTGGTTCATGCGCGATCTTCAAGTGGTAGGCGGCATTAAGAAACTCAGTAATGGTAACTACAACACCTGGTCAACCTGTATCAAGTCGTACATGCAGGGACAAGACCTCTGGGAAGTTGTAAATGGAACTGAGACAAGTCAGCCAGAAGTTGAAGACAACAATGGGGTGTTATGGTAATGGAAGATCAAGGCAAGGAAAGCTATGTTTATTATGAAAACTACAGTGAAGGAGGATATATTAGAACACATTCGAGATGTTGTAACCCGGAAGGAAGCATGGAATACGCTGCTTGCTCTGTTTTCCAAGAAAAATGATACAAAGCTGCAACTCCTTGAGAACGAACTGATGTCGGTGTCTCAACGAGAAATGTCAATTCCTCAATATTTTCACAAGATTAAAACCGTGTGTCGGGAAATCTCGGAGCTTGATCCTCAAGCCCAGATTGGAGAATCTAGAATGAAAAGAATTATTATTCATGGTTTAAAACCAGAATTTCGAAGTTTTGTAGTAGCTATACAAGGATGGCCTACACAACCATCCCTTGTGGAGTTCGAAAACTTACTTGCTGGTCAAGAAGCTTTGGCAAAGCAAATGGGTGGTATTTTTATCAAGACAGAAGAGGAAGCTTTGTATGTGGGTAAAAGCAAAGGAAAGTCCAAATCCAACCATGGTAGGAAACGATATGGGGACAAAAACAGAAATCATGAAGGTGATAAGAAGCAACGTGAGGGAGAAAAAGGGGAATCATAGGGAGAAAAGAAAAGCCACCATTCAAATAAGCGGTTTCCGTTTAAATGTTACAATTGTGGTACTCGAGGTCACATAGCTCGAAATTGTCCCAAAAGTACACCAGAAGAAGGTAATGCAGCAACTACTCAGAATGAGGAAGAGTGGGATGCAGAGGCATTTTTTGCTCAAGAAGAAACCGTTTTAGCTCTAACAGCTACAACTGAAAAACGAAAGAGTAAACTAGATGAGTGGATCGTTGACTTAGGTTGTTCTAACCATATGACAGGGGAGAAAGAGATCATACAAAGTCCAGTCAAGTATGGAGGCAGCAAGGTAGTTGTAATTGCAGATGATTCTAAACTTCCAATTGCTCATGTTGGTGATGTGAAGTTCTGTCCAGGAGATAACAAGAAAGAATTGTTGTTACAAGGTGTGTACCATGTACCTGGGATGAAGAAAAACTTACTCTCGGTCTCACAACTAACTGGAGCAGGTCACTATGTTTTATTTTGGCCCTGATGATGTGAAGGTATACACACATTTCAAAACTCTATCACAACCAATAGCATGTGGACATCGTGCAGAGTCCATTTATGTGATGTCTGCTGAAACGGCATATGTTGATAAGACGAAAAAGAACCAGAATATGGATCTATGGCATATGCGTTTGAGTCATGTAAGCTATGACAAGATGGAGCTAATGATGAAGAAGAAGTTGGTCAATGGATTACCACAGCTTGAGGTGAATAAAGGTCTCGTTTGTGCTGGTTGTCAATACGGTAAAGCCCATCAATTGCCCTATGAAAAATCAAGTTTTCAATCTAAGGTTCCATTAGAGTTGGTACATTCAGATGTGTTTGGTCCTGTAAAACAGCCATCTCTTCAAGGTATGAAGTATATGATCACCTTTATTGATGATTTTTCAAGACATGTTTGGGTATATTTTATGAAGGAGAAGTCTGAAGCCTTTAGTAAATTTAAAGAATTCAAGAGTGAAGCTGAGAGAATAATCGGGAAGACCATTTGCTGTTTAAGGTCTGATAACGGAGGGGAATACCTTGCTAATGATTTTACTGAGTATTTAAAGGAACACAACATTAAAAGACAACTAACATGTCCCAATACCCCACAGCAGAATGGGGTCTCAGAAAGAAAAAATAGGCATCTAACTGAGATCTCAGGGAGCATGATACATGACAAAAATGTCCCTGGAAGGTTCTGGGCAGAGGCTATGAAGACAGCTGCATATGTCATTAATCGAATTCCTTAACAAGGTTGAGAGTATGTGTCACCGGTTGAAAAGCTCTTGAACATGAAGCCAAATGTGAGTCATCTACAAGTTTTTGGATGTGTTTGCTATGTTTTTGTCCCAGGACATCTCCGCCACAAGCTAGAAAAGAAAGCTGTTTGTTGCATCTTCATGGGATATGACCAAGAGAGAAAAGGTTGGAGATGTTGTGATCCAACCAACCGTAAATGTTATGTTTCAAGGAATGTTGTTTTTTATGAAACATCCTCCTGGTGGTCAACGAACCGTGAAACTTTGCCAGACTCAGAAACATTGAAAGCGAATCTAGAGTCATCTAAGGTTAATCTTAACCTGGGCGAAAGTGAAACAGTGGTTGAAGAAGACAATATTGAAGTCCATGCACAACAACCTTGGCAGTCAGGCATATTCCATCGTGTAGAGGCAAATGACGAGATCCCTATAAGGAGATCATCTAGAGTAAGAAAACTGAATCCACGTTATGCTAATGCTGCCATAATCGAAGATGAAATTCAGGAACCAGATAATTATGACCAGGCCTATGAAGTCCCAGAATGGATCGTAGCCATGAAAGGGGAGGTCTCTGCCATAATAAGCAATCAAACGTGGGAATTGGTTCCTAAGCCCAAAGATGTTAAGCCCATCTCGTGTAAATGGGTTTACAAGGTTAAACGACGTGCAGATGGATCTGTGGAGAGGTTTAAAGCCAGGCTTGTTGCCCGTGGATTCTCACAGCAATTTGGGCTGGACTATGAGGAAACGTTCAGCCCTGTAGCAAAGTTAACCACGATACGTGTTCTTCTTGCCCTAGCAGCTAGCAAACTGTGGAACTTATGGCAAATGGACATGAGCAATGCGTTTCTGTATGGAGACCTAGATCATGTTATTCACATGGAACAACTGAAGGGATTCGAGAGCAAGACTCATCCACAATATGTGTGTAAACTGAAGAAAGCACTGTATGGACTCAAGCAATCCCCACGAGCATGGTTTGGGAAGATTGTTGAGTTTTTTAAGCATAATGGTTTTTCTCTAACAATGGCAGATGCAAGTCTATTTGTGAAGACAATTTGGTGACAAGGTGGTGGTTGTTCTCGTGTATGTCGATGACTTAATAATAACTGGAGACCTTGATGATGAAGTTGCATTGTTAAAAGAAAACTTGTGTACAAGGTTTCACATGAAAGACCTTGGAAAGTTGAATCACTTTCTGGGATTAGAAGTAAAATATGAAGATAGTGACATAGTTCTACATCAAATGAAATACATGACTGATTTGTTGAAGCGATTTGGAATGGTCGAGTGTAAATCGGCGATGACTCCCATGGATACCAATGCAAAGCTATATGAACATGTGGGTAGAAAACTTGAAGATGCCACAATGTATAGAAAGATAGTAGGAAGTCTTATCTATTTGACCTTGACAAGGCCAGATATTGCTTTCGTGGTTGGAGTCCTAAGCAGGTACATGCAGAACCCTAGAAAACCTCATCTTGATGCTATTCGGAGAGTGTTGAGATACATCAAGACAACTTTGGACCATGGAATTGTGTTTAAGAGGGAATCAGGAAGTATGTTGTCAGGTAACTGCGATGTTGATTATGCTGGTGACCTGAACACTCGACGTTCCACTACTGGTTATGTTTTCATGATTGGATCAAGTGCTATGTCATGGTGCAGCAAACGTCAACCAACTGTGTCCCTCTCTACTACCGAAGCCGAGTACCGTGCTGCTACAATGGCAGCGCAAGAGAGTGTGTGGCTCTTGCAGCTGTTAAAAGATCTGAATCAAGATGTGGAGTACCAGGTTCCACTTTTCTGTGATAATCTCTCCTCAATTCGTCTAGTTGAAAATCCTGTGTTTCATGCCAGGACCAAGCATATAGAAGTCCACTATCATTTCATTCGCGAAACGGTTCTTAGAGGAGAAATTGATTTACAGTATGTAAACACCAAAGAACAAGCTGCAGATCTGTTTACAAAAAGCTTATCAAGCCAAAAGTTAATCAATTTTTGCAATATTTTGGGCATGGTGGAAACAGGTGTTGAGAGGGAATATTGAAACAGCAACACCCAGTTTATTATCTAACGGATATATGCATGTGTTATGCATGCTTTTGTTAGTTCCAATTTGTCATTTTATCTTTATGCAATATTTTGCTTTGCAGTTTAGCTACTGACTTTTTCCTAGTTAGTGGTAGACAAGTTAGTGGGTAGTTTTCTTTTCGTTTATGCAGTTTCTTTTTTTGATGTAAGCCTCTTTTGGCATCTAGTTTTTATCATTCCAGAAAATCAAGCTAACACGTTAAGCTTAGATTGTGTTTGTTTCATCCTTAAAGCTTTTATCCCTGTGTGTTTCTTGTTGTGTACAAGTACAGGAACCCATTTCTAGTTAACAATATCGACTTGAGAGATCTCATAAAATTATTGTATTCCTTTTAATATGGTCAATTGGATTACAAGCACCATATAGTTTACCACATATAAAAGTGAGTAAGCACGATGTAATTTTGATGATTAAAAGATAAATTATTTAGACATGTTTGGCTTACAGTTGAATAATTAGTTAGACTTATAGATAGTTAGAAGTTTTGTTTAACAAAGGACATAATAAGTCTCTATTAGGGTTTGGGTCATAATATCAATCAATAACAACATGAATATTTCAAGAATCAGGTGTAAAAATACTTCCAAAAGTTGTGACTTTCAACCCTATTATATGTGGTATCATGGAACTAAATTTTGGATAAGCCAACAAGAAATTACATGGATTCATGCAAAATCCAAAATTAAGAAATACGAAATACCTTGATGTTGTTCTTATGTTCTAGAGTAAATTACTGGAATCGTCCCTGTGGTTTAGACAAAATTGCGTGTTGAGTCCCTAACTTTTGTTTTGCACTCGGACCGTCCCTATGTTTTCTTTTTGTTACGAATTTCGTCCCTAACAGACATGAAATGACTATTATACCCTTATATATATTTATTTTTTAATTTTTCATAATTGTTTAATTTTTTTAATAATAATAATTTAGATGGGACCCACCACAACTCACCCCTATCTCTGTTTTTTTTCACACACACGCTGCCTCTTTCTCTTCTCTCATCTCATCGGCCCACCTCCAACTGCTACTTGTGGCCGACACCCTACCATCACCCCCCGACAACCACATCTTGTTTTCAGTCACGCCAGATCGTATTTCCGGTCATCGCAACACCACCGAAGAACTGATTAGCCCACAAACATGCGAAATCCATATCTAAATTCCACCTCCATTTTGGTTGTCTGGAAATCGATTTCGGAAATTAAACCAATCTAAAACACCGTAGTCTTTGCCTGATGTTTCACAAACTCAATTGAATCTTTGTAGGTTTCAATTCGAAGTTGCATACACTCGATTGAATTTGACTCCATAACCCTAATTGGAACGACTGAACCATACTACCAGACATAGCCAAATGAACAAGACACACTTTCACGATTGAGAGCACAGAATCGGTAAGGAATAGAGATTGAACTAGACACAGTTTCATGATTGAATATTATTATTCATCCTTACCCAGAAACAAGAAACATACCGGTGTTTCTTGTACGATGTATTTCTTTGAACATCAATTGAGACAAGTCTTCAAGTGTATATGTGAAGATGCTCAATTTCTACATCTATCTAGATCGTGATCAGATTTGTTTTTTTGGGCTTCGAATCTTCGGTATAGGTACATGACCATCGATGGAGACAAACCCTCACCACCAAGAGCTATAGATGTAGACGATAGAGTAGAGAAGAAATTGGGTGTAGGTGGGTTTGCCAATAACCCTCGTCCAACTTGTGGTGGCAACAACGAGTGGATTGTGGTGGTGACGGGTTGTCGGCAGAGAGAAAGGAATGAGAGAAGGTCTCGTAGGAATGGAGGAAGGAGGTTGAACGTATAAATGGGGTGGGACCAAAACCTTATTATCAATTTTCTTTTAATAAACTAAAAAATATAAATAAAAAACATCACTAAGGGTAAATTAGTCTTTTTATGTTTGAGAGGGACGAAATTCGTAATAAAAAGAAAACATAGGGACGGTCCGAGTGCAAAACAAAAGTTAGGGACTCAACACGCAATTTTGTCTAAACCACAGGGACGATTCTAGTAATTTACTCTATGTTCTAAGAGACACATTTTTGTAGAAAACAACATTAAAGTAAAGAAGATAACTAGTCTAAAACAACTGAAAGCTTGAACATATATAAGAATGGTAGTTATTTTCGGTTACGAATTGGAGGAAAGCCGCGTTTGTTCCTAACAGGCGTGCCATTTGGGTTTTTTGGCGGGAAAGTAATTAACCCGTGTAACCTTGACATGAATTCAACGATGTCACATTCAACCCTATTAGGAACGCTTCCTCCGGACCACCTGTGTTTCCAATGTCATTTTAGCCTATCTGAACATTCACTCAACACCTATTGACTTTTATTGTAGCTAAAGTTAAACTCAGTTTGTCTCAAGTTAATCCTAATTATACTAAAAGACTTGATAACCCTAAAATCACAACACTATTAATATGTCGTGGATGATAGGAGGGGAGGAGGGAATGATGTTTTCCTTCTCATTCTTGATATTGTTATTCTCCATTCTCAACAAGGATTATCCTTCTAAACTAAAATTATGGTAATTGTGTCGTTTGTCACGATCAGGAATCAAGAAGTTACCTACTTTGTCATCGCTTAATGACCGATTGTTTACTTTTATTCAAGGTTGTAAAAATCGTTCGACGGTAGCTCGACGGTCGACTGGTGTTAAATGATTAGTCGGTCTTGGCGGGGATTAATCGGGGACCATAGATTATTAATAAAATATTAAAATTAATAAAATATTAATATATCTTAAGAAAAACAAGTACTTCAAAATTAGAAAATAAGAAAAATTGTAATTTGGAAATTTGGAAATACGAAAATATGAACATTTTTGTATAATATTCGAAATTTTGAAAATTTGAAAATTTTGGAGTAAAAAAAAAGTTGGTTTTTTGAATTTTTTTTGAATTTTTTGACTTTTTTTTTACTTTTTTCGACTTTTTTGACTTTTGTTGACCGATTAATCCCGCCAAGGCCGATAATCCCGCCAAACCCGATTAATCATAAATTTCCGATTAATGCCCTAATCATCGACGGTTGGAGAACGTCAAGCGATTAATCCATGATTAATCGCCGATTAATCCTGCAACCATGCTTTTATTCAATTAATTACAGATCATTAGTTTTTTCTTTTCTTTCTGATATGTATTAGGATTATGTGGATATGTATTAGGTTCATATCGATAATTAATGGAATTTTATGGTGAAAAATTCTTCAAATGGGCTATTTGTAAATATTTGATAGCTCATTTTAAAAGTTTATAAATAAAATCGAAATAGTTTAATAGTGTAGAAAATAGGTCCCAAAATCCAAGTAAGCAAATGTATATTCCAATTTTTTCTTGGTAGAAAGGTAAGAAGTTTTTTTTTTCTACATATTTTTTTGACGAACAAACAAAATGAATCATTAGATGATTCATTTGTAAGATGATTCACAAGAAAAAATTCCCAAAAAAACATCTTCATGATTCATTTTTAAATAAATTAAGAAAATATCCACTTTTATGACAATTTTAGTGAATAATAACAAAATCATTGTATAAATGAATCATCGAGATGTTTTTTGGGATTTTTTTTTTTGTGAATCATGTTATTTTTTATTCATCTAGTGATTCATTTATTTTGTTCGTCAAAAAAATAGAAAAAAACTTCTTACTTTCCTACAAAAAAAAAATTTCTTACCGGATCTATATCCTAATAGTGTAGAAAATAGGTCCCAAAATCCAAGTAAACAAATGTATTTTCCAATTAATAGGGTGTGGTATCAAGGGGACCTATTTTATTTTATTTTATTTATTATAGCGACGGATGACCTTCACGTTATTTTACAAGAAGCACTTGCTCGTGATATGTTTTATGGATCGAAAGTTGGAAGCAAAGGCTTGATGGTCTCATATTTGTTTATCATAGATGACACTATAATATTTAGTTAGCGATCACAAGAGAATGTGTTGAATACTGTGTGCATCTATGATTGGTCTACCTTGCTTAAGACCTAAAATTAATTTTCATAAGAGTAAACTAATACGGGATAGGGTCAATTCAACCAAAGTTAATGACGTTGCAACCATTGTTGGATGTTGTCCTATTCAACTACCTTTTATTCTTTTATTAGTTTTGTCGGTAGGCACTAACATATCGTATAGTGAAATTGAGAATAGATCATCAACAAAGTTACAACATAACTTGTCAATTAGAAAGCTAAATCTCTTGTTCATGGTGATTTCGAAGACAATGATGGGGGAGGGTTGAAGAAATTCAATGGTTATAATTGATGGAGTTATTGAAATCCTTTATGTTATATAACCAAAAAGATAGATGCATATAAGATCTTGAATCCATGAGAATTTATTTAGTGGCATCGATAAAGGTATTTTGATGGTGTGGCATAAATATAATCCTACTAGTTGGAATACTCATGTTCCAAACAAAGTTAATCCTGATAAAAGAGGGATTGTTGTTCAATCACTTTTATGCCCCATTTGTAACTTGCATGTCGAGACGATTGCACACGTACTTACTTCGATTTGGATCAATTCTGTCGGTAGTGGGATTTAGATACCTTGTATTTCATAACACTTTCACATTTATTGACTTAGCTTGATGTGCCGACCCTTGATATGACCCAACAAAAAAATGTTTTGAAGCATCAGTATTTAACAACTTTTCTGGATGCTATGGAACTTTTGGAACTTGATGGTTTCAAACAAAATTTTTTATTTAACATTGTTTCTCATTATTTCTCTTGATTAATTAACAGAAACACAAAACTTAAACTTAATTGAACTAGTTATTTCTCAGTGTTGTAAAAATCCTGATCAGGTCCTGATTAATTTCCGATTAATCTCTAGGCGCAAGACGCTACCCGACTGACTAAAATGCACCCAATCATTAATCTCTTTTTACACAATAAGCAATGCAATAGCAAATGATGAAATTTTAACTTTTTGAAAAAAATTCATCACAATACAAACTATTTGAGGAATGATTAGTATTGTATTAATCATATTAACCTACTTTATTATGATATTAGTGGTATTTACGAACATTTTTATGATATTAGTTATATTTAATTTTTTAAAATTCAACGAATCAGCAGTTTAGATTCTCCGATTAATCTCATAACTTATTCCACCGACTAGCTATCTTTTACAACCTTGTTATCTCCTTGGTATAGTGTTTTTTTTTTCTAACGACTTGCTGATTAATAAAATAAATTGGATCAAAGAGAAACGTATTAATATGGAAAACATATGTTACAGATTACGTCGATTTAATCTATTTGGACAACTTATGGGCCTATTGGGCTTAATCAGAAAATGGGAAAATACGTATGTTAGTTTTGAATTTTGATTTTTTTACTTGCTAAGATTTAATGATCAAATTAAAGTATATTATATGGTGCTACAGATGCCAGCACCTCTTGCGAGCATCAATTATATATAGAGTGGTTATAAAAGAATAAACTAACCAGTGATGGATAGTTGTCACATGACTAGAATTTTTGTTTATAACTAAATATGTTAATGAATACGTGACAAAAGTTTCACTTTCTCAATAGTGTTTATTCTTATAAAACAACAAAATACAACTATCTTGTAAAAGAAGGATGTTGGTTGTTTTTAGTTTAGCCAAAAATATTAATTATTTCTAAAAATAATATTCACCCAATGAATAACGAAATTCCTCAATTAGAATCCTTTCATATGAAAATCCACATGAAGAAAGAACTACTTAGAATCTATAAAAAAATGGCAGGACTATACCCCTTTCATAAAATCAGTTTTATCTTTTTATCAAAATTTCACATATTTTAAATTCAACACATGCACATATAATAAAATTTAAAAACTAATAGTCTTTTTGGCAAGGTATAACCTCATATCTACAGCTAGGATTAGTCGGTATATGAAAACTGACTCAGAAACCATTGTCCGAAAGTGAGCTAGGATTAGTCGGTATATGAAAACTGACTCAGAAACCATTGTCCGAAAGCTCACTTCCAAAATGTCAGAAAGCTCACTTCCAAAAAAATGCCATTCAAATTTATATCTGTAAATCCCAAACCCGATAAACCATGTAAGCAAGACCTTGTTGTTAATATGGAATTTTTATGCTTTGAAGACTTATATTAAATTGATAAATACCATATGTATATGCATATGTATATATGTGTAATGATGTTTGATCTGAACCTAGAAAGATTATGCTCTACGAAAAATGGATGTTAATTAACTTGTGGACAAAAAAGTTTCCAAGTATCGATTTGATTATTTCCAAGTGACATGATGGGATTTAAAAAATATGAAAAGGTGAAGAAGGTTGCTAAAAATATCTTGTATTTAAAGAGTAAAAATGGTAATGTTCAATAATGGAGAGGAAAAAATAAAGAAAAAAAAAACATTATATAAACAATCTCACATGACGGCTGACAACAACCCCTCACCCCTCTCACGTGGTTAGTCGGATCCCATTATCATTTATTCCGATTTTAAAACACGTATGAGACACTTAACGACTATTTACTATTCTATAAAATAAAAAGGTTTTATACGATTTTAAAACAAGTATTCTATCATTATCTATCTTTATAAGAACTTTTTTCAATCTTTCATAATATGTTTTTGCGCTATTTAATTATATAACTGTTTATAAAAAACGACTATACTTCATTTGTTTGTTTTATTTCTGAAATTTTTTTTCTTTATAAATAAATAACTACAAACTTGTAATGCCTTTCACTTATCTCGATGCAATGGATATGATCATAATTCATACATACTTTGAACTTGTTCCCCATCCTCAATGTTGGGACGAAAAGTTCTAATTTTATAATGTCAAATATATATATATATATATATATATATATATATATATATATATATATATATATATATATATATATATATATATATAGAGAGAGAGAGAGAGGTTCAGGTTCATTTGAGACAATGTTAATTTTATGAGACCGTGAGATCAAATCTAAAAATAATTTTAAAATGCAAAATAAAAGGAAAAATGCGAAAATTCTTTTTTTAATTATTATTTTCGTCACTTTAATTATCTAAAAAAAATTAAAAAAAATAATAAAAAAATAATAAAAAATATCGTTTTTTTTTTTAAAATACGTGAAATATTCTAATAGAATATTACACTGTAAATATTCTAATGTGATTTTTAGAATATTAGAATATTCTACTAGATTTGTCTGATATGTAAAATATTCTAATATTCTACTACAATATGTAAAAAAAAAGTATTTTATTTATTTATTTATTTATTTTTTTGGAATTTTTTTTTGGAAAATATAAATGACGAAAATAATATTTGAAATTTTTTTTTCGAAAATTTTCAATTTTTTTGCAATTTAAAAATGTTTTTTTATCTACAAAATAAGTGGCTAGGATTGCGTTTCACGGTCTCACAAAATTAGGCCGTCTCACATGAACCTAACTATATATATATATATATATATATATATATAGGAATGATCATTTGAGAATTCATAATTTTCCGAGAACCCGAGAACTAAAAGTGGAGTGTTAGATCAAAAAAAGGGATGCCCATGATGCATTGTGACATTTTTGTAAATAAGTGGAAAAATAAAGGGACGGGGGCATTGAAATTAAATGGTATTGAGGGCATATTAGGTTTAAAGAAATTACTCAGTACACACACGTCTTCCTCGCGTCCAACTGCATCCATCTCCTCCGATCGACGCCATTCCCCCTCTACATTCCAAACCAGAAGACGATTACCAGTTCACCGTCTTCAAAAGTAACCTCTCTCTCGCAAAGCGTCACCAGAAGCTTGATCCATCGACGGTCTATGGCGTCACTCGACAATGCCCTTAACCCATGAATGCCCTAAAAAGTCTATTAAAATTTCGAATTCCATCGCAAAACCTAACCCTAAACCTAAACAGCCTGTAGATCTGAATGTTAATGACGAAAACATAACTCCTCTTGATCTTGTTGCTCTTGCTGTTGATTCTGTTGATTATGTCTCCTCCGAAGATCTAAAACCCCTTTCTGACCCTGATGTCAAGTTCTTGGTAAATATCTTTCCGTTTAAGAAATTACTTCGAAACCCATTTTAGTTATGTTTCATCTGAAAATCTAAATTCCATTTCTGACTGTGATGTTAATTTCCAGTTACGCATGTGTCTTAGTTCCATGAAAACAAAATCTATATCAAGAACCCAGTTCGTGATTTTGTGCGATAGTTTCATAACCCATTTGTGATTTTGTGTAAATTGATTCATTTTTTCTGATTTTTATGAACTCAGGGCCTAATTGAATGACTGGAATCCAAGGATTGGCTGAAGATTTGTGATTCGTTAAATGATTTTAGGCGGATGACATTGTTTCACTCCACTTTATTGCTCCCGATCTTGTATGTAGAAACCAATACTTTTTTTTCTGTATTAAACACTAAAAAATGATTTTGTGGAGTTTACTAATATGTGGTGTTTTTATACGAATAAAAGGAAAAGGTTTTGTTGGTTTTAGTGAAGACGATGAAGAATCCAAGAAGTGCTTTGTGCAAAACTTCTATAATGGCTGCTTCTGATATTTTCAAATCATATGGTGATAAGTTGCTTGAGTCCACAACATGTGATGCTGTTGACCACATGGTATGACTTAGATGATGGAAATTATAGAAAATTCAATTTTAATATATCTCTTTTACAACTAAATCTCAACAGGTGAAGCATGTGAATGCTTTAACATCTGAACTAGCAACCACAACAACAAACGGATGTTTCAAGATTAATCAGTGCAAAGATCTGTTGTCAATATTCACACACATGGAGGTAAATAAACATCAAACTCCAAATTATCTTTTTAATTTCTATTTTATTAAACTATTTATCATCATTTCTTATATACTCATGTTTTGAATGAAACTATTAATCACATTTGATTCA
This sequence comes from Lactuca virosa, assembly GCF_052849685.1. Lineage (NCBI taxonomy): Eukaryota > Viridiplantae > Streptophyta > Magnoliopsida > Asterales > Asteraceae > Lactuca > Lactuca virosa. The sequence continues at coordinate 231,453,751 of NC_136429.1, forward strand.
CATGTAAATCACATTTGATTCACATGTAATTCACATTTGATTCACATGTAAATCATATGTGATTCACATGTAAATCACATGTGATTCACATGTGAATTACATAGGATTCACATGTGATTCACATGTGATTCACATGTGAATCACATGTGATTTACATATGATGTCCTATGTAAATGTGATTCATATGTGAACCACATGTGATTCATATGTGAAATCGCATGTAATTTATATATGAATCACACGTGATTCATATGTTAATCACATGAAAATCACATATGTATTTTTGTGAGTGTTTTTGCATTAATCAATTTTTTTCAATTTTCTTGTAGATTTGGAAGAAATTATGGTGAATAATGAAGAGGTGAAAAATGATAAATTGAAGAAAATAAGGAAATATTGACACAAAGACATGAAAGCGCTTTGAAATTTGTAGCAATTTTTATTTTTTATATTTTATTTTGTATCGAATAAATTACTTGTACTATTATATTTATAGATTAATTAATAAAAATGAGATTTTTTATGATTTATTTACGAATATTATAGTATTTTTATTGATTTTTAAAAATTTACTTTTTAAAAAAATGAAGTTTTTTTGAAAAAATGGTAGTTTTTTTTAAATGTAGTTTTTTAAAAAATTTGTAGTTTTCTTTAAAAAAAATTGCAGTTTTTTAAAAAAATTACAGTTTTTTTAAATGCAGTTTTCATTAAAAAAAATTGCATTTTTTTTTAAAAAAAAATGTAGTTTTTTGAATATAAATGCAGCTCTTTTTTTTTAAAAAAAATTGTAGTTTCTTTTAAAAAAAATATTTTTTTCATTTTTTTTTTAAATTCATGTTTTCTGAAAGAAATTAAAAAATATCCATTTTTTAAAAAAAATCTATTTTTTTAATCCGAAATTTGATTTATTATGTTTATTTTTAGAACTTTTTATTAATATTTCCAATAGCAATAAAAATTAAACATAGGTAAGATGACGATCATGCCCTTTATAAGTTAGTTTTGATCTAACGCTCCACTTTTAGTTCTCGGATTCTCGAGAAACTATGAGTTCTCAACCGATCTCACTCATATATATATATATATATATATATATATATATATATATATATGTTATTTTGTTTTTACTAACTATTGTGTGGTAGAATGCACAGATCTGGACCACCGGATGGAATAGAATCAAAAGTCATGATATGAGAGTTTATGATATTATAATATGGTAACATTTATCGTATAATCACATAAATTTCAGCATAAGGGTATTTTTGTCAAATGACCTATATTAAACTTTTTTTTTCGGATTTTAAGGGACAGTTAGATCTCTTATTTTTAATAATCCCATTTTTTTAAATCAATTCAAATTTAATTCTAGTATAGTTTTTAGTAATAACCGATTTTATTCTGTCAGAATGACAACGTCAACCATAAACTAGTAAAGATATTTTTGATTTTATTCTTGCAAAATATATTTATATTTTCAGATATTTTTTTATAATTAATATGCTTAAAGAATTGTACAACATATTATCAAGAATAACATTTTCTAAAGAATATAGATTTTATTCTTTAAGAATCACTAATTACATTAATTCGTAAATAATAAGACTATAACCAATTACTACATTCATTCTTAAAAAAAAATATGACTAGTAATGGTTCAAGAATTACATTTATTCTTAAAGATTAACAATAAGAATGGTTAAAAACGAAAAAAAACACACATCTAAATATAACAAAAACATTAATCCATTCTGAAAGAATATACTCTGGTAGAATACATTTTGGTAGAATATAGTCTCGTTCTCCATGTTTTCTTCCTTTTCCACATCAATGACAGCCTCTTCAAAACCTAAATCCACACAGAAAACATAATCAACTTTCAAATATTAAAATTTATCAAAATAATAAATGGCAAACAAATATTCTATAAGAACACATATACTTTATTCTAACAGAATATTACGTAGAGACTAATAGCTATCAAGAAACATGTTTATTCTGCAAGAATGATACTGTAAAAATTCTCTAATAATGGTTTTGAATATTCTTAGAGAATTTGTATTATCAAGAGTATGAAATAACTAATCATAAGCAAATTAAATCATTATGTTTATGGAATAACTAATCATAAGCAAAGTCAAAATAAAGAAAATAAACACCTCATTAGACCAAAACCAGACCAGATTAACAAAACTACATTGACTAATTTTCAAATTGGTATAAATACTTATCACTGGACATCATGTTTATGGAATAACTAATGATAAACAAAGTCAAAATAGAGAAATATAAGACCTCATTAGGCCAACACCAGACCAGATTAACAAAACTACATATTCTAATTTTCAAATGGGTATATATACTTATCAATGGACATCATGTGCAAATGAATGGATGAAATATTCGATTTAAGCATTTTACGAAACAGTTGGCGGACAAAAATCATATGCCTTTTGAATGAAGCTATATAATAGGTTCTATGCAAAACCAAAATTTGCTCTACTAGAATATCTCCATAAGACTTTAACTCCCAAATGTTTTTCAAAATTCATGAATCTTAGACGAAGATTCAAACAGCAAAATTCAAGGAATACCATAATAGACTAATGATTTGTGAGATTGAAATTTGTTTATGAACATCCAATAATCACATCGAGACTAGCAGAAAAGAAAAAAAATAGAAAATGTAAAACTAAAAATTAATATTCAAAAAAATGAACATCGAATTTCACCTTGCCCAAGGGACTGAGACACCGACGACACTAACTCTAGCGATTACGACGTCAACATTGCAGGTGGAAGAAAGCACCGATGACACCAACAACAAAAAAAATCATAATTTATAGAGAAAAATTGCTAAAACCTAGAAGAAATTCGAACCCCCAATTGATATAATAAGAACCTTAATCGAAGAACATACCTGGTTCGATGAAGGACGAATGGCAGAAAAAGGGGAGCAATTTTGATGAAATTAATAGGCAGTCAGGCAAGTAGCAGACAAAGGAACCAAAAAAGCACGACCTGGGGGAAGCTATTTGTGGATGAAGCAGATGGAAATGGTGAAGACGATAGTGGAATGAAGACGTAGGGTTGTAAAATTCATGAATCACATCATCGTTGTTGCAGGTGGAAATGGCAGGTCGTTCTTCCTCCTTTTATTTTGGTGATTTTAAAATCAAATCCCCCATTTATCTCAATTACCATAACTTTAGAGTCATGATTTACTACTTTATCCTTCTTAATTTATGTCATGATTAAATTATTGTTAAATTCTCATTGGTCCATACATGCATACAATACTTGTAGGAAACATTTGAACCTACCTCTCTTTTTCTCTCTCTCTCTCTCTCTCTATATATATATATATATATATATATATATATATATATATATATATATATAGTCTAACTTAATAAATACCTATTTTTATAAATAGATATTTCACAAACAAAAAAGTTTTTATATAGAAAATATAAGATTTTTTATGTGAAATATTTTTTTTGTATAAACATGATTTTATAAAGAAAAAACATATTCAAAACAAAATTTTGAGAAAAAGAATCATAAAAAAACTAAAGTTATGATGAATTCATAACAAAATTCTAAAATTCGGGCCAAAAGGATAAATTTTAGACCAAATTTGTAATAAAATTTTAAATCTAGACCAAAAATATAATTTTTGAAAGTTGGATTACATGTTGACCGGGTAAAAGGGTTAAATTGAATACGATTACCGGTTTTTTGGACTTAATTGAAAAAAATAGATATAAGGACTAAATCGATTATGAGACCAATATGTAAAGACTTTATTGCAGTTTAGAAAAAAAAAGTTGAGAATGGATGAATCAATCTCAGCAACATATATATTTTCCCGCAAAACATTTTTAAGGAGCTATTTTTATCAAAAAATAATTTGAAATATATCAAAAGTCATAATTTTTTATTCTCTATAAATAGAGATATATTTATATAGTTTTAAAATAAAATAATTTTTTATATAGTTTCAACTCATGTTATTAATACGTGAATAAAAATACATCCGATTTTGATTACATTACATTCGTTATTCACGTATGAATAAAACATATATGCTTATTTTTTTACAGTTTAAGTATCTTTCATATATGAATATAACACGTAATAAAATTGTATTACATAAAATATATATTTTTACATTATCTTTCGTTACATATTATATTTATATACGAATAAAACGTGTATTAGCTCTCGTCATATGTTATATTCATGTATGAATAAAATATTTATTAGATTTTTATTGCAGTTCATTTGTTATTTATATAGAAATAAGTAGTATGTTAATGAAAGACGAACTCTTTTGAAAATTCGAATTACTTATTCATACATAAATAATAAATGAACTATAACAAAATTCTGATAAATATGTTATTCATATATAAATATAACTTGTGAGGAGAGCTAATACACGTTTTAATTATATGTAAATATAACATGTGACGAGAGCTGATGTAAACTGTAAAAAGTTTATTACATCTTATATTCATATATGAATGATACTTAAACTGTAAAAAAAAATTAATCATATATTTTTTTTCATAAGTGATTAATGAATGTATTGTAATCAAAATATGATGCATTTTTATCCACTTATTAATATCGAGAGCTGAAAATATAAAAAAATAAAATTATTATTTTATCTTAAAACTATATCAATATGAATGTTTATT